>NW_022681471.1:43369478-43969478 GCF_009764315.1 Trachypithecus francoisi
CTTATGGTATTATTGCTACCATATCTGTTATTATTACCATATCTATCATGGTACAAACCTAACTATACATGTTATAGTTATTGCTTTTGCCACCTATTGTCATTTGCTTAGCCTATTACAGCTTTTTCTCTCATTCTCCTCCATTGTACTGTTACTGGTAAATATATTACAAAAATTACATTTCTATATGTTATGGGCCCAACAAATCATTGCATACATATTGTTTTAAACACTGCTTTTTAAATCAGTTGAAAGAAAAAAGAGAAAGAAATATATTAATAGCATTTTTAATAATTGCATAATTAACTTTACTGGCATTCTTTGCTCATGTGAATTCTGATAAATATCTGGAATCACTTGCTTTTAAAGTATTTCAGCCTTTAATATGTTTTCTTACTAAGAAAAAAAGTTTTGTTCCTTTAGCATTTCTTGTAAGGCAATTCTGTTGGCAGAAATTCTCTCAGTTTTGTTTATCTGGGAAAGTATTTAATATTTAGTTTTGAAATAATGGCTTTGTTGAATATAGGAATCTTGATTGACAGTTTTTTTTTTTTTAACGCTTTGAATATGTTAACCCACTACCTGCAGGCCTCCAATATTTCTGAAAATAAGTCAGCTGTTGATCTTATTGGGGTTCTTCTTATAAGTGATGTGTTGTCTTCCTCTTACTGATTTCAAGATTTTTTTCCTTGTCTTTGACTTTCAGCACTTTTACTATGATATATCTGTTTGTGGGTCTTTTGGCATTTATCCTACTTTGAGATCATCAAGCTTTCTGAATGCATAGATTATTTACATTAAATAAATTTGAGAAGTTTTCAGCCATCATGTCTTCAAATATTTTCTGCTTTTTCTCTCTCTGCTCTTCTTCTGGCTTTCCTTTTATGTGTATGTGGTATGCTTCATCGTATCTCATGTTTCTCTGAATATTTTCCTCCACTCTTCTCTTTTGTTATTTGGCTTGCATTATCTCTGTTGATCTATCATAAATTTTGAAATTTTCAAATTCTTTATTTTGGCAGCTCAAATCTATTGTTGAGCCCATTATGAAAATGTCTTTTTATTTTTAGTTTTGTACCATTCACTCCAGAATTTCAACTTTATTCTTCTTGAAAAATTTTATTTCTTTATTGATATTCTTTATTTGGATGTAATATGTCACCACATCTTCCTTTACTTTTTAAATTAAGCTTTCCTTTAGTTCTGTAAATATATTTATAATGACCACTTTGAAACATTTTCCTGTTAATTCAACATGTAGTTACTCTTACAGGCAGTTTTTGTTGCCTCCTTTTTTCTGGCACATGGGTCATATTTTCCTATTTCTTTGCTTGCCTCATAATTTTTTATTGGAAACTAAACATTTTAGGTAAGATATTGTAGCAACTCCTGTTACTACCCTCCCTTAAAGAGTTTAGTGAAGTCTGTTTTCTGACTCCACAGTATTAAATCTTTGATATTTCTCCTTAGGGAGGCAGAGATTTGGGTATCCTCAAAGTTGCACTGTGATCAGTGTTAGGTAAGGCTCTCTTCTGTTCTTTTCCTGACCATAACCAGTTGTTATGCTCCACTAACTGCCTGTTGATTGCTCTATTATTTATAAAAATGTCCCAGGGGCAGAGATTTCTCTACAAATACTCTAATCAGAATGATTTCTGAAGTCAGTGTTTGATATTTGTTCTTACCCCATGATGGTTGCTCCCAACTGTCTTCTTCCCCACATATTTCCTTAAAACTTGGTGAACTACAGTGTAGGCTGTATCAACATTAGATCCACAAATCTCTTCCCATTCCCTTCTCTATGACCTCCATGTTTTTAGGTTTAAAACTTCTCTATGTTGCAAAGGAAGTCACTTCCTTGGAAAGAAATTAGGAGCTATATGTTTTGTGATCCGCTTCTTCCCCCTACCCAGAATAATCTCTGAGCATGGGCTCCTGAGCTTAAGGTGGGAACAGTGGTAAGCTTCTCTTTGAGTGACACCCCACCCTAGAAGTTGAGTGCTCAGTGATCAGTGGAAGAGGTAGTAGTAACTGAGGTTCTCTTGACTTGCCTCTTTTCTTGTGGAATCATCACCTCATGAATCAGGGCAAGGGCCATCAAGGCTCCAGTATTCTCAGCATGCCATGTTCAAAATAGAGCCTCTGTTCTACAAGTGTGAGCTGGATAAAAGAAGGAGCCACCATCTCTTTACACTGCCCAGGACATAGCCTCAGCAACAGGCAACTGAGGCAGGATGAAAAACACTGACATCTTGGTCTTCTTGGGAAGTAAGCACTCAGGCTGTTAGCTGCAGGGAGAGAGAACCTTGCATCCTTCGCTGTAGTAGTCTGGAATGGAATCTCCCTTTGCTAAGTTTAGAGGGCAGAGGGAAAGAGCAGTCTTGGTTCAAATAGCACAGACTTTCTTTGAAAATTTCCACAGATTTTCTTGAATACATTTTTCTTCATTTTCTGTTTGCCCTTATGACCGTTTCCAGATGTTTTACATAATTTTTGTTATTTTTATATTTTTTTCACCATTTTAATTGGAGAGAGGTTCAGTGGAACTACTCATCCTGTCGCACCCCAATTACATTGAAATAAAGTATAAAATTCTATAAAAACACACTTATGATTAATACATGTATTTGTTAATGCATTAAATAAGACACAGGGACAAGTCTAATAAATGCTATAATTTCAAAATAGTGATGAATATAAACTATATTTCAAAATATCTATAAAAACTACAATGCACAAATATTTATGATTATTACTGAAAACAAATTACACATATGGTTAATTCCACTGCAGTTTGTTGCCTACATTCCTAATTAAAGGAAATGTTATATTTCAATTAGAGATTAGTGAAAATGAAAATGTAAATATTTTCCTTACAAATTTATGGGTCCCCTGATAAACACTTTTGTGAATTTCATGTGCTCCAGGTTCAGAATATCTGCTTTACATTCTCCTTGGGATGAGGAAAAAGGGCAAGAAGTCCTAAGGAGCCTCATCCTGTTCTATCATCAATAAAGGACAATTAAAGCATAACTAAGATTTAAGCCATTGCAAAATCTCAATATTTTCCTTTACAGTTTCCCTCTCCTCCACTGCTCTTTGTCTAAACAACTAAAGCCATTATCTATATTTTAATTATTCTTTGCTACTGTGTTTTTTCTCCTTCGTATCCAATACATGTTCTCTATCTGAAATGGCTCAAAACGTTTCTGTTAAAATTCTTCATTCTTATTGCCATGGTCACCTTACACATTCCCTCTTCAGACCTCTGCACTGAGTCCCAAATTGCTTGCTGTCAAGAATGGAATCTTACTATCTTTATCTGAAAAGCTCACTGTCTCATCACTTTGCTTCCATCTCTTATTTCTTTTCATCCTACAAAGATTGGCCAGAATGTGACACATGCTGTCCGTGGCTGTGAGCCAAAGGCACTCACTAGCCTCCATTTTCTCAATGGAAAGTTCTAGCATTAGAGCTTAAGGGGAAGCTGATTCTGTCATAGGTTCAAAGAGACATCACTCTGGACAAACTCACACTGCCATTCTCTTTGTTACTTTGGGATGACACTGTTACTTGGAAGATGTTTTATCCTGATCATTTTCTAAACCTTTGTTCACCTATCTAACCAACTTCCTCTCTTCCCCTTTCCAAATCCTGCCTTAAAAATTCTCTATTTTTGAAAATACATCCTCCACTGTCTTTCACTTCTGAAGAAAATCAGTGATTAACTCATAAATCCAACTGTTGACACCTATCTCCAGAATATTTTTCTAGCCCATCCTTATGCAATTTGAAATTTCAACTAGTAGGAGCCTACTCTGATTCCTTTAATAAAATTGCAAACCAGTGAAGTCTGTATATGTATGCTGCTTTCTCAGACTGTCTGGTTACATGTCAGTCTCTTAACCTCACATTTTCACACTTTAGCTAGGCTCTGTAGAAATACTACAGTAAGCTGTCTTTAAATAGAAAATTTGCATAGGCAAGTGATGGAAGAAAAGAGCATGAACGATTGTGCTTAGCCTTCAACAGGTAATGTTATTATCTGTCACTTTAAGTAAGGACTTCTATTGGCAAAATGCCACTATTAGGAAACATTCAGCATAACGGAACCATTTCCACACCCAGGTAGATGGCCCGTTGTAATATTGTTTTGTTTATCATTTTGTCTTATAAATTATCTACAGTGATACTTCCGTATACAAAGACCCGATCCTGTGATGTTTGCACTATGTTCAGTAGAGGAAGAAAGTTAAACTGAACGGTAGGTAAGCTCTTTAGTGCTCATTGGTCCTGGTGTCAAGTAAAAATTTCCATTCAGTTACTCTTATGTTGGAATCCTTAAAATATTTCCCCAAGACATCCCTCCTCAAAATCAACACACACACACACACACACACACACACACACACACACACTAAACTTACCCTTTCAAACCACTAAAAGCAAACAAAACAAATCCTGAGGTGAGCTGAAGGCTGTATACATAATACTTCCCACATTTCTCTTCTGGCTTCAAAAGAGGTTTTTTACTTGCTAACTCAATATATAGACAAGATTTTATCTCTGATATATGCAGTGTAGGGGAGGAATAGGAGTCTTAGCACGAGCTCTAATAAAGCAAAATTCTGATCTAATAAACGTTGGAGATCCTCTGAACTCAATATAATAAGCTAAAATCAATGGATGGGAAGAGAAAGGGAGAGAGCAGCAGGTTGCCAGTTTCTTTCTGGACACAATGAGTCTTACAGTCTGACTGAAAATTGCAGTGATGTCCAGCAGGATGTTAGAAATTCAAGTATATCTATATATTACTAGTTTTATATTTTACACCAAAATACCAGGCTCACACTTTTAGGTATTCATAGTGTTAATCAGAGTAGAAAGCTTTACCTAGACAGTTGCCTTGGGTAATAGAAACAAAATGTGAAAAAATAAATGAATGAATTTACTATTATGTTCTTGTTTGGGGTGTTGCCCCTTGTTCAGTCTTTGGCCTTTAAAATAGATAAGTTTCGGGAGCATTTGGCTCTCAATAACATATTTTTGATCCTCACATTGTTTTACATAAAAATATTGACTTACAACTATACTATTATGACATCATGAGAAGCACTTCATTTTGCATTATTTTCCAGAAGCAACAATCGTTATATCTGTTCTTTGCCCCATCTAAACATTTCCTCTGAGCTCTAAAATTCAGTTACCTTTCCAGTATGTTGAAATCTGAAGGCTGGCCTCTTACAGATAAAAGAGAAAGATGTTTAATAATCTTTGAGTATTAAACACACCATATTCTAATGACACTAACAATGCCAATAGAATTGGATAATATAATTGTCTGTCTCCCAAAAGAAATGTCCCTAGCACCGTCTTTACACATCTACCATTACCTGGGTAATTTAGTCAAAAAGCTTCTGCTCTTACGTGAATTACCTTGGATTGTTACATGGTTGTTTTCAGCCTGAATTGTCCAGATTGATATAGTGTGAGTCCATGAAAGAAAAGTAGGCTGCCTTCAAATAGATGTGGGAGTGAGATTTTATGCATTAGGT
The DNA here is from genome assembly GCF_009764315.1 of Trachypithecus francoisi. Lineage (NCBI taxonomy): Eukaryota > Metazoa > Chordata > Mammalia > Primates > Cercopithecidae > Trachypithecus > Trachypithecus francoisi. The sequence continues at coordinate 43,375,034 of NW_022681471.1, forward strand.
GCCTGCCATTCATCACTGTTGCCTTTGATGTTTGCAAAGAATACCTTTTGTGAAGAGCACAGAAGACATGGTACACAGAGGCACTTAGGGATCTTTACAACCAAATCTAAATGCCAATAACGGAATACAGGTTATTCTACAGGCTTTGATGAAGAAGTGCATACCCCAGAACAAATATTTTAGTGATTCTAGCCTCACTCCTGTGTTGGTTACTTTCTGGAAACAGATTGCTTATCTTTGCAACAGATATTATGCAAAATGTTAGCCATTAGTGGAAATCGACAATAAAACTTGCTTAATAAGTGAATTAAAAATAGGATGATCACATGACCCATCCTGCTCCAGCCTATACCATCTTGATATGGGGAACCTTTCAGTGAGTGGTCAAATCACCATAAGTCCCACATTGAGGCCCAGTCAAGAGTCGAGTTATGCTGTGTCAGGTTAGAGATAAGCCATGAAGGGCTTTGGAAGGCTTTACACATTATAATACTTAAATTAAACCAACAAAGATAATTTTGTGAACAACAACATATAAACAAAGAATTCATAAGTGTTCCTTATGGGTTCTGAGTCCCTGATCCTAGGCTTGCAAATAAAAATTTGGAGACTTAGGCCAAGATTGATGTTCTCTTTTTGGGCTGGAGTTAAGGGAAAACTATGAGCAGAATCCTCCTATTTGTCTTGTCCTGGTTGCAGCAATGCTCCTATAATTGCAACACTTGCCAAACAGCCTGGAAACCATACAAAATTTAAGAAATTGTCCTGTCCTGTAAATTTGGCTTATGGTGACTGGTCCACAACATGATAGCTTGAATTTAAGAGCAGTTTTTATTTGTTGTATGCTTCCGTATTACTAAAAATTCCATACCTGATAAACCATACCTCTGAAGTGTAGTTTCAAATGCCAATAATACTATACTAGAGAAAATTATGTGCAGCCAGTCAGTCAATTAAGAATGACCACAGCAAAACGCACACAAAATAAGTGGTTATTTTATTTCTATTCTATTTCTAGTGTGGTTAACACTAGAAATCACAATCAATATTAAAAGCAATAATCAAACCTGGTCCTGGAGTACAGAAAGACTCCAATGAGTAGTTATTTGAAGAATACTTTTCATGATATGAATAATGACATTTTATAGCCAAGCCAAATGTTGAATCAGATTGGAAAATATGAAAACATTCCATCTACTTAAGTGTCCCTAGAGAGTCTAAGGAGTAATTTTAGCAATAAATAGTGGTTCTATACTAAAGTCACATGGTCTTTTAGTTAATTTGTATTTAAAATGAGTGTTTGTCACTGTTCGTATTCATCTATATCTCTGAGATAGACCCTTAAGTCCTGTTGAATGAAAGCTTCACTACGAAGATCTTTTAAGAAAAATATTATCATACGTAAACATCAAGGGGGAAAAGTAATAATAATAGACATGGCCAACCTCATTTTCTCTTGTTAGTGGGAGTTCCCATGTTCAGGCATAGAAACTGAAATAAGGTGATGGAGGAGGTGGTGTAAAATGAAAGTTTTTCAGAATCATAAAAAGGAAAGACTCAGTTATACACAGCATAGTGTTAAAATTATTGCCCTAGGAACCCACTGTCTTTTGTAGCTTTTATGCCCTCAGTTCAATTTATAATTTTCTCACCAAATGTGGCCTTTAATTTGATCTTTCATAGGAAATTGAAGTTCTCTATTTTAACTTCCCTTATTTTTACTTCCTGTGATGGTTAATTTTAGGTATGAGCTTGACTGGATCATAGGGTGCCCAGATATTTTGTCAAACATTATTCTGGATATTTCTGTGAAGGTGTTTTCAGATGATATTAACACTCAAATTGATAGACTGAGTAAAACAGATTGCTCTCCCTAATGAGGATGGCCCTCATCAAATCAGTTGAAATTCTGAATAGAACAAAAAAGTTGACTCTTTTGCAAGTAAAAGATAATTGCTCCTGCCTGACTGCTTTTGAACCGAGACGTGGTTTGTTTGTTTGTTTGTTTCCACCTTTGGACTCAAAGTGAAACATCAGCTCTTCCTGGGTCTTCAGACTGGATCTTCACTATTGGCTATCCTGGGTCTCTAGCTTGCTGACTCACCCTGCAGATCTTTGGACTTATCCTCCATGATTGCATGAGCCAATTTATTTTTCTAGATAGATGGGTTGGTACGTAGGTGTGTAGGTAGGTATGTAGATAGATGATACATAGATAAATACTCCTTGACATACCATGGAGTTATCTCCCAATAACCCATTGTAGGTTGAGAACATCACAAGCAAAAAATGCATTTAATACGTCTAACCTACCAAATACCATAACTTAGCCTATCCTGCCTTAAATGTGCTCAGAACACTTTCATTAGCCTACAGTTGGGCAAAATCACTTAACACAAAGTCTATTTTATAATAAAGTGTTGACTATCTCATGTAATTTATTGAATACTGCACTAAAAGTATAAAACAGAATGGTTGCATGGCTACTTGAAGTATGGTTTCCACTAAATCTGTATCACTTTTGTACCATTGTAAATTAAAAAAATCTTAAGTTGAACTATTATAAGTCAGGGATTATCTGCATATTCAAGAAAAAGCCAAGTCACAATTCAAAAGCAGTGAGGCAGGAATGTTATTACCTTCTTCAGCTGTGATGCAGGATTAAATAGACTTCAATGATCTATCTGTTCTGGAGATCAAACCACAATTGTTTGTATGAGGAAACTCTCTGGTTTCTTTAAAAATAATAGTATCCAGATTAGGAACTGCCTGTTGGTAACTAGAAGGTTGTCCACCTATTCCAATGATGTCTCCATTAGAAGAAGCAACAAACAGAAAGTCATATAGGGAAACTGCTTTCAAAGTCACTTTCCAAACCACCCAAGAAAACCAGTCTTATTGATTTCTGGGTATACCTCAATTTAACTGCAAAACAGCATTACTCTTTTTGTTTGGCTTTCTTACTCACCAGTTCTGGCTCCAAATGACTCTTAAAGGTTTCCCAAAATCAATTTCACCTTCACGGTAGAAATGTTTTTGGCCTCTGTAGAAATTCCAAAAATGGATCACAGGCTCTAAAGGCAATATCAAGCAGGATTTCCAAAGATTCTTTTGAATAATGATAACCACTTTGGAATAAGTTTATAAAGTTGAAACTTATCCCACAGAAGGTGTGATAAATAACTTAGCTGAGTTCTGATATATTTGTTTGAAATATTTTTTTAAAATAATAGACTATATTTTAGAGTATATGCTGGTTGGCTTTTTATGGATTGATTCATTGTCTGCCCAGCTAGATTGCAAATAATACAAGCCAGGAAGTGTGGCTTCTTTTTAGTCCTGTGTGTAATCCTACTTGGTATTTTGGAAAGAGTTGATACCTAATAAATATTTTAGATTAATAATCAATATGGATACATGTTCTCTTGAGTCTGGTATTTGTGTTCTAGGCATGCAAATAATAGTAAATCTCCTCTGGGCTGTTTCGAACAGAACATAGTAAGTGTAATAGAAAAAACTTGCAAAATATAAAGGGAATACATAAAATGGATGATGGTATATTGCCAAAATTATTTTTTAACACAAACCAAATGGGAGAAATTAGGGAAGACCCTAGATGATGGAAATATGTTCATGTTTTGAGCATACAAACAGAACTACATATGAAAACCTACAACTCAATCTGACAGTTCAAGCCCAACTCTCATGCTACATACTACTCCACCTTTCTTCCTGAATTCTCAAGTCTTTCCAGACTCCTCCCCACCAAATCTTATCCTGTTGACTAGATCCACATCTGACATTTAATTTCATAGCTCTTACTCCAGAGATTTTGCTGAAAATGACTCCAGATCACAAAAATAAAATTAATATCATTTTGTCAGTTTCTGGAGTTTGTTTCTAAATTGTCCTGAATATATCCCAAAGAGTGACATTTTCCCAATTTTTATAACTACACCAGAATTCAGGTTCATAAAACTAGTATCTTAATGAAAAAAATTCCTCAGATTGATATTTTAATACCCATACCATATTCTTAAAACATGCAAATGAAATCAGGGTTGTTGTTGAAGAGAGAAAATGAAAAATGATGATGTTGGCAGGAACGAGAGTACGAATATTTATGAAGAAGGACAAGCATGTATTTCCCTAAAATGTAGTGCTCTTCTTCCCAGAGGAGGCCATCTGGCCTCTTTGATTGCTAGTTAAAACCAATTAGCACAAAATGGTGATACTGCCTTATTGGGTTTCACCACAAGCCTTCTGGTTTCATCCTTAATCTTATGGTTTCTTCTTAAATGTTTTTTGTTAATGGTACAAATTGAAAACAACAACAGCAACAACTCATGTTTAAACTGAATAGAGTTCACCGGAGCTCAAGCATGCACTCCTCGTAAATATCTATAATCATCGTCTTATCCCAGAGAGACAGAGATGATAACAACTCAAGCTTGCTCACGCACACAAACTGTTCTGTTGGCCATTGGAACCACCAGGTGCCCAGTTGACCATTTACTCTTTGTCTATGCTGCCAGCACCTGAGGTCCTAGGAGTCTCTCGAGTGAAATGGCAGTGGTGTCAGAAACACTGATGCTCCCGATTTTACACACATTTCCTCAAAGTAAGTCACAATGACACTGCAATACAAGAGGCTTGCCTTGCTTTACAATTGATCATAAAAATAACACCAATCACTGGTACAAAACTCCAAGTCCTTCAATACTGCCTATTTTCTAAGTGTTTTGATTCAAGTTTCCTCCCCTTAGCCACTTTCCAGTGAAAACCATTCTCTCCATAATTCAAATTTTCTTCTTAATAACCCATTTCCTCCCTGGTTATTGTTCCACCAGTCACCTATCACTTTGTCTTATATCGGAGCCATAGTCACTTTGTTGGATAGTCTTTATTGTTCTGTACATTAGTCTCTTCTGGAAAAGGTAAAAGGATACAGCACCTAATTACCCAAGTTTAATCAGCTATATCCACTACCAAATTTGCATACAATCATCGTAAATTAACTATACAAATAGTATAGAGTAAGGCAAGGTCCAAAACTATGGCATGTATACTATTTGTGATATGTAACATTATTTTAGGTGATACATGGACCAATTTTTTTTATGTTAGTAATTATGTATTAGGCCAGGTGTAGTGGCTCATGCCTGTAATCCCAGAATTTTGGGATGCAAGGTGGGAGGATATCTTAAGCTCAGGAGTTTGAGAGCAGCCTGAGTAACACAGGGAGACCATGTCTCTACAAAAAATAAAAATGAATAAAAATTAGCCAGGCACATGCCTGTGGTTTCAGCTACTTGGGATGATGAGGTGGGAGGATCACTTGAGCCTGGGAGGTTGAGGCTGCAGTGAGCCATGATCACGTCACTGCACTCAGGCCTTGGTGAGAGAGCAAGATCCTGTTTGTCTCAAAAAAAGTTACAAATTAATTTCATTTTATGGGTATACACACACACCCAAATATATATAGCTAGCACCAGAAAATTGTGATTACTCAGATTTTATCGCCTAGGATAAGATTAAGGGTTCTACAAAGGAGGGGAGCCGGGTTTTATTAATTAAGTAAATAATAGATGTTAACATAGATATATCAAAATCATGAAAGTGGTATCCAAAAGACCAAAGTTTGGAAAATACTTGTGTCATGATTAAGAACTCTCCTATATCTTAAGACCCCACTCTGACACTTATCAGTTGTGTGGTTTTCGAAGTTTTCCTCATTGAGTGTCAATTTCCTCACCCATGGTATGTAATAATAATAACACTTACCTCACAAAAATGAAAAAAATCCTTCCTCCTAAAATAAATATGTATATTCAGTTTAGGTCTTGACCCTTAAAACTGGTCTTTCAGGTAGAATAAAAAGAAGGAAACCTACAGTTATCAGAAAAAACATAGCAACATCTAACAGGCAGAGGTATTGGAGGAGAGTGATTTGAGGGGGTGGGGGTAATAGAGGCTTTGTTCCATCTCCGCAAGATATTGGACATTATTATTGTTATTTTGTGCTGAATGTTGAAATAATAGGTTGGGTTGCATAACAGATTCTCACCTGGAATAAGAGATTGCTCTTCTAACAACCTTTGCATCTCTCTGCACTTACCACACTTAGAAGCTAAATGTTTCCATGTCTGTTTTGTCCATCAGCTTGTGAGCATGTTTAGGGCAGCAATTATGTCTTTTTATCTTTGTATCTCAATACCTAGCAAAGTGCTTGGCCCAATATAGTGGCTCAAGAAATGACTGCTGTACTGAAAATAACAAGAATGGGTTTGTTCTTTTAATTTAAGACCCTTAAAATCTTGGTAACTTTATGATGTAATATATACAATGAGTTGACCCACATATTGGTGCAAATTAGAGAGATTATAGTGAATTAGAGATTCCAAATAGAGTGAAGTAGATTTACTTCTTGACTTTAAAATGGTAAAGTACTGGCCGGGCGTGGTGGCTCAAGCCTGTAATCCTAGCACTTTGGGAGGCCGAGGTGGGTGGATCACAAGGTCAGGAGTTCGAGACCAGCCTGGCCAATATGGTGAAACCCCGTCTCTACTAAAAATACAAAAATTAGCCGGGCGTGGTGGCGGACGCCTGTAGTCCCAGCTACTCAGGGGGCTGAGGCAGGAGAATCGCTTGAACCCAGGAGGCAGAGGTTGCAGTGAGCCGAGATCGGGCCACTGCACTCCAGCCTGGGAGACAGCGAGACTCCATCTCAAAATAAATAAATAAATAAATAAATAAATAAATAAATAAATAAAAAATAAAATGGTAAAGTACTAGAAGAGTATCTATGCTTGTGAATGAGCCTGGGTATTATGAAAATGGAAAGACCCTCAGGTAAAATATAAACACTTATATGTTGAATATCACGCAAAAGAAAACATTACTCCTCAAGCAAAATAAGCACTTTGAGAAATGCCAGCAATCCTTGGGGGGAGAAGAGAAAGCACATCTTTCCAAAGATAACAGATTCCATATCCCATTCCTACAATTTATTTTATTGATAAAAATAAATTCCTATAACTTCCTTAATGAAATCTAGTAATTATGGCATGATGCCTGAAAACATTGTGTGTCTCCCAAATCAAACATTCTACTTTCCCTTGTGATTATAACTAATGAGTAAGAAGGGGAAAATAGTTATTATTGCTAACTAATTTTTGGAAAATATCAAGACTACTGAAACATGCAACCACCCTTCTTTAATCTTATTATCAAGAACAGAAGATCTTAAGAAACATCTGTTAATTATTCTGTAATAGATAGTTTATAGAAAAAGTCATACTGTCTATTCAAATATCAACCAATCAATAAATATATTTAAAGAATATGGTATTTTTCTTTGCAGTTAAGAAATGAATCAATTACTCCATTAATTTCCTAGCCTTTTGACACAATCTCAATAGGTTTCCTGCTTGCTATATAAGTAGGCAATTTTGAGAGGTGAAAATAGTATCTAAGATCCAAAACTGCTTTTAATATCAGGTTTCTTGGAATCTTAGCCCACCAGTTGTTGAAGGCTTTAACAAACACCAGCTAGTGATTATGGCTTGTTGGTGTGGGTACAACTTGATTAAATTGTATTGACACATGACTGCTCACTTATTTTATGTGGGAAATTACAAGAGATGTACAATATGATAAATAGGAAAGGCAAATATTTTAGATATTATTTATTGGATTGCAGCCAAATCAAAGATCTACAGATAAAATGTTAGGGATTCAAGTATCTATTTAATATTTTCTTCCTTCTTATTTGAGCATTGACATATTTGTTTTGTAGAGATGTAATACATGAAACAAAGATTTGGGGAGCACAGCCAGGAGACAGTTATAGTAAGAACTTTCTGGTGATCTTAGGTATAAAAAATCATAAAGCCCTTTGAATACAGTTCTGAGTTTTATGCTGTGGTAGATGCCAGAGTGTCTACAAGCGAGCAAGCAAACAAACAAACAAGCAAACAAAAAACCCAAATTTGAGATGTTGCAATGACTATTATCTTCTTAACTTGATGTAGTTGAAAGAACATCTTTTTGACCTAAGTTACCACCTCTGACATTTCAAAAAGCAATAAAATGAATCAAGTGCAAGCCAGTAGGCCTGAATTCTAATCCTTAGCTGTATCTCTAACTTGTTCTACCCTGTCTTTTGACCTTTTGGAGACTTGTTTTTCCCATTAGTGTACCAAAAACAACATCTGCTTCACAGAATGGGTTTGAAAATTAATGTGATGATGTCTGAGAAGTATTCGAATATCAGGTGTTCTGTAAATTCTAGGTACTGTTATTCAATATTAAAATTCATTATCCTTCTCTGAACCATCTAACTAATCTACTGCATCTGTGATCTGATCTCAGCACATAGGTACAAACAAGAAAATGTCAAACTGGATGCCATATTCTTCTCAGTTTAATCAATCTGCTCAAATTTCCTGAGTGACTGTCCAGGTTTTTCTCTCTCAATTTTGTAATTCAGACATTGAACAAGGAGAGTTCATTGATTACAAGTACATGGTCACTATACATAAGTATTTTGTAAGTTGGTTGTTCCTTTACATGCATTCTTAGGAATACTAAGGATGAAGAATTTCCATATGTTATTTTGAGAACATCCACCCTTTACCATTTTTTCCTCCTGCAGAGGAGAAAGTCATATTTCTAACACCCAAAAAGAATCTCTTTGAGTAGCCAAAGTACTAGGAAGGAGTGTATATTACGAGGTTGAAGTTGCAAATTCTGAGATTAACACAATAAAAGCCATATATAATTTGCCTGGTAGTCTTAACATGTACACAATGGCTCCCTGAATTTTTTGCTTCAATAAACTAATAACTTACGCCATGAACAATAATGATAAATAATTTTAAGCACATGCTTTTCATGTATGATCTCATCTAAAGCATTTTGCAAACATTTCTATGCTATAAATGTTCCTAATCTGCTTTTCAAATATAGAAACCAAGGCTAAGGAAGGTTTGCTACTTTGTCAAGGCACATAGAGCTAGTGTGGGACAGATCTAATATTTGACCCAAATTATCTGACTACAAAGTTGATCTATTTTTCATTATTCTGAACTAACTTAATACATGGATCCTACAAAAATTATCTTACAGTGGATCTGTAGCTACTCTAATGAACTAGAATTCTACTCAAATGGCTTCTCACAAAAGATTTCCATAAGGTTACCCCATTGGTTACACAATATGATTTGCTCTTATGATCCTGTATTTTATTACCTTCTTCAGAGTTAGGATTGTAGGACATTAAGGAAAACAGCGTTCAAGACAATTTCCCATTGCTATGCAAAAACAACCTTCCATCAACTCTATAACATTGCTTTCTTTGTGCATCTCCTCCTTCTCTCTGTATTTCTCTTTCTTTCTCTATTTTCACAAATCCTTTTGATTGTTTTCTTCTAGGGCTCTGTCCCTAGCAAAGTTTCCACTTGAAGTGTAGTTATTTCCTATAAGAATTCCAGGATATGAACCGTCATACCACCAGCAAAAAGACAGAGTGTTTTCTGTTCTAACAGTATCCCTCCTGCTCGTGGTGCCCAACTCCTCCACATAATGTTCTTTTTATCACCTTAGCCTCTTAAAATACTTATCTTTGCTTTGTCAATAGACTCTTCCTCCCTCTTTTTTGGATGAAGAGTGTGTGGCAATAACCTCTGATAGAAAAAAGGCAAAACGTTAGCCAAGTAACTAAACTAGGGAAAGTTTGAAGGGGGAAGACTTTAACAAAACATTTTTAGTATGAATGGTTAAGTAGCAACAGGGGATAAATATAGGACACAGGTGGCCAGCATGTGTTTTGTGCAAAGGCAATATTATCCAACAGACAGCAGAATTCCTTTAGAATATTGCCGTTTGCTGTGTAGGGTCAGAGGGCTGAAGGAGAGGGTTTCCTCCAGGCAATTGTTTCTATTGTGTTAGGTTGCATTACACCAATGAAAGCCTGACTAAAATCCTGACTGATCTGTAACAAGGTTGTACACTAATTATACTGCCACACCAATGAATCACTACAGCCTGGAACCGTGACTAAGTCCAAGGAACAAAACACAGCCTGGCATAGAGCTTCCTGGCATACATAACCTGCCCCCTCCCTTATCTAAAATTTGGTCTTTAAACTGACAAGGGAGCTCCATTTTGGATATCAACTTCTGTATTATTCTAGCAAGTGTATGAATTCCGGTTGACTCCATTTTGGTCACCTCAGGAACTAGAGAAGACTTATTGCTTTCTTCATTTTGATTTCTGATGTGTCCTCCAGATGTGTAGCTAAAAAGTCATCAACAGATGGCAGAGGAAAGTCTAATGGTATGGCTGTTGACAATCTTCATAAGAAGTTCTTTATTATTGATCATTATGGTAATACCACACCTCACCCATTTGCCTCTAGACTGATACGATCCAGGCTCCATCACTTAGAGAGCAGGAACCCACCTTGGTTCACCTCCTAACCAACTAGCAGAGACAAAGTCTTATGGTACAAATGAGTGCTATATAGGCACAGTCATTTTTTTTCATTCATAATCTAGCAATGATTTATTAAATAATACCATCTGTTACATGTTGTTCTATGTTCAAACAGAATAGCATCTGGAATTTGAATGTTTAAGTTTTCATTTAAGTTTAAGTGGATACAGTCAGGGCAAGACTGGGGATGTCATACCATTAGTAAATCAACAAACTCAATTAATTACATTGAGCATAAAATGATAAAAGAACTAATCAAAGACCTAGCAAGTATTGAATAGTCTTCTTGAATAATCTGCTTCAGTGAATTCTTAGTTGTCTGCATGATTCCCTGATCATAATTATTTTCTTGAGGGTGTTGAGATGTGATGGTGACAGTGGTGAATGTTCCTGACCACACATTTCTTATATTCAGCTGAAGAAGGTGCTCCCATGAAAGATAGTGGACCAAGCCCATGTATTTACTGCTTTTCCTTTCCATAGTTTCATTGAAATGATAGGAAACATATTTTCAAAAGTATTAAACCATAACAGTGCTAGAAACAAGAAAGGAATTCAGCAGTAACCCAGAAAATTTGAGGAAATCATTAAAGAGAGAAAGAAAATGGAATCTGATTAATGGGACAAATAGAGGAGGGAAATCTGCAACTTAAAACTAGGGTAGTAAGAGTCTTTTTTCCAAGATAACTTCAGAGTAGTTTTAAACTTAGACTCAAGAAATACAAAAGCAAAGGAGTCCATGAGGCAGTTTTCACTGTAATTAAAGAACTGCATTCAGAAATGGTAGGCCAATAGAGTTACTCTTTCTACCTACCGCCCTCCCTCCCATTCAGAGCAAAGGGTGTTTCACAACTTAGACTTGCCAAAAGGATTAAGCCTGAAAACTGCCTCTGCATTCTAAAGACAGTAAATTACCTGCCTCAGTAGAAATGCTCCAAGGGTATAGGGACATGAGTGTTTATCAGAGGAGAGTTTGAGGTAACTTTAGATCCACATAATGATTGTCTACACACCTATGGTTCTCACTCCTAGTTGTATATTAGAATCACCTGGGAAGCAGTCATGTTGTGAACCACCACTCTAAAGCAGTCTTCCTAAACTTTCATGAGCATAGGAATCACCAGGGACCTTGTTAAATCCAGATTTTGATTCAGCAAATCTGAGGTATGGCCTGAGATTCTGCATTTCTACTAAGGGCCCAAGTTCCCAAATCCAAGGCTGTTGGTAGAAGAACCAAACTTTGAATAGCAAAGATCTAAAAGAAACACAAAAGATTTAATTACAGTTTCAAAACAATATAAATATTAACCAACTTGATCACATGAAAGTAAAAGTATAGTTAACACAAGTGGGAAAGTGGGAGGAGGTAGGAGGGTGAAGATAATTAAAAGGATGCTTATTTCACTATCTTTTATATCTCACATTTCAGGGTAAATTGATACTGCCTAAAGTTGAAATAAGAAATATATGTTTAATTTATTATTGAAATCTATTACAATACATAATATAGCAAATAAGAGGAAGTAAAATAAAAATAGAAAGCCATGAAAGTGAGCTAAAATTTTCATCTTTCAAATTTAATACAAATAATTTTTACTGAGCACATATAAATACTACTGTAAACATCTTACAAGTATCAACTCATACAATCTTCACAACAACACTATGAGGTAGGTACTGTTATTATCCTCATTTTTTCTTTTGAGACAACCGAGGCTTAGAGAGACTAAAAAAATTGCTCAAGACCACACACCAGGAAGTGGGAGAACCAGCATTCAAACCCAGGCAGTCAGGATTCAAAATCTATAGTGTTAACCACTAACATCTCCTGAATGGAAAGGAGTCAATAGATGCTGTATAAAACACCAAGAAAGAAAAGCATAAACACATTATCTAATGCTAAATTTGAAACCACCTGAAAAGTAGAAACTAGTATAAGTGTTATCTCTATCTGTGGGACTCAAGAGAAGCTGGGGGTGGGGGAGGAAAATGAATACATAAAAATTTACTTTTTATTTTAGAGACTTCTGAGTAGCTTGGAAGTGCTTTGTCATACACCAAATCTTTTAATTTTAAAAACTGTCTTAATCCTTTTAAGAGCATTCAGGGCCAGGCACAGTGGCTCACGCCTGTAATCCCAACACTTTGGGAGGCTAAGGCAGGAGGATCACTTGAGGTCAAGAGTTCGAGGCCAGCCTGACCAACATGGCAAAACCCCACCTCTACTAAAAATACAAAAATTAGCCAGGCATGTTGGCATGCACCTGTAGTCCCAGCTACTAAGGAGGCTGAGACAGGAGGATGGCTTGAGTCCAGGAGATCAATGTTGCAGTGAGCTGTGTTCATGCCACTGCACTCTAGCTTGGGTGATGGAGCAAGCCTGTCTCAAAAAAAAAAAAAGCATTAAAAAAATAAGAAAGAAATACACCAAAATATTAAAGATAAATGTTTTCTATCTATGGGTGAGCTAGGGTAGGAAACTATGATCTGATCTTTTTTTTCTCTTTTTTTCAGCCTTTCAACCATTCAAACACAGAATGGTTTGAAGATTTTGAACACAAAATTTCCTGAAGTTACTTTTATCTTCTAAACAGTGAGACAAATTTAAGATCTCAATGTGTAGGCCACATTGTCAGAAACAGTAATGCTTTTTGATATTTTATTGAAAGCATCTAACACAGAGAGGTTGGTGGCGGTCCTGGGACCTCCTTGAGACATCTTGAGAGGAAGCGTAGATCAATGAAAAAAGTCTTACCCTAGTATAGCCCTCCAAAATCAATATGGATTATTATCTAGGTCTTCCTGATCCCTCTGCTTGTCCATTCCTCTCTCATATCCACCATGAAAAAGTAGGTTCCTTAACCAGTTTTGTCAAGAAGCTTGTCAGGCTGTACTCTTTTACAGTCTTTTACATGTCAGAATCAATTCCAGGACATCAGAAAGTACTTCTATCTGAGGCTTTCATGCAAACAGATTTTGGATATGCTACATTTAGCATGGTCAAGTTAACAAGAAAACTGCCTTCTTGAAAAACACAATTCCTCCATACAGTGAATCCTTTATGAACAGATAACTCATCTTGACAGCTTTGAACAGCTTACATTTCTGGGGTGGTTCTCTTGTGGATACCCCCTCCGGATCCAGTTCAAGACCCAGGCTAATCTGAGATCCCTTTCAGTTAAATGTGAAATTCAACCAGCCTAAATAGGTGAGTCTAGCAGATCTTTCAGCATTAAAATTTCCTATGGATATAATTCAATATAACTTAGAATTTGCAGGGGCAGACAGTTCAGGATACCAGCATTCAATTAGTATGCTCTTAGAAACTCAGCAAGGGAATCTAATGTGTTTTACCTACTGACATGATGTAAAGAATATATCTCTCTGGTTTGGAAAGTAATCCTCAGAGAGACTTGAGAATAGTACAAATAATAAAGACATAACCATAAAGTTACTTGTGGTTATTCTTGATTTCTGTTACAACAGAGTTGTCTTGAAAATTTGTACAGAATTCTTATATAGAGATAATCTTGCTCTTGAGTTTCAAGCAAGTGGAAATGTTGGAACTCACTTTTGGGGTTAAGAGGAAATAATAAAAAGAGGTGGTTGATGTTCACTCCATACATGGAAGCCAATAATTTCTTAGCAGCCTAGAAATTGTCCATTAGCTATTTCTGATAAGCTTCAAACCACACTTTTTTTTTTTTTCTCAGTAGACAAAGAAGTGACTCAGAAATTTTTGACTTTTGTGGAAGAAGAACACAGTAAAGATTGAGTTGCCCCAGGGAAGTTTATGGATCATTTTTTTGGTGAGATGAAGGTCTCACAATATAGTCCAGGCTTGTGTGCAGTGACTATTCACAGGTACAATCATCACATACTGCAGCCTCAAACTCCTGGACTCAAGCAATTCTCCTGCCTCAGCCTCCGTAGTAGCTTAGACCACAGGTGCATACCACTGTGCTCAGCTCTAGATCTTGCATTTTTAAGGGGATGGACTCCCCTGCATCTCCTCTTGCTGCAGATGGGTAGGAAGGGGTAAAGAGGTTGCCAGTTGCCTAAGAAAGTAACATTGGAAAGATGGAAGTTTTATTTTGTTGTTTCTTGTGTTTGATTTAATTAAACAAGACTTGAAATAATGTCCTCAGATATTGGAATATATTATCAAACCTGGAGTCATCAGATGCAGAGTCTTTGTGAAACCCTGAAAACTTCCAGAGAAGATGGCAACTTGAATTCATGGCAGGTACTTAATTTGGAAGATTCCTTACTGAGAATGCTCTTATGGATTTTTGCAGTAGTATCATCTGATGCTTGATACACCTGGAAGTTCATTTTACCAAGATCTGCCTGATAACAAGAATATCAAGGAGTTACTCGACTCCTAACGCCAGATGCAACAGTTGGGCTGGCAGATAAGTGTCTTGTCCACAGAGCACTCATAAATTTTTATAAGCTTACAGGGTATAAATTTATACCTGTTGTGAGGACTTAATGAAATGCTAAATCTCTTGTTTTTCTATCACTTCGGGCAAAATGCATAGTGAATTGGTTAGAGCAACTAGAAGTACATTGAGTAACACTGGATCCTTTTTGAAAGTTCATAGGTCCTCAGAGAAAATGTTGAGAAATCTGTGGACAGTTTACTCTAATTAAAATGTTCTAATTTTATAAATGTCTTCAACACGGATTCCTGTGTTTATGGACAAATTCCTTCTCAAGAGGTTTTTGTACCACTCAGATACTTCCTTGACAAATGACAAAATATAAAAGCAATAGTTTTTAAGCATTTGATAGTGAACATACAGATCTGCTATGCTCAGCAGAGGAGAAACATACAATTTGACTTTCACATACTCCTTGGCTTTCTGCCTGTGGGAAATTTCCAAATTCCAGTGCAGGGAAATGGAACCCAGGCAGAAAGCAGCAGTCTTGTGGAGTGAAAGAGAGAGAGATCAGAATTATGAGCTACTAAGTTGACTGAAATTTGTAGGGGAGTTACTGGAAACTAGGGGGTTAAAGGAATTTGTATAAGAATGCTTTTTGCTTCCTTGAGCAAATCTTCAGCTCTTCGTGTTTAGGTTAGAACTTTACAAGGCCTAGCAGAGAATCCTTATTAGGAGTCTGGGAGCTGAATGGAAATTTCATAATGTACATAGCACTGAGGATATTTTAGAGTTCTGAACCCTCCAGAATGAAGAGACCTTGGTGAACACACTAGGCAGTAACTTGAGACCTGACAAAGACCACACATTAGGAATAAGAACCACAAACTAGGATTAAGTGTTATAAGTCTGGGGGAAAAATAAAAATAGCTCCCTTCCACTACCAAATGAAGACTAAAACCAGGCCTTGACAAGATTCAGGAGATTCAGCAGTAATTTAAGTGCCTTCCAGAAAAACAAACAAAAACAAAGCAAAACAAAACCAAAAAAAACCCTTACTCTTTGAAAGAAGATAACGTAATTCAGAGTTTCTACAGCATTTAATTCACAATGTCCAGCATACAATAAAATAATTTATAGACCTGTGAAAAATCAGAAAATGTGAACCACAATACTAAAACCAAATTCATTAGGAGACCTAGAAATTATCCAGCTATTGGAATTAACAGGAGAAAAGTTTAAGATAGTTATTATAAACATGTTTTATAAATTAGAGAAAAAAGTGAAAAACTGTAAAGAAATGTAAAAATTCAGCAGAGAAAAGGAAATCTTGAAAAGGACAAGATGGAAATTTTAGAACTAAAAGAATATATATCTAAAATCAGGAAGTCGTTGAAATAGAAGACTACTAAACATAACAGAAAAGGCTTACTGAATTCAAACGCAGATCTTATGTTGCCTCAAAGATAGAAATTATCCAAACTGAATCAAAGAGATTACACAGAAACAGAATAAAGAAAAAAAATACACGTCAGAGACTTTTAGGGCAATATCAAATGATTTAGCCTATATGTAATTGAGTTTTGGGAAGAAAGGAGAGAGAGAGAGTAAAGTATAAAAATTTTTGAAGGGATAACGACCAAAATGTTTGAACATTAAAAAAGGATACCAAACCACAAGTCCAAGAAGCTCCACGAATCTCAGGCAAGATAAATATGCAGAATGCACTTACAGACATTGCGGTCAAATTCTGAAGATCAAGGGAAAATAGAAAATCATGAAAGCATCCAGAGAATACAGTAGCATTACATATAAGAGAACAATGGTAAGAATGACAGCTGGTTCTTATCAGAAATAATGAAGGAAAAAATACTTGAATCTTTTTAAAATGGAGGTGAAATATAGACATTTTAGATAGACCAAGTTGACAGAATTCGTCTCCTACAGACCTGCACTGTAAGAAATATTAAATGAAATTAAATAGGCTGAAAGGAAATAATGTCACATAGAGACCTAATTTTTCAGAAAGAAATAAAAAGTATCAAGAAGAATAAATAGGTCAATAAATATGAGTACATTTCTAAACATTTATTTTTATTTTTATACTATGGATTATTTAATGTCTTAAAAACTGTTGGCTATTTAATGTAAAAATAATGACAAAGAAAGTGCAGTTTATGGCATATGTGAAGATGAAATATATGATAATAACCCAAAGGGTGGGAGAGCAGT
Source organism: Trachypithecus francoisi (assembly GCF_009764315.1). Lineage (NCBI taxonomy): Eukaryota > Metazoa > Chordata > Mammalia > Primates > Cercopithecidae > Trachypithecus > Trachypithecus francoisi. The sequence goes on from NW_022681471.1 coordinate 43,392,148, forward strand.
AATTGAAATATGCTTCATAAAGTTATTGAATATTTCATGTAGTCATATATTTTGAATATAGACTGTGATAAGTTAAATATGTATTGTAATCTCTGTAATAATTATTAAAAATAATACAAAAGGGAATAACTAAATATCAATAGGGGAAATACACTAAAACATTAAAATTTGATTAAGCCAAAAAAGATTAGGAAAGTAAGAACAGAAAAATAAAGGGCAGATGAGGCAAATAGAAATCAAATGCCAACAGGGTAGATTTAAATTAAAAACATCAATAATTATATTAAATGCAAATAGACTAAACACCCCAGTTAAAAGGCAAGACATCAGTATATTACCAACTGTGGTGGCTACTGGGCAAAACTCCTTCTGCTATCATCAAACTGGATGATAAAGTAAGATCCTACTTACTTTATGTTTGTTACTTATGTTTTTTACTTGATATACCCTTTAAACATAATACATAAAAAGCTGAAAAGGGAAGGATGGAAAAAAGTATTCCATGCAAACTCTAAGCATATGAATGATGTTATGGCTATATTAATATCAGACAAAGTAGAACTCATGATGAAGAGAGTTACTAGAGATAAAGAAGGTCATTTTATAATGATAAAAGAGATAATTTATCAAGAAGAGATAACAATCCTATATGTGTTGCACCTAAAGGCAAAGTCCCCAAATATATAAAGTAAACTCGTCAGAAATAAAGTGTTGACAAATTTACATATGTAGAGACTTTAACATCATTTTTCTCGGTAATTTATAGAACATGTACAGAAAAAAATTAGAAAACATATGGAAGACTGAAACAACATCATCAACAATTTGACCTAATTGACATGTGCAGACTATCAGACCCATTAAGGGCAAAATACACATTTGTCTAAAGAATTTTCACCAATGTAGATTATATGTTGGGCCACAAAACAAGTCCTGATGCATTTTTAAGGATGGACATTATATAGACCATATTCTCTGACCACCCGATAATTAAAATAGAAACCAATAACACAAGATACACAGAGTCCCCAAATGTTTTGAAATTACATAAAACACTATTAAAAAATCTCATCAAAGGAGAAATCATGAGGAAGATTTGAAAATATTTTTAAATGAATGCTAATAAAACAACATATCAAAAATTGTATGATGCAGCTAAAATACACTTTAGAAAGAAATTTATAGCTTTAAATATCTATATCAGAAAAGAAAAAATAAAATTAGTGACCTCCATTACCAACTTAAGAAATCAGAATGAGAACCAATTAGGAGGTGGAGCAAAATGGTGGAATAGAAAGATCCACTGATCATCCTCCTAACAAGGACATAAAGTTAACAACTGTCTACACAGGAAAACACCTTAATGAGAACCAAAAATTAGGTGAGCACCCATAGTACTTGGTGTCAACTTCATATCATAGAAAGAGGCACTGAAAAGATAGGGGAAAAAAAACCAGTCTGAAATCACTGACATCACCCCTCTCCAACCCTAGCAGCAGAGGTGTGTTGCAAAGAGCCTCTCTGAGCACTGGGGGAGGGAGAACACAGTAATTGTGAGGCACTGAACTCAGTGCTGTACTGTTAGAGCAGAAAGGAAACCCAGGCCAAACTCAGATGATGCCTGACCATGGAGGAAGCATTTAGACCAGCGCTAGCCAGAAGGAAATTGCCCATCCCAGCAGTTCAAACATGAGTGCTTGCAAACCTCGCCACTCAGGGTTACAGAACTCTATGCCTTCAAGTTTAAATAGACCATAATGACTGCAACACTTAGGTGAGTCCTAAGGCTGAACTAGGCCCAGAGACAGTAGACTGTGGGGGCGCATGACATAATGAGACACCAATTGGGGCAGCCAAGGGAATGCTGGCATCACTCCTCCCCTAATCCCTAGTTGCACAGCTTGAGGCAACAAAAGAGACCCCTTTTCTCCACTTGAAGAGAGGAGAGGGAAGAGTGGGGAGGACTTTGTCTTGCATCTAGGATACCAGCTCAGCCATAGCAGGATACGGCACTGGTCAGAGTCTTGAGGACCCTATTCCAGACCCTAGCTCCCACACATTTAAAGATACATTCGGGGCCAGAAGGGAACCCAGTGCCTTGAAGGAAAGGATCCAGTGCTGAAAGCATTCATCACCTGTTAACTGAAGAGACCTTGGGCCCTGAATAACAAGAAGTGATACCCAGGTACTACATCGAGGGCTTTGGGTGAGCCTTTGAGACATGCTGGCTTCAGGTAAGACTCAGTACATTGCCAACTGTGGTGACTACTGGGCAAAACTCCTTCTGCTTGAGAAAAGCAGAGAGAAAAGTAAAGGCAACTTTGACTTGCACCTTAGGTACCAGCACAGCCTACAAGGGTAAAGCACCAAACAGACTCCTGGATTCCCCTATTCCAGGACTTGACTCTTGGATGGCATTTTTGGACCTGCCTTGGGACAGAGGAGAGTCCACTCCCTGAAGGGTGAGTCCCAGGCCAGGCAGCATTCACCACAAGCTGAATTAAGAGACCTTGAGCCTTAAGGGAACATTAGCAGTAATCTGGCAGTACTCTTGCTGACCTGAGGTAGAGGTGGCTATGGGGTGAGGCTCCTCTGCCTTTTAAAAGGGAAGGGAAGATTGGGAAGAACTGCATCTTTTTGTTAGAGTGCCAACTCAGCCACAATGTGATAGAACACCAGGTAGACTTTTAAGGTTTTGGCTGTAGTCCCTGACTCCTGGATGGCACATTGGGACCCACCCAGAGCCTGAGGGACCTCACCGCCATGAAGGGAAGGATACAGGCCTGGATGGCTTTGCCACCTGCTGATTGTAGAGCCCCAGGGCCTTGAGTGAACATAGGCAATAGCCAGGGAGTGGTTACAGCAGGCCTTGACTGAGAACCAGTGTTGTGCTGGCTTCAGGTTTGACCCAGTATAGTCATAGTAGTTATAGCCACAGGGGTGTTTATATCACTTCATCCCAAGCTTTAGGTGGCTCAGAACAGAGGAGAGACTGTATGTTGGACAGAAAGTGAGGGAAGAGAACAAGAGTCTTTGCCTGATAATCCAGAGAAGTATCCCAATTCTGGTCCAAGACTATTAAGGAGGTACCTCTAGAAGTCTGCAAAAACTACAGTGTTACTGGGCTTAGGGTGACCCCTAAAGCAGATCCAGCTTAGATGAAAACACCCAAGTCCTTTCAAATATCTAAAAAGCCATCTGAAGAAGGACAGCTACAAATAAGGCCAGCGAAGACTACAACAAATACCTAACTCCTCAATGCCCAGACATCAAACAACATCTACTAGCATCAGCATCATCCAGGAAAACATGACCCACTAAATGAACTAATAATATACCAGGGACTGATCCTGGAGAAAGAGAGATACGTCACTTTTCAGACAAATAATTTAAAATAGCTTTGTTGAGGAAACTGAAAGAAATTCAAGACAACACAGAGAAGGAATTTAGAATTCTATCACATGATTTAACAAGGAGATTAAAATAATTAAATGAATCAAACAGAAATCCTGGAGCTGAAAAATGCATTGGCATACTGAAGAATGCATCGAAGTCCTTTAAAAGCAGAATGAATCAAGCCAAAGAAAGAATTAATGAGCTAAAAACAGGTTATTGAAAATACACAGTCAAACGAGACAATGGAAAAATAAAAAACAATGAAGCACATCTATGGGATCCAGATAGTAACCTCAAAAGGGCAAATCTAAGTTATTGGGCTTAAAGAAGAGGTACAGAAAGAGATGGGAGTGGAAAGTTCATTCAAAGGGAAAATAACAGAGAACTCCCCAAACCTAGAGAAATATATTAACATCCAAGTACAAGAAGAATATATAAGGCCAAGCAGATTTAACTCAAAGACTACCACAAGGCATTTAATAATAAAATCTCCTCCCCCCCAAAAGAAAGAGATAAAGAAAGGATCCTAAAAGCATCAAGCAAAAGAGACAAAGAACATACAATAGAATTCCAACAAGTCTGTCTGGGCATTGAGGAGACTTTTCAGTGGAAACCTTACAGGCCAGGAGAGAGTGGCATGACATATTTAAAGTGCTGAAGGAAAAAAAAATTCTTTACCTTAGAATAGTAAATTTGGCAAAACATCCTTCAAGCATGAATGAGAAATAAAGATTTTCCCAGACAAACAATAGCTGAAACGTTTCATCAACACCAGACCTCTCTTACAAGAAATGTTAAAGGGAGTAATTCATTCAGAAAGAAAAAGACATTAATGAGCAATAAATAGTCAACTGGAGGTACAAAACTCACTGGTAATAGTAAGTACACAGAGAAGTAAAGAATTTTGTAACTTTATAATTGTGGTACATAAAATACTCTTATCCTAAGCGAGAAGACTCAAAGATAAGTCAATCAAAAATAATAACCACGACAACTTTTTAAGGCATAACCAGTACAATAAGATATAAATAGAAGCAACAAAATGTTAAAAAGTGAGGGAAATAAGTTAAGATGTATAGTGTGTATTAGTTTTCTTTTTGTTTGTTTGTTTATGCAAACAAAGTTAAGTTTTTATTAAGTTAAAATAATGGGTTATGAGATAGTATTTGGAAGCCTCATGGTAATCTCAGAGCAAAAAACATGCAATGGATACACAAAAAATAAAGAAGCAGGAAACTAAATCATATCACCAGAGAAAATCATCTTCACTACAGAAAGGCAGCTTCCTTCCTACAGAAGGAAGAGAAGATCATAAAACAATGAGAAAACATGTAACAAAAAGGCAAGAGTAAGTTATCAATTATAACTTGAGTTACTTATCAATAATAACATTCAGTGTAAATGGACTAAACTCTCCAATTGAAAGGCATAAACTTGCTGAATAAATAAAAAACAAGACCCATTGATCTGTTGCCTACAAAAAACCCACTTCACCAATAAAGACATACATGAATGGAAAATAGAGGGATAGAAAAAAGGTATTCCATGCCACTGGAAACCAAAAAAGAGCAGGAGACACAATTCTCATATCAGACAAAATAGATTTCAAGATACAAACTATAAGAGACAAAGAAGGTCACCATATAATTATAAGGGGATCATCCATCTAGAAGATATACTAATTGTAAATATATATGCACCCAACACTGGAACACCCAGATATATAAAGCAAATATTATTAGAGCTAAAGAGAGAGATAGACCCCAATACAATAATAGCCGGAGACCTCAATAGCTGGAGACCTCAACAGTTGACATTCAGCATTGGATAGATCATCCAGACAGAAAAATCAACAAATAAACCTTGGACTTAATCTGAACTATAGACCAAATGGATCTAATAGATATTTAGAGAACATTTCATTCAAGAGCTTCAGAGTACACATTCTTTTCCTCACCACAAAAATCATTCTGAAGCATAGACCATATATTAGGTCATAGAACAAGTCTTAAAATATTTTTAAAAGCTGAAGTAATACCACATATCTTTTCTAAACACAATGGAATAAAACTAGAAATTAATAACAACAGGAATTTTGGAAACATACAAACACATGGAATTAAACAATATGCTCCTGGATGGCCAGTGGATCAGTGACTGTATATTTAGACAACCCCATTGTCTCAGCCCAAAATCTCCTTAAGCTGATAAGCAACTTCAGCAAAGTCTCAGAATAGAAAATCAACGTGCAAAAATCACAAGCATTCTTATACACCAATAACAGACAGAGAGCCAAATAATGAGTGAACTCCCATTCACAATTGCTTCAAAGAGAATAAAATACCTAGGAATCCAACTTACAAGGGATGTGAAGGACCTCTTCAAGGAGAACTACAAACCACTGCACAATGAAATAAAAGAGGACACAAACAAATGGAAGAACATTCCATGCTCATGGATAGGAAGAATCAATATTGTGAAAATGCTATACTGCCCAAGGTAATTTATAAATTCAATGGCATCCCCATTAAGCTACCAATGACTTTCTTCACAGAATTGGGAAAAACCACTTGAAAGTTCATATGGAAACAAAAAAGAGCCCACATTGCCAAGGCAATCCTAAGCCAAAAGGACAAAGCTGGAGGCGTCATGCTACCTGACTTCAAACTATACTACAAGGCTACAGTAACGAAAACAGCATGGTACTGGTACCAAAACAGATATATAGACCAATGGAACAGAACAGAGCCCTCAGAAATAATACCACACATCTACAACCATCTGATCTTTGACAAACCTGAGAGAAACAAGAAATGGGGAAAGGATTTTCTATTTAATAAATGGTGCTGGGAAAAATGGCTACCCATAAGTAGAAAGCTGAAACTGGATCCTTTCCTTAAACCTTATACAAAAATTAATTCAAGATGGATTAAAGACTTAAATGTTAGACCTAAAACCATAAAAACCCTCGAAGAAAACCTAGGTAATACCATTCAGGACATAGGCATGGGCAAGAATTTTATGTCTAAAACACCAAAAGCAATGGTAACAAAAGCCAAAATTGACAAATGGGTTCTAATTAAACTAAAGAGCTTCTGCATAGTAAAAGAAACTACCATCAGAGTGAACAGACAACCTACAGAATGGGAGAAAATTTTTGCAATCTACTCATCTGACAAAGGGCTAATATCCAGAACCTACAAAGAACTCAAACAAATTACAAGAAAAAATCAAACAACCCCATCAAAAAGTGGGCAAAGGGTATGAACAGACACTTCTCAAAAGAAGACATTTATGCAACCAACAGACACATGAAAAAATGCTTATCATCACCTGCCATCAGAGAAATGCAAATCAAAACCACAATGAGATACCATCTCACACCAGTTAGAATGGCGATCATTAAAAAGTCAGGAAACAACAGGTGCTGGAGAGGATATGGAGAAATAGGAACAGTTTTACACTGTTGGTGGGACTGAAAACTAGTTCAACCATTGTGGAAGACAGCGTGGTGATTCCTCAAGGATCTAGAACTAGAAATAGCATTTGACCCAGCCATCCCATTACTAGGTATGCACCCAAAGGATTTTAAATCATGCTGCTATAAAGACACATGCACACGTATGTTTATTGCGGCACTATTCACAATAGGAAACACTTGGTACCAACCCAAATGTCCATCGGTGACAGACTGGATTAAGAAAATGTGGCACATATACACCATGGAATACTATACAGCCATAAAAAGGATGAGTTCATGTCCTTTGTAGGGACATGGATGCAGCTGGAAACCATCATTCTCAGCAAGCTATCTGAAGAACAGGAAACCAAACACCACATGTTCTCACTCATAGGTGGGAATTGAACAATGAGAACACTTGGACACAGGAAGGGGAATCAAACACCGGGGCCTGTCGTGGGGTGGGGGGAACGGGGAGGGATAGCATTAGGAGATATACCCAATGTAAATGACGAGTTAATGGGTGCAGCACACCAACATGGCACATGTATACATATGTAACAAACCTGCACATGTGCATGTGTACCCTAGAACTTAAAGTATAATGAAAAATAAATAAATAAAAAAGAGAAAATTTTAAAAATGTCTTGAGACAAACAATGATGGAAACACACATGCCAAAACCCATGGATACAACAAAAGCAGTACTAAGAGGAAAGTTTATAGCTATAAGTGCCTACATCAAAAGAGAGAAAAAACTTCAAATGAGTGATCTAATGATACATCTTAAAGAACTAGACAAGCAAGAGAAAACCAAACCCCAAATTAGTATGAGAAAAGAAATAATGATCAGAGCAGAAATATGAAGTTGAAATAAAATGAAGATCAGATAAATCAAAAAGTTGTGGGTTTTTTTGAAAATTTAGCAAAATTGACATACATTTAAATAAACTAAGTAATAAAAGAGAGAAAATATTCAAATAAAATCAGAACTGAAAAAGGAGACATAACAACTGATACTGCAGAAATTCAAAGTATCATTAATGGCTACTGTGACCAATAAATTGGAAAATCTAAAACAGACAAGTTCCTAGATCCATTGAATCTACCATGATTGAACCAGGGAGAAATCCAAAATCTGCCACCAATTAACAAGTAACGAGAATGAAGCCATAATAAAATCTTCTGCTAAAAATATTCCAGGGCCTATGGCTTCCTAGCTGAAATATTACCAAACATTAAAGAAGAATGAATACCAATCTTACTCAATGATTCCAAACAATAGAGGAAGAGGTAATATTTCAAAACTCATTATACAAGGCCAGTATTGCCCTGATACAAAACTCAGACGAAGACACATACAAAGAAACAAAACTACAGACCAGTATCTCTTAGGAATATTGATGAAAAATTCTCAGTCAAATACTACCAAACTAAATTCAACAATACATTAGAAAGATCATTCATCATGACCAAGTGGAATTTGTCCCTGGGATGTAACTGTGGTTCAACATATGCAAATCAATCAATGTGATACATCATATCAACAGAATGAAGAATAAAATTCATATAATTATTTAAACTGGTGCTGAAAAGATTTTGATAAGCTTCAACATTTTTTATAATAAAAACGCTTACAAAACTGGGTATAGAAATAACATACTTAAACACAATAAAGACATATGCAACAGACCCACAGCTAGTATCATACTGAATGGGAAATAAGTGAAAACCTTTCCTTTAATATCTGAAATATGACCAGGATGCCCACTGTCACCACTATTACTCCACATCTTATTGAAGACTTAGCTAGAGCAATCAGACTAATGAAAATCCAAAATGAAAATGAAGAAGTCAAATTATCCTTGTTTGCAGATGATATAATCTTCTATTTGAAAAAACCTAAAGACTCCACAAGAAAATTATTAGAACTGATAAACAAACTTAGTAAAGTCACAGGATACAAAATCAGCATACAAAAGTCAGTAGCATTTCTATAACCAACAGTGAATGACATGAAAAAGAAATAAAAAAGTAATCCCATTTACAATAGCCACAAATAAAATAAATATGAGGAATTACTAAAATAAGTGAAAGATCTCTATAATGAAAACTGTAAAGCACTAATGAAAGAAATTGAAGAGGACACTGAAAAATATAAAAGTATTCCATGTTCATGGATTGGAAGAATCAATATTGTTGAAATGTCCATATGAACCAATGCAAGCTACAGATTCAATGCAATCCCTATCAAAATATCAATGACACTCTTCGCAGACGTAGAAAAAACAATCTTAAGCTTCACATGGAACCACAAAAGGCCCAGAATAGCTGCAGCTATTCTAAGTAAAAAGAAAAAAAACTGGAGGAATCACATTACCTGATTTCAAGTTATACTACAGAGATATAATAATGAAAACAGCATGAAACTCACATAAAAACAGACACAGAGACCAAAGGGACAGAATAAAGAACCCAGAAAAAAATCTACACACCTACAGTTAACTCATTTTGACAAAGGTCTAAGAACACACACTGGAGAAATGTTTCATCAATAAATGGTGCTGGCAAAACTGGATATCCATAACCAGAAGAATGAAAATAGAACCCTATCTACAACTATACAAAAATCAAATTGAAATGGATTTAAGACTTTAATACCTCAAAATATGCAACTTCCACAAGGAAACATTGGGGAAAATCTCCAGGACATTGGCCTGGACAAAGATTTCTTAAGCAATACTCCACAAGCACAGGCAATCAAGGCAAAAATGGACAAAGGGGATCACACTAAGTTAAAAGCTTCTGCGCAGCAAAGAAAACAATCAACAAAGTGAAGAGACAACCCACAGGATAGGGGAAAATATTTGCAAACCACCCATCTGACAAGGGATTAATAACCAGAATATATAAATAACTCAAACCAACTGTATACTAAAAGTTCTAAATATCTAATAAAAATGGGCAAATATTTGACTAGATATTTCTTTAGAAAAACCTACAAATGGCAAACAGACATATGAAAAGGTGTTCAACATCATTTAGTATCAAGGAAATGCAAATCGAAACCACAATGAGATACCAATTTGGTCTAGTTAAAATGACTTATATCAAAAACGCAGGCAACAACAAATGCTGGCAGGGACATGCAGAAAAGGGAATATTTGTACACTGTTGTGGGAATGTAAATTACTACAACCTTTATGAAGAACAGCTGGATGTTCTCACAAAACTAAATATAGAGCTACCATAGAATCCAGGAATCCCTCTCCTGTGTATATACACAAAAGAAAGGAAACAAATATATAAAAGAGATATCTGCACTCCTGTGTTTGTTGCAGCACTGTTTACAATAGCCAAGATCTGGAAGCAACCTAAGTGTCCAGCAGTAGATAAATGGATAAAAAATGTGGTACATATACACAATAAAGTACTATTCAGCTATAAAAAAAAAAAATGAGATCCAGTCATTTGCAACAACATGAATGGAACTGGAAATCTTTATGTTAAGTGAAATAAGCCAGGAACAGAAAGACAAACATCGTGTGTTCTCATTCATCTGTGGGATCTAAAAATCAAAACAATTGAACACATGGACATAGAGAGTAGAAGGATGGTTACCAGAGGCTGGGAAGTATAATGGGGGCATGGATGGGGAGGTGGGAGTGGTAATGGTTAATGGGTACAAAAAAAAATAGAAAGGATGAATAAGATATATTGATAACACAGTAGCAGGACTATAGTCAATGACAACTGTATGTTTTAAAATAACTTAAAGTGTGTAATGGACTGTAACTCAAAGGGCAAGGCAATACCTTGAAAATTATTGAGAAAGTGAATACCCCCTGATGTGCTTATTTCACATTGCATGCCTGTATCAGCACATCTCATGTACTCCATAAATGTATACACCTAATATGTACCCACAAAAATTTAAAAAAGAGCAAATTAATCCCAAGTAAGTAGAAGTAAATAAATAATGAAAATAAAAATAAAATTAATAAAATAGAAACAAAGAGTAGGGATTTTCAACAAAGCATAAGCTTGTTTTCTGAGAAGATAAATTAATGACTGAACAATGAGTGAGATTTATCAAGAAAACAAAAGAATACATTACCCTAAACCCCTGTACCATCATCTTTGCCACTGCAAGTGTATGTGTGGAGATTGTCAGCCTTGTCTCCACTGCCACTGTTGCAACCACTGGTAGTGTAAACACATTCAGGAAAGCTGCAGTCCCACTCCCTCCAGTACCCCACCCCAGCCAATGCACATTGATCTCACAGTACTGCTGCTGCTGGCATGTGTTAACAGGCATAGATCACACTGCCACCATTCCAAGGGAATGCTTTGGCTGGTACCACCATCAGATGCTGTGACTAGGGGCCCAGGAACAACTGGACCCCTCCAGCACAGCAGATTCTTAACCTTGAGGGGCCAGAGAACAAAGCAAGGGGCTTGATACCAGCCCCCCAGAGTTAGTGCACACAGCCCAAGAGTACTGAGCTGAGCCTTGACCTCTCAAAATGTTCCAGAAAGGAAACCAGTCAACTGAATTCACCTTATATCACATTCAAACCCCAAAGGCATTAAAGAAAATAAAAGCAAAGCAAAAAAAAAAAAAAAAAAAAATCCTAAAGCCAGCAACTGTAAAGATTGAAGGAACATCAACCAAACAGATAAGAAAGAACCAGCACAAGAACTCTGCTAACTCAAAAAGCCAAAGTATCTTCTTATCTCCAAGCAACTGCACCAGTTCTCCAGCAATGGTTCTTAACCAGGCTGAAATGGCTGAAATGACAGAAATTGAATTCAGAATATGGATAGGAATGAAGATCATTGAGATTTAGAAGTGTAAACCCAATCCAAGTATTGTAAGTAATACAATAAAATGATATAGGAGATGATAAACAAAATGACCATTTAAGAAAGAACCAAACTGATGTGATAGAGCTGAAAAACTCACATCAAGACTAACAGAATACAATCACAAGTATTAACACCAGAATCGACCAAGCTGATGAAAGTATCTGAGCTCAAGGACTAGTTCTTCAAAATAAGTCAAACAACAATAAATAAAAAAGATTAAAGAAGAGTGAACAAAACCTCTCCCATAAAAATTTATCCAACCTTGCTAGAGAAGCCAATATTCAAATTCAGGAAATGTAAAGAACCCTTCTGTACAAGATACTATATGAGACAACCATTCCCAAGACACACAGTCATCCAATTCTCCAAGGTTGATATGAAAGAAAAAATGTTAAAGGCAGCTAGAGAGAAGGGGCAGTTCACTTATAAAAGGAACTCCATCAGGCTAACAGCAGACCTTTCAGCAGGAACCCTGCAAGTCAGAAGAGATTGGGGGCCTACATTCATTATTCTTAAAGAAAATGAATTCTAACCAAGAAGTTTATATCTGCCCAATTAAGCTTCGTAAGTGAAGGAGAAATAAGATCCTTTTCAGGAAAGCAAATGATAAGGGAATTCATCACCACCAGACCTGCCTTACAAGAAGTCCTTAAGGGAGTGCTAAATATGGAAATAAAAGACCAATACCAGGCACCACAAAAACACATAGACCAATGACACTATAAAGCAACCACAAGATCAAGTCTGCATAATAACCAGCTACTAACATGACAACAAGATTAAATCTGCACATTTAATCTGATATTAACCTTGAATATAAATTAGCAAAATGTACCAATTAAAAGGCTCCAAGAGCAAGTTGGATAAAGAACAATCCCCAACAGTTTGCTGTCTTCAAGAGAGACCCATCTCACATGCATTGGCACCCATAGACTCAAAGTAAAGGGATGGAGAAAAATCTACCAAGCAAATGGAAAACAGAACAAAGCAGGGATTGCTATTCTAATTGCATAGAGAACAGGCTATAAACCAACAAAGATCAAAAAGACAAAGAAGGGCATTACATAATGGTAAAGAGCTCAATTCGACAGGAAGACCTACCCTAAATATATATGCATCCAACACAGGAGCATAGAGATTCATACATTAAGCTCTTAGAGGCCTATGAAAAGACATAGATGACCACACAATAAAAGTCAGAAACTTCAACACTCCACTAACAGTATTAGACAGATCATTGAGGCAGAACATTGACAAATATTTGGAATCTGAACTTAATGCTTGGCCAGATGGATGAAAAAAACACCTACAGAACTCTCCACCCAAAAACAATAGAATATACAGACTTCTCATCTGCACATTGCACATGCTTTAAAATCAACCACACAATTGACCACGAAATAATTTCCAGCAAATAAAAAAAAAATCATACTAACTACAATCTTGGATTACAGCATAATATAAATTGAAAATAATACTAAAAAGTTACTCAAAACTATAAAATTACATAGAAATTAAACAATGTGCTCCTGAGTGACTTTTGGACAAACAATGAAATCAAGGCAGAAATAAATTATTTGAAACTAATGAGAACAAAGATACATCATGCCAGAATTTCTGGGACACAGCTAAAGCAGCGTTAAGAGGGAATTTATAGTGCTAAATGACCATGCCTAACGGTTTGAAAGATCTCAAATTAAAAACCTAACATCACACCTAGAGGAACTAGTGAAACAAGAGCAAACCAACTCCAAGATAGCATAAGACAAGTAATAACCAAAATTAGAGCTGAACTGAAGGAAATTGAGACCAAAAACAAACAAACAAACATATAAAACATCAACAAGTCCAGGACTTGTTTTTTGAATGAGTAAACAAGATATATAGACCACTAGCTAGATTAATAAAGCAAAAAAGAGGAAATCCAAATAAGCACAATCAACAATGATAAAGGGATGTTACCACTGACCCCACAAAAATACAAAAAAAATACAAATAAAAATAAAAACAAAAAAACCCTCAGAGACTACTATGAACACCTCTTTGCACATGATCTAGAAAACCTGGAATAAATTGACAAATTCTTGGAAGCATACAAGCTACCAAGAATGAACAAGGAAGAAATTGAATCCCTGTATAAACCAATAGTTCTGAAATTGAATCAGTAATAAAAACCCTACCAACCATAAAAAGTCAAGGACCAGATGAATTCACAGCTGAATTCAACATGCTGTACCAAGAAAAGCTGGTACTATTCCTACTGAAACTATTCCCCAAAAATTGAGGACTAGGAACTCCCCCTAACTCATTCTAAGAGGTCAGAATCATCTTGATAAGAAAACCTGGCAAAGACATAACATAAAAAGGAAACTACAGGCCACTATCCTTGATTAACATTAATCCAAAAATTCTTAACAAAGTAGAGCAAAATTTATCTAGCAGCACATCAAAAATCTAACCCAGCACAATCAAGTAGACTTACCCCTGGGATGCAAGCTTGGTTCAACATACAAAAATCAATAAACTTGATTCACCACATAAACAGAACTAAATACAGACACCACATGATATTTAAACAGATGTAGAAAAGGATTTTGATAAAATTTAACATCTATTTATGTTAGAAACCCCTAACAAACTAGGCATTGAAGGAACATACTTCAAAACAGTGAGAAATCTATGACAAATCCACAGTCAACATCATACTGAATGGGCAAAAGTTGGAAGCATTCTCCTTGAAAACTGGAACAAGACACAGATGCCCACTCTTGCCATTTTATTCACTATGGAACTAAGTATCCTAGCTGGAGCAACCAGACAAAAGAAATAAATAAATGACATCCACAAAAGGTGAAATGCAGTAAATTATTTCTGTAGATGATATGATTCTATGCCTAGAAAACCCCATAGTGTCTTCCCAAAAGCTCCTTAAACTGATAAACAACTCCAGCAACATTTCAGGTGCAAAATTAATGCACAAAATTCAGTAGCATTTCTGTACAACAACATCCAAACTGAGAGCCAAATCAAAAACACAGTGCTTTCACAATTGCCATGAAAGAATAAAATAGCTAGGAATACAGATAACAGGGAGGTGAAAATATTCTACAAGGAGAATTACAAAACACTGCTCAATAAAATCAGAGATGACACAAACAAATGGAAAACCATTCCAAGATTATGGATAGGAAGAATGAATATTGTTAAAATGGTCATACTGCTGAAAGCAATTTACAGATTCAATGCTATTTATATCAAACTATCAATGACATTTTTCATGAATTAGAAAAAGTTATCTTAAAATTTATATGGAGCCAAGAAAGATCCTGAACAGCCAAGGTAATCCTAAGGAAAAAGAATAAAGCAGGAGGCATCATACTAGGCATCATACCACCAAACTTCAAATTATACCACAAAGCTACAGTAATCAAAACAGCACAGTACTTGTACAGAGGCAGACACATAGACAAATGGAACAGAATAGAGAGCCAAAGAACACTGCCACAGACCTGCAATCATCTCACCTTTGACAAAGTCAACAAAAGCCAGCAATGGGGAAATGACTCCCTATTCAATAAATGGTGCTGTGATAACTGGTTAGCCATATACAGATTGACACTAGACCCCTTTCTTAAACCATGTACAGAAATTAACTCAAGATGGATTAAAGACTTACAATTAAAACCCAAAACTATAAACACCCTGAGAGAGAACCTAGGCAATACCATTCTGGACATAGAAAAGGCAAAGATTTCATGATGAAGATGCCAAAAACAAATGCAACAAAAACAAAATTTGACAAATAGGACCTAATTAAACTGAAGAGCTTCTGCACAGCAATAGGAACTATCAACAGAGTAAGCAGAAAACCTACAGAACTGGAGAAAATATTTGGAAATTACGAATCCAATGAAGATGTAATATCCAGAACGTATAATTAACATAAATAACAAGCAAAAAACAATGACCTCCTTAAAAAATGGGCAAAGCTGCTGGCTGGCAAGATGGCTGAATAGGAACAGCTCTGGTCTGCAGCTCTCATTGAGATCAACACAGAAGACAGGGGATTTCTGCATTCCAACTGAAGTACCCAACTCATCTCACTGGGACTGGATAGACAGTGCGTGTAGACCACACAGGGTGAGCTGAAGCAGGGTGAGGTGTCTTCTCACCTGAGAAGTGCAAGGGGTCAGGGAACTCCCTCCCCTAGCCAAAGGAAGCCCTGAGGGACTGTGCCATGTGGGATGGTGCACTCCAGCTCAGATACAACACTTTTCCCATGGTCTTTGCAACCCACAGACCAGCAGATTCCCTCAGGTGCCTATACCACCAGAGCCCTGGGATTCAAGCACAAAACTGGGTGGCCATTTGGGCAGACACGAGCTAGCTGCAGGAGTTATTTTTATATCCCAGTGGTGCGTGGAATGCCAGCCAGCCAGAACATTTCACTCCCCTGTGAAAAGGGCTGAAGCCAGGGAGTCAAGTGGTCTTGTGCAATGGATCCCACCCCCATAGAACCCAGCAAGCTAAGATCCACTGGCTTGAAATTCTCACTTCCAGCACAGCAGTCTGAAGTCGACCTGGATCACTTGATCTTGGTTGGGGGAGGAGTGTCCACCATTACTGAAGATTCAGTAGGCAGTTTTCCCCTCACAGTGTAAACAAAGCCACTGGGAAGTTCAAACTGGGTGAAACCCACTGCAGCTCAGCACAACGGCTGTAGCCAGACTGCCTCTCTAGATTCTTTCTCTCTGGGAAGGGAATCTCTGAAAGAAAAGCAGCAGCCTCAGTCAAGGGCTTATAGATAAAACTCCCATCTCCCTGGGACAGAGCACCTGGGAGAAGGGGTGGCTATGGGTGCAGCATCAACAGACTTAAACGTTCCTGCCTATTGGCACTGAAGAGAGTAGCAGATCTCCCAGCACAGCACTAGAGCTCTGCTAAGGGACAGACTGCCTTCTCAAGTTGTTCCCTGACCCACGTGCCTCCTGACTGGGAGACACCTCCAAACAAGGATCGACAGACACCTCATACAAGAGAGCTCTGGCTGGCATGTGGCAGGTACCACTCTGGGATGAAGCTTCTAGAGGAAGGAACAGGCAGCAATCTTTGCTGTTCTGTAGTCTGTGCTGGTGATACCCAGGCAAACAGGGTCTGGAGTGAATCTCCAGCAAACTCCAGCAGATCTGCAGCAGAGGGTCCTGACTATTAGAAGGAAAATTAACAAACAGAAAGAAACAGCATCATCAACAACAAAAATGACATCCAAACAGAAACCCCATCCGAGGGCCACCAACATCAAAGACAAAATGTAGATAAATCCATGAAGATGAGTAAAAACCAGTGCAAAAAACTAAAAATTTCAAAAACCAGAACACCTCTTCTCCTCCAAAAGATCACAACTCCTCACCAACAAGGTAACAAAACTAGACAGAGAAGGAGTTTGATGAATTGACAGAAGTACGTTTCAGAAGGTGGGTAATAACAAACTCCTCTGAGCTAGAAGAGTATGATGCAACCCAATGCAAGGAAGGTAAGAGCCTTGAGGAAAGGTAAGAGGAATTGCTAACTAGAATAACCAGTTTAGAGAAGAACATAAATGACCTGATGGAGCTGAAAAACACAGCACAAGAACTTCGTGAAGTATACACAAGTATCAATACCCGAATTGATCAAGCAGAAGAAAGTATATCAGAGATTGAAGATCAACTCAATGAAATAAAATGAGAAGACAAGGTTAGAGAAAAAAGAGTGAAAGTAATGAAGAAAGCCTCCAAAAAATATGGGACTATGTGAAAAGATCAAATCTATGTTTGATCGGTGTACCTGAAAGTGACAGGGAGAATGGAACCAAGTTGGAAAACACTCTTCAGGATATTGTCCAGGAGAATTTCCCTATCCTAGCAAGACAGGTCAACATTCAAATTCAGGAAATACAAAGAACACCACAAAGATACTCCTCGAGAAGAACAACCCCCAAACATATAATCATCAGATTCACCAAGGTTGAAATGAAGAAAAAAATGTTAAGGCCAGCCAGAGAGAAAGTTGGGGTTACCCACAAAAGGAAGTCCATCAGACTAACAGTGAATCTCTCTGCAGAAACCTTACAAGCCAGAACAGTGGGGGCAAATATTCAACACTGTTAAAGAAAAGAATTTTCAACCCAGAATTTCACATCCAGCCAAAATAAGCTTCATAAGTGAAGGAGAAATAAAATTCTCTACAGACAAGCAAATCCTGAGAGATTTTGCCACCACCAGGCCTGCCTTACAAGAGCTCCTGAAGAAAGCACTAAATATGGAAAGGAACAACAGGCACCATCCACTGTAAAAACATACCAAATTGTAAAGACCATCGACACTATGAAGAAACTGCATCAACTAATGGGCAAAATAACCTGCTAGCATCATAATGACAGAATCAAATTCACACATAACAATATTAACCTTAAATGTAAATGGGCTAAATGCCCCAATTAAAAGACACAGATGGGAAAATTGGATAAATAGTCAAGACCCATTGGTGTGCCATATTCAGGAGACCCATCTCACATGCAAAGACACACATAGGTTCAAATAAAGAGGTGGAGGAAGATTAACAAGCTAATGGAAAGCAAAAAAAAAAAAAAAAAAAAAAAAGGCAGGGGTTGCAATCCTAGTCTCTGATAAAACAGACTTTAAACCAACAAAGACTGAAAAAAAAAAAAAAAAAAGACAAAGAAGGACATTACATAATGGTAAAGGGATCAATGCAACAAGAAGAGCTAACTATCCTAAATATATATGCACCCAATACAGGAGCACCCAGATTGATATAGCAAGTTCTTAAAGACCTAAAAAGAGACTAAGACTCCCACACAATAATAGTGGGAGACTTTAACACCACACTCTCAATATTAAACAGATCAATGAGACAGAAAATTAACAAGGATATTCAGGACCTGAACTCAGCTCTGGAGCAAGCAGAACTAATAGACATCTATAGAAATCTACACCACAAATCAACAGAATATACATTCTTCTGAGCCCCACATCACACTTATTCTAAAATGACCACATAGTTGGAAGTAAACACTCCTCAGCAAATGTAAAATGATGGAGATCATAACAAACAGTCACTCAGACCACAGTGCAATCAAATTAGAACTCAGGATTAAGAAACTCCCTCAAAACCACACAACTACAGGAAACTGAGCAACCTGCTCCTGAATGACTATTGGATAAATAACAAAATGAAGGCACAATAAATAAATTCTTTAAAACCAATGAGAACAAGGACACAATGTACCAGAATCTCTGGGACACAGCTAAAGCAGTGTAGAGAGAAATTTATAGCACTAAATGCCCACAGGAGAAAGCAGGAAAGATCTAAAACTCACACCCAACATCACAATTAAAAGAACTAGAGAAGCAAGAGCAAACAAATTCAAAAGCTAGCAGAAGACAAGAAATAACTACGATCAGAGGAGAACTGAAGGAGATAGAGACATGAAAAACCCTTCAAAAATCAATGAATCCAGGAGCTGGTTTTTTGAAAACATTAACAAAATAGATTGATAGCCAGACTAATAAAGAAGAAAAGAGAGAAGAATCAAATAGTCACAATAAAAAATGATAAAGGAAATATCGGCACTGATCACACAGAAATGCCTACTACCATTGGAGAATACTAGAAACACATCTATGCAAATAAACTAGAAAATCTATAAGAAATGGATAAATTCCTGAACACATACGCCTCCCAAGAATAAACCAGGAAGAAGTTGAATCCCCGAATAGACCAATAACACATTTTTGAAATTGAGGCAGTAACTAATAGCCTACCAACCACAAAAACCCCAGGACCAGAAGGGTTCACAGCCAATTTCTACCAGAGGTAAAAAGAGGAGCAGGTACTATTCCTTCTGAAACTATTCCAAACAATAGAAAAAGAGGGAGTACTCCTCCCTAACTCATTTTATGAGGTCAGCATCATCTGGACACCACAACCTGGCAGACACACACACACACAAAAAGAAAATTTCAGGCCAATATCCCTGATGAACATTGATGCAAAAATCCTCAATAAAATACTGGCAAACCAAATCGAGTGACACATCAGAAAGCTTATATAACAGGATCAGTTTGCATCATTCCTGGGATGCAAGGCTTGTTGAACATATGCAAATCAATAAAAGTAATCCATCACATAAACAGAACCAATGACAAAAACCACATGATTTTCTCAATAGATGCAGAAAGGCATTCACTAAAATTCAACAGCCCTTCATGCTAAAAACTCTCAATAAACTAGATATTGATGGAACACAGCTCAAAATGCTAAGAACTATTTGTGAAAAACCCACAGTTGCTATCATACTGATGGGCAGAAGCTGGAAGCATTCCCTTCAAAAACCTGAACCATAAAAGGAGGCCCTCTCTCACCACTCCTATTCAACATATTATTGGAAGTTCTGGTGTGGGCAATCAGGAAAGAGAAAGAAATAAAAGGTATTCAAATAGGAAGAGAGGAAGTTAAATTGTCTCTGTTTGCAGTTGACATGATTGTATATTAGAAAACCCCGTTGTCTCAGACCAAAATCTCCTTAAGCTGATAAGCAACTTCAGCTAAGTCTCAGGATACAAAATCAACATGCAAAAATCACATGCATTTCTATATACCAATAATAGACAAACAGAGAGCCAAATCATTAGTGAACTCCCATTCACAATTGCTACAAAAAGAATAAAATACCTAGGAATACAACTTACAAAGGACGTGTAGGACCCCTTCAAGGAGAACTGGAAATCACTGCTAAATGAAATAAGAGAGGACACAAACAAATTTTTAAAATTCCATGCTCATGGATAGGAAGAATCAATATCATGTAAATGGCCATACTGCCCAAAGTAATTTAAAGATTCAATGCTATTCCCATCAAGCTACCATTGACTTTCTTCACAGAATTAGAAAAAACTAATTTAAATTTTATATGGAACCAAAAAAGAGCTTGTGTAGCCAAGACAATCCTAAGCAAAAAGCACAAAGCTGGAGGCATCATGCTACCTGACTTCAAACTATACTACAAGGCAACAGTAACCAAACAGCATAGTACTGGTACCAAAACAGATATATAGACCAATGGAACCAAACAGAGGCCTCAGAAATAATGCCACACATCTATAACCATCTGATCTTTTACAAATCTGATGAAAACAAGCAATGGGAAAATGATTCCCTATTTAATAAATAGTGTTGGGAAAACTGGCTAGCCATATGTAGAAAGCTGAAACTGGATCGCTTTCTTACACCTTATACAAAAATTAACTCAAGATGGATTTATGACTTAAATGTAATACCTAAAACCATAAAAACCCTAAAATAAAACCTAGACAATAACATTCAGGACATAGGCATGGGCAGGGACTTCATGTCTAAAACACCAAAAGCAATGGCAACAAAAGACAAAATTGACAAATGGGATCTAACAAAACTAAATAGCTTCTTCACAGAAAACAAACAAACAAACAAAGAAACAAACAAAAAAGCTATCGTCATAGTGAACAGGCAACCTATAGAATGGGAGAAAATTTTTGCACTCCACTCATCTGACAAAGGGCTAATATCCAGAAC
This sequence comes from Trachypithecus francoisi, assembly GCF_009764315.1. Classification (NCBI taxonomy): domain Eukaryota; kingdom Metazoa; phylum Chordata; class Mammalia; order Primates; family Cercopithecidae; genus Trachypithecus; species Trachypithecus francoisi. The sequence continues at coordinate 43,413,488 of NW_022681471.1, forward strand.
CTACAAAGAACTCAAACAAATTTACCAGAAAAATCAAATAACCCCATCAAAAAGTGGGCAAAGGATATGAACAGACGCTTCTCAAAAGAAGACATTTCTGTGGCCAACAGACACGTGAAAAAATGCTCATCATCACTAGCCATCAGAGAAATGCAAATCAAAACCACAACGAGATACCATCTCACACCAGTTAGAATGGCGATCATTAAAAAGTCAGGAAACAACAGGTGCTGGAGAGGATGTAGAGAAATAGGAACACTTTTACACTGTTGGTGGGACTATAAACTAGTTCAACCATTGTGGAAGAAAGTGTGGCGATTCCTCAAGATCTAGAACTAGAAATACCATTTGACCCAGCCATCCCATTACTGGTGTATATCCAAAGGATTATAAACCATGCTGCTATAAAGCCACATGCATGCGTATGTTTATTGTGACACTATTCACAATAGTGAAGACTTGGAACCAACCCAAATGTTCATCAATGACAGACTGAATTAAGAAAATGTGGCACATATATACCATGGAATACTATGCAGCCATAAAAAGGATGAGTTCATGTCCTTTGTGGGGATATGAATGCAGCTGGAAATCATCATTCTCAGCAAACTATCACGAGAACAGAAAACCAAACACCGCATGTTCTTACTCATAGGTGGGAATTGAACAGTGAGAACACTTGGACACAGGAAGGGGAATATCACACACCAGGGCCTATTGGGGGTTGGGGGGAGTGGGGAGGGATAGCTTTAGGAGATATACCTAATGTAAATGATGAGTTAATGGGTGCAGCACACCGACATGGCACATGTATACACATGTAACAAACCTGCACGTTGTGCACATGTACCCTAGACTTAAAGTATAATAAAAAAGAAAAAGAAAAACAAAGCCAGTTATGTTAATTAATAGTTACTCGGTTTTTGGAACACTATGAAAGGGTTTTAAAAGTTATAAAAATTTCACCAAAGTATGATATTTAAGAAACAAACAAAAACAAAAACAAACAGCCAAAAACTGTTTTTTGGAGAAATGGTTCTTGCTACATTGCCCAGGCTGGTCTCAAACCCTTGTCCTCAAGCAATCCTTCTGTCTCAGCCTCCCAGAGTGCTGGGATGACAGGTAGGAGGCACCACACCCGGTACTTTCGTACCTTTGATAATATGGATGAGTCAATCCTATTAAACTCCCGAATACTTGTTGTTAAAAACAAAAAAAAAGAAGAAGAATGAAAAAATGCTAATCATCACTGGTCGTTAGAGAAATGCAAATCAAAACCACAATGAGATACCATCTCACACCAGTTGGAATGGCGATCATTAAAAAGTCAGGAAACATAGATGCTGGAGAGGATGTGGAGAAATAGAAATGCTTTTACACTATTGGTGGGAGGATAAATTAGTTCAACCATTGAGGAAGATTACTTTCAAGTGCCTTAAAAAAGATTATTGACTTTTAAAATAAAACATAGTAAAGAAAAATAAAATATGAATTATCTAAAAGGAAAAATAATAAGAATGTATGGTGGGCTTTGCAACACATGTAGAAGTAAATTATATGATAATAATAGCATCAAGGGCTAGATGGCTTGAAAACAGAATTACACTGTTGTGAGTTTCTTACATCCATTGCAAAATAGTAGAACAGTAAATCAAGGTAGACTGTGATAAGTTTAGGATACATATATTGTACATTTCTAGAGCAACCACCGAAAAACTGAACCAAAGCTGTACATCCAAAAAGTTAATAGAAAATATGAATTGAGTTACTAAAAATTTTTGATTTATTAAAAGAGACTGCAACGTATACAGCCATTACGGAAAGCAGTATAGAGATTCCTTAAAAATTAAAAATGGAACTACATGTGATACAACAATCCCATGCTGGATATATAGCCAAAAGAATAAAATCAGTATTTTTATTATTATTATTATACTTTAAGTTCTAGTGTACATGTGCATAACGTGCAGGTTTGTTACATATGTATACTTGTGCCATGTTGGTGTGCTGCACCGATCAACTCGTCAGCACCCATCAATTCATCATTTATATCAGGTATAACTCCCAAGGCAATCCCTCCCCCACCCCCCTCCCCATGATAGCCCCGGTGTGTGATGTTCCCCTTCCCGAGTCCAAGTGATCTCACTGTTCAGTTCCCACCTATGAGTGAGAACATGCGGTGTTTGGTTTTCTCTTTCCTGTGATAGTTTGCTAAGAATGATGGTTTCCAGCTGCATCCATGTCCCTACAAAGGATGCAAACTCATCCTTTTTGATGGCTGCATAGTATTCCATGGTGTATATGTGCCACATTTTCTTAATCCAGTCTGTCACAGATGGACATTTGGGTTGATTCCAAGTCTTTGCTATTGTGAATAGTGCCGCAATAAACATACGTGTGCATGTGTCTTTACAGCAGCATGATTTATAATCCTTTGGGTATATACCCAGTAGTGGGATGGCTGGGTCATATGGTACATCTAGTTCTAGATCCTTGAGGAATTGCCATACTGTTTTCCATAATGGTTGAACTAGTTTACAATCCCACCAACAGTGTAAAAGTGTTCCTATTTCTCCACATCCTCTCCAGCACCTGTTGTTTCCTGACTTTTTAATGATTGCCATTCTAACTGGTGTGAGATGGTCTCTCATTGTGGTTTTGATTTGCATTTCTCTGATGGCGAGTGATGATGAGCATTTTTTCATGTGTCTGTTGGCTGTATGAATGTCTTCTTTTGAGAAATGTCTGTTCATATCCTTTGCCCACTTTTTGATGGGGTTGTTTGTTTTTTTCTTGTAAATTTGTTTGAGTTCTTTGTAGGTTCTGGATATCAGCTCTTTGTCAGATGAGTAGATTGCAAAAATTTTCTCCCATTCTGTAGGTTGCCTGTTCACTCTGATGGTAGTTTCTTTTGCTGTGCAGAAGCTCTTTAGTTTAATCATATCCCATTGTCAATTTTGGCTTTTGTTGCCATTGCTTTTGGTGTTTTAGGCATGAAGTCCTTGCCCATGCCTATGTCCTGAATGGTACTACCTAGGTTTTCTTCTAGGTTTTTTATGGTATTAGGTCTAACATTTAAGTCTCTAATCCATCTTGAATTAATCTTCGTATAAGGAGTAAGGAAAGGATCCAGTTTCAGCTTTCTACTTATGGCTAACCAATTTTCCCAGCACCATTTATTAATAGGGAATCCTTTCCCCATTTCTTGTTTCTCTCAGGTTTGTCAAAGATCAGATGGCTGTAGATGTGTGGTATTATTTCTGAGGACTCTGTTCTGTTCCATTGGTCTATACCTCTGTTTTGGTACCAGTACCATGCTGTTTTGGTTACTGTAGCCTCGTAGTAGAGTTTGAAGTCAGGTAGCGTGATGCCTCCAGCTTTGTTCTTTTGACTTAGGATTGTCTTGGCAATGCGGGCTCTTTTTTGGTTCCATATGAACTTTAAAGCAGGTTTTTCCAATTCTGTGAAGAAACTCATTGGTGGCTTGATGGGGATGGCATTGAATCTATAAATTACCTTGGGCAGTATGGCCATTTTCACGATATTGATTCTTCCTATCCATGAGCATGGTATGTTCTTCCATTTGTTTGTGTCCTCTTTTATTTCACTGAGCAGTGGTTTGTAGTTCTCCTTGAAGAGGTCCTTTACATCCCTTGTCAGTTGAATTCCTAGGTATTTTATTCTCTTTGAAGCAGTTGTGAATGGAAGTTCATTCCTGATTTGGCTCTCTGTTTGTCTGTTACTGGTTTATAAGAATGCTTGTGATTTTTGCACATTAATTTTGTATCCTGAGACTTTGCTGAAGTTGCTTATCAGCTTAAGGAGATTTTGGGCTGAGACAATGGGTTTTCTAAATATACAATCATGTCATCTGCAAACAGGGACATTTTGACTTCTTCTTTTCCTAACTGAATACGCTTTATTTCTTTCTCTTGCCTGATTGCCCTAGCCAGAACTTCCAACACTATGTTGAATAGGAGTGGTGAGAGAGGGCATCCCTGTCTTGTGCCAGTTTTCAAAGGGAATTTTTCCAGTTTTTGCCCATTCAGTATGATATTGGCTGTGGTTTTGTCATAATAGCTCTTATTATTTTGAGGTACGTTCCATCAATACCGAATTTATTGAGTATTTTTAGCATGAAGGGCTGTTGAATTTTGTCAAAAGCCTTTTCTGCATCTATTGAGACAATCATGTGTTCTTGTCTTTGGTTCTGTTTATATGCTGGATTACGTTTATTGATTTGTGAATGTTGAACCAGCCTTGCATCCCAGGGATGAAGCCCACTTGATCATGGTGGATAAGCTTTTGATGTGCTGCTGAATCCGGTTTGCCAGTATTTTATTGAGGATTTTTGCATCGATGTTCATCAGGGATATTGGTCTAAAATTCTCTTTTTTTGTTGTGTCTCTGCCAGGCTTTGGTATCTGGATGATGTTGGCCTCATAAAATGAGTTAGGGAGGATTCCCTCTTTTTCTATTGATTGGAATAGTTTCAGAAAGAATGGTACCAGCTCCTCCTTGTACCTCTGTTAGAATTCAGCTGTGTGAATCCATCTGGTCCTGGACTTTTTTTGGGTTGGTAGGCTATTAATTATTGCCTCAACTTCAGAGCCTGCTATTGGTCTATTTAGGGATTCAACTTCTTCCTGGTTTAGTCTTGGAAGAGTGTAAGTGTCCAGGAAATTTCCATTTCTTCTAGATTTTCTAGTTTATTTGCGTAGAGGCGTTTATAGTATTCTCTGATGGTTGTTTGTATTTCTGTGGGGTCGGTGGTGATATCCCCTTTATCATTTTTTATTGCGTCTATTTGATTCCTCTCTCTTTTCTTCTTTATTAGTCTTGCTAGCAGTCTGTCAATTTTGTTGATCTTTTCAAAAAACCAACTCCTGGATTCATTGATTTTTTGGAGGGTTTTTTATGTCTCTATCTCCTTCAGTTCTGCTCTGATCTTAGTTATTTCTTGCTTTCTGCTAGCTTTTGAATGTGTTTGCTCTTGCCTCTCTTGTTCTTTTAATTGTGATGTTAGAGTGTCAATTTTAGATCTTTCCTGCTTTCTCTCTGTGGGCATTTAGTGCTAGAAATTTCCCTCTACACACTGCTTTAAATGTGTCCCAGAGATTCTGATATGTTGTATTCTGTTCTTTGGTCTCATTGGTTTCAAAGAACATCTTTATTTCTGCTTCATTTCGTTATGTACCCAGTAGTCATTCAGGAGCAGGTTGTTCAGTTTCCATGTAGTTGAGCGGTTTTGATTGAGTTTCTTAGTCCTGAGTTCTAGTTTGATTGCACTGTGGTCTGAGAGACAGTTTGTTATAATTTCTGTTCTTGTACAAATGCTGAGGAGTGCTTTACTTCCAATTATGTGGTCATTTTGGAATAAGTGCGATGTGGTGCTGAGAAGAATGTATATTCTGTTGATTTGGGGTGGAGAGTTCTATAGATGTCTATTAGGTCCGCTTGGTGCAGAGATGAGTTCAATTCCTGGATATCCTTGTTAACTTTCTGTCTCGTTGATCTGTCTAATGTTGACAGTGGAGTGTTGAAGTCTCCCATTATTATTGTATGGGAGTCTAAGTCTCTTTGTAAGTCTCTAAGGACTTGCTCTATGAATCTGGGTGCTCCGTATTGGGTGCATATATATTTAGGAGAGTTAGCTCTTCCTGTTGAATTGATCCCTTTACCATTATATAATGGCCTTCTTTGTCTCTTTTGATCTTTGATGGTTTAAAGTCTGTTTTATCAGAGACTAGGATTGCAACCCCTGCTTTTTTTTGTTCTCCATTTGCTTGGTAGATCTTCCTCCATCCCTTTGTTTTGAGCCTATGTATGTCTCTGCATGTGAGATGGGTCTCCTGAATACAGCAAACTGATGGGTCTTGACTCTTTATCCAGTTTGCCAGTCTGTGTCTTTTAATTGGAGCATTTAGTCCATTTACATTTAAGGTTAATATTGTTATGTGTGAACTTGATCCTGTCATTATGATATTAACTGGTTATTTTGCTCGTTAGTTGATGCAGTTTCTTCCTAGCCTCGATGGTCTTTACATTTTGGCATGTTTTTGCAATGGCTGGTACCGGTTGTTCCTTTTCATGTTTAGGGCTTCCTTCAGGGTCTCTTGTAAGGCAGGCCTGGTGGTGACAAAAGCTCTAAGCATTTGCTTATCTGTAAAGGATTTTATTTCTCCTTCACTTATGAAGCTTAGTTTGGCTGGATATGAAATCTGGTTGAAAATTCTTTTCTTTAAGAATGTTGAATATCGGCCCCCACTCTCTTCTGGCTCGGAGAGTTTCTGCCGAGAGATCTGCTGTTAGTCTGATGGGCTTCCCTTTGTGGGTAACCCGACCTTTCTCTCTGGCTGCCCTTAAGATTTTTTCCTTCATTTCAACTTTGGTCAATCTGGCAATTATGTGTCTTGGAGTTGCTCTTCTGGAGGAGTATCTTTGCGGCGTTCTCTGTATTTCCTGAATTTGAATGTTGGCCTGCCCTACTAGGTTGGGGAAGTTCTCTTGGATGATATCCTGAAGAGTGTCTTCCAACTTGGTTCCATTTTCTCCCCCTCACTTTCAGGCACCCAATCAGACGTAGATTTGGTCTTTTTACATAATCCCATACTTCTTGCAGGCTTTGTTCATTTCCTTTTCTTCTTTTTTCTTTTGGTTTCTCTTCTCGCTTCATTTCATTCATTTGATCCTCAATCGCTGATGCTCTTTCTTCCAGTTGATCGAGTCGGTTACTGAAGCTTGTGGATTTGTCACGTATTTCTCGTGTCATGGTTTTCATCTCTGTCATTTCGTTTATGACCTTCTCTGCATTAATTATTCTAGCTGTCAATCTTCCACTCTTTTTTCAAGATTTTTAGTTTCTTTGCGCTGGGTACATAATTCCTCCTTTAGCTCTGAGAAGTTTGATGGACTGAAGCCTTCTTCTCTCATCTAGTCAAAGTCATTCTCTGACCAGCTTCGATCCGTTGCTGGCGATGGGCTGCGCTCCTTGGCAGGGGAGATGCGCTCTTATTTTTTGAATTTCCAGCTTTTCTGCCCTGCTTTTTTTCCATCTTTGTGGTTTTATCTGCCTCTGGTCTTTGATCATGGTGACATACTAATGGGGTTTTCGTATAGGTGTCCTCCTGTTTGATAGTTTTCCTTCTAACAGTCAGGACCCTCAGCTGCAGGTCTGTTGGAGATTGCTTGAGGTCCACTCCAGACCCTGTTTGCCTGGGTATCAGCAGCAGAGGTTGCAGAAGATAAATATAATATTGCTGAACAGCGAGTGTACCTGTCTGATTCTTACTTTGGAAGCTTCCTCTCAGGGGTGTACTGCACCCTGTGAAGTGTGGGGTGTCAGACTGCCCCTAGTGGGGGATCAGACTGCCTCTAGTGGGGGATGTCTCCCAGTTAGGCTACTCAGGGGTCAGGGACCCACTTGAGCAGGCAGTCTGTCCCTTCTCAGATCTCAACCTCCATGTGGGGAGATCCACTGCTCTCTTCAAAGCTGTCAGACAGAGTCATTTGTGTCTGCAGAGGTTTCTGCTGCTGTTTTTGTTGTTGTTGTTTAGCTGTGCCCTGTCCCCAGAGGTGGAGTCTAAAGAGACAGGCAGGTTTCCTTGATCTGCTGTGAGCTCCACCCAGTTCGAGCTTCCCAGCGGCTTTGTTTACCTACTTAAGCCTCAGCAATGGCGGACACCCCTCCCCCAGCCTCGCTGCTGCCTTGCGGTTAGATCGCAGACTGCTGTGCTAGCAATGAGGGAGGCTCTGTGGCGGTGGGACCTTCCTGGCCAGCTGTGGGATATAATCTCCTGGTGTGCCCGTTTGCTTAAAGTGCAGTATTGGGGTGGGAGTTACCCAATTTTCCAGGTGTTGTGTGTCTCAGTTCCCCTGGCTAGGAAAAGGGACTCCCTTCCCCCCTGCGCTTCCCAGGTGAGGTGATGCCTTGCCCTGCTTCAGCTCTCGCTGGTCGGGCTGCAGCAGCTGACCAGCACCGATTGTCCGGCACTCTCTAGTGAGATGACCCCAGTACCTCAGTTGAAAATGCAGAAATCACCGGTCTTCTGTGTCGCTCGCACTGGGAGTTGGAGACTGGAGCTGTTCCTATTCGGCCATCTTGCTCCGCCCTCCAAAATCAGTATTTTAAAGGTGTATCTGCACTGCCATGTTTATTGCAACACTATTCACCATAGCCAAGATACAAAATCAACCTGTGTTCATCGACAAATACATGGATATAGAAAATGTGGTGTTGGCCAGACATGGTGGCTCATGCCTGTAATCCCAGCACTTTGGGAGGCCAAGGTGTGTGAATCACTTGAGGTCAGGAGTTTGAGACCAGTTTGGCTGACATGATGAAATGCTGTCTCTACTAAAAATACAAAAATTTGCAGGGCAGGGTTGCATGCACCTGTATTTCCAGCTACTAGGGAGGCTGAGGCATGAGAATCAAGAATCGCTTGAACCCAGGAAGTGGATATTGAAGTGAGCTGACATCATGCCACTGCACTCCAGCCTGGGTGACAAATGGAGATTCTGTCTTAAAAAAAAAAAAAAAAAGAAAAATACATACACACATTAGAATACTATTCAGCCATAGAAAAGAATAAAAATCTTGTCATTTGCAATGACATGGATGAACCTGGAGAACACCATGATAAGTGAAATAAACCAGACACAGAAAGACAAATACTACATGGTCTCACTTACATGTATAAGCTTAATTTTAAAAAAGCTGATATCATAGAAAGAGAATAGAACAGTGATTATCAAAGAATGGAGAGGGGCAGGGCAGGGGAAGATGGAAAGAAGTTGGTCAACAGGTACAAAGTTACAATTAACCATGAGGAATAAATTCTTGTGTTATATTGCACAGAAGTATGTCTATGGGTAACAGCAAAATGTTTTTTCCAACTTTCAAGTTCAGGGTTACATGTGCAGGATGTGCAGGTTTTTTATATAGGTAAATGTGTGCTATGGTGGTTTGCTGCACAGATCATCCCATCACCTAGGTATTAAGGCCAGCATCCATTAGCTATTCTTCCTGATGCTCTCCTTCCTCCAACCACCCACCCTCTGACAGGCTCCCAGTGTGTGTTGTTCCCCAGGATGTGTCCATATGTTCTCATTATTCATATGAATAATACGTGAAAACATGGCATATTTGGTTTTCTGTTTCTGTGATAGTTTGCTGAGGATAATGGCTTCTGACTCCATCCAAGGACATGATCTCATTCCTTTTTGTGGATGCATATTATTCCATGGTGTGTATGTACCACATTTCTTTTTAATTCAGTCTTTCATTGATGGGCATTTGGATTGATTCCATTTCTTGGCTATAGTGATACAATGAACATACACTTGCATGTGCCTTTAAAATAGAAAAATTTATATTTCTTTGGGTATATACCCAGTAATGGGATTGCTGGGTCAAATGGTATTTCTGCCTCTAGGTCTTTGAGGAATAGCCACGCTGTCTTCCACAATGGTTGAACTAATTTACACTCCCACCAACAGTGAAAAAATATTCCTTTTTTCCCCACAACCTTGCCAGCATCTGTTGTTTTTTGACTTTTTAATAGTAGCCATTCTGACCGGTGTGAGATGTTATTTCATTATGATTTTGCTTTGCATTTCTCTAATGATCAATGATGCTTAGCTTTTTTTCATGTGATTGTTGATCACATGTATGTCTTCTTTTGAGAAGTGTCTATTCATGTCCTTTGTCAACACTTTAATGGGGTTGTTTGTTGTTTGCTTGGTGATTTGTTTATATACATTGTAGATGCTGGATGGATAGATTGCAAAAATTTTCTCCCATTCTGTAGGCTGCTGTTAACTCTGATGATAGTTTCTTTTGCTGTTCAGAAACTCTTTAGCTTAATTAGACCCAATTTGTCACTTTTTGCTTTTGTTGTCAGTGCTTTTGGCATCTTCATCATGAAATCTTTGCCTGTGCTTATGTCTTGAATGGTGTTGCCTAGATTTTCTTCTAGAGTTTTCATAGTTTTGGGTTTTACATGTAAATCTATAATCTATTTTGAGTTGATTTTTGTGTATGGTGTAAGGTGTCAAGTTTCAATTTTCTGCATATGGCTAGCCAGTTATCTCAGCACCACTTGGTAAATAGGGAATCCTTTCCTCATTGCATGTTTTTGTCAGGTTTGTCAAAGATCAGATGTTGTAGTTGTGCAGTCTTATTCCTAGGTTCTCTATTCTGTTCCATTGGTCTATGTGTATGTTCTTGTGCCAGTACCATGCTGTTTTCATTACTGAAGCCTTGTAGTATAGTTTGAAGTCAGGCAATTTGAAGCTTCTAGCTTTGTACTTTTGCTTAGAATTGTATTATCTATTCAGGCTCTTTTTTGGATCCATAGGAATTTTTATTTTTAGTTATAGTAAGAATGTAATTGGTAGTTTAATAGAAATGACATTCAATCTATAATTGCTTTGGGCAGTACAGCCGTTTTAATATTATTGCTTCTTCCTAATCATGAGCATGGAAGATTTTTCCATTAGTTTGTGTTATATTGATTTCTTTGAGCAGTGGTTTGTAGTTCTCTTTGAAGAGATCCTTCACTTGCCTTGTTAGCTGTATTTCTAGATATTTTATTCTTTTTGTGGCAACTGTGAATGGGAGTTCATTCATGATTTGGCTATCTGCTTGCCTGTTGTTGGTGTTTGGGAATGTTAGCTATTTCCCATAGTATTTCCAATACTATGCCTCATCATTTCTGATTGTGTTTACTTGAATCTTCTCTCTTTTCTTCTTTGTTAGTCTAGCTAGTGGTATATCTATTTCATTATTTTTTTCAAAAACAAGCTCCTGGATTTGTTGATTATTCAAAGAGTTTTTGTGTGTGTCTCTCTTTTAGTTCAGCTCTGATCGTGGTTATTTCCTGTCTTCTGCTAGCTTTGAGGTTTGTTTGTTCTTGGTTCTCTAGTGACTTTTGTCATAATGTTAGGCTGTTAAGATCTTTCTAGCTTTTTGATGTGAACATTTAGTGCTATAAACTTCACTCTTAACACTGCTTTAGTTGTGTCCCAGAGATTCTGGTACATTGTATCTTTGTTCTGATTAGTTTCAAAAAACTTCTTGATTTCTGTCTTAATTTCATTATTTACCCCCAACTCATGCAAAAACAGCTTATTTAGTTTTCATGTAATTGTGTGGGTTTGAGTTATTTTTGTAGTCTTAATTTCTAATTTTATTGTGCTGTGGTTTGAGGAAGTGGTCGTTATGATTTCAATTCTTTTGCATTTGCCAAGAATTGTTTTATGTTTGATTATGTGGCTGATTTTAGAATATGTGCCATTTGGTGGTGAAAAGAATGTATACTCTGTTGCTTTTCAGTGGAGAGTTCTGTAGATGTTTATCAGGTCCATTTGATCCAGTGCTGAATTCAGATCCTGAATATCTGTTAATTTTCTGCCTCAGTAATCTGTCTAACACTGTCAGTGGGGTGCTGACATCTTCCACTAATATTGTGTGGGAGTCTAAGCGTCTTTGTAGTTTCTAAGAGCTTGTTTTATGAATCTAGTTGCTCCTGTGTTGGGTGCATATATATTTAGGATAGTTAGCACTTCCTGTTGTTTTGATCTCTTTACCATTATGTAATGCCCTTCTTTGTCTATCTTGATCTTTGTTGTTTTAAAGTCCATTTTGCCAGAAACTAGGATTGCAACCCCTGCGATTCTTCTGTTTTCTATTTGCTTGGTGGATTTCTCTCCATTCCTTTGTTTTGAGCCAATGTGTGTCTTTGCATCTGAGATGGGTCTCTTGAAGACAGCATAGTAACAGGTCTTAGTTCTTTATCTGGTTTTCCATTCTGTGTATTTTAATTGGGGGCATTTAGCCCGCTTACATTTGAGATTTGTATTGTTATGTGTGGATTTAATACTGTCATCATGATGCTAGCTGGTTATTAAGCAAACTTGTTTGTGTGGTTGCTTTATAGTGTCACTGGTCTGTGTACTTCACTCTGTTTTTGTAGTGGCTGGTAATGGTCTTTTCTTTCCATTTTTTAGAGCTTCCTTCAGAAGCTCTTGCAAGCCAGATCTGCTGGTTACAAATTCCCTTAGAATTTGCTTAACTGAAAAGGATCTTACTTCTCCTTTCTCTTATCTAAGAGAGAAGGCTGGAATTCAATAAAGAAGTGACAGCAAACACCTAAGGCAAGAAAGGACAGGCAAGACAGGCAGCCTGCTCAGCCAGCTGGGATTAACTGGGAGCCTAGAGAGGCTCCCCAGTGTGGGGAAAGGGTAAGTGAGTGACTTCCAGCAGTCCACATTCCCCACTGCCTACTCTTGCAATTCTAGTCACAGGAGAGTTCCTTAACCTGCATAAGCCCTGGTGGTAAGATAGGGAGCTGCGTAGGAACTACACAACAGTGTTGCTACAGAGAGGAAACTCACATTGGATCCCACACATTTCCTGAGTCCTAAGCAGCTACAACAAGGTGCCATATTGAAATCCCAGGTCTCACCGGATTGTATCCTGCCATGGGACCTGAAAACCCCTGCATCTCCACATTTTTGGAGCCCTATTAATATCCTCTGCACAAAGCCAGGCACCACTGCTAGATGCCATCACCACAGCAGAAGCATGAGCCATTGGCAGCAATGCCACCATGGCTTGCAGTAGCAGGGCAACCACCATTTAACCCACCCTGAGGGAAGGTTACTCCATTTATAGCCACCCCTAGAGCTGAAGTGTGTATTCCTCAGCCACCTGGTTATGAAAGCTGCTACTGAAAGCAACCCCACCCTCCCCACTATAAATGAAGGGGAAATAAGTTTATCCCAGGCAAGCAAAAGCTGAAAGAATTCACCACCACTAGATCAACTCTACAAGAAATGCTTAAGGGAGACCTGTGTATGGAAGCAAAAGAACAATATCTATCATAATAAAAACACACAAAAGTATAAAGCTCGCTTGTAGAACAAACACACAAATGAGAAAGAAAATGAAATTCAAAGGTTACCATTACAGAAAACTACCAAACCACAGTGATGAACAGTAAGACAGAAAGAAAGAAAAAAAGAATATACAAAACAACCAGAAACAAAGTAATAAAATGACAGATATAGGCCCTCCCACATCAATAATAACCTTAAATGTAAATGGCTTAAACATTCTACTTAGAAAACATAGACTAGGTGAATTAGAAAAAAAAAATACCCAATTATATGCTGCATACAAGAACCTCATCTCACACATAAAAATACATATAGAATGAAAGTAAAGGGATAGAAAATGAAAATTCATGCAAATAAAAACCCAAAACAAGCAGGAGTAACTATTCGTATACCAGGTAAAAGAGACTTGAAGTCAAAAAATTTTTAAAAGAGACAAGGAATGTAGGTCATTATATAATAATAAAGGGATTAATTCAGCAAGAGGATATAACAGCTCTAAACATATATACATCCAATGCCAGAACACTCAGATATATAAAAAATATTATTAGATTTAAAGGGAGAGATAGACTCCCATGTAATAATAGTTGGGGACTTCAACACCCCACTTTTAAATTATACAGATTACTTTGACATAAAAATAACAAAGAAACATTGGATTTAAACTACACATAAGATCAAATGCACCTAACATACGTTTAGAGAACATTTTATCCAACAGCTACAGAAGGCACATTCTTTTCATCAGCACATGGAACATTCTCCAGGATAAGCTGTATGTTAAGACACAGAATAAGCCTCAACAAATTTTCTAAAATTGAAATCATATCAAGTATTTTCTCAAACTACAACAGAATAAAAGTAGAACTCAATAACAAGAGAAACTTTGGAAACTGTACAAATATGTGAAAATTAACCAATATACTCATGAATGACATTTGGGGTGAGGAAGAAATTAAAAAGAAAATTAAATATGTATAATGAAACAAATGAAAATAGAAACACAATATACCAAAACCTATGGGATGTAGCAAAAGCAGTGTTAACAGGAAATTTTATAACAATGTTGTCTCCATCCAAAAAGTAAAAACATCTCAAATATTGCTCTTCAAGGAACTAGAAAAGCAAGAACAAGCCATACCCCAAATTAGTAGAAGGAAAGAAATAATAAAGATCAGAGAATAAATAAATGAAATATAGACTAAAAAACCCCAAAACTTTAATAAAATTGGTTTTTGAAATGATAAACAAAATTAACAAACTGTTTTCTAGACTAGCCAAGAACAAAAAGAGAGATGACCCAAGTAGATAAATCAGAAGTGAAAAGGGAAACATTACAACTGATATCACAAAAATACAAAGGATTATCAGATACTATTATGAAAACTCTACATGAAACTGAAAGACCTAGAAGAGATGTGTAAATTTCTGTACACACACAACCTACCAAGACTGGATCAGGAAGAAACAGAAAACCTGAACAGACTATAATGGGTAGGAAGCATGAATCAGTAAGAAAAAGTCTCCCAATCAAGAAAAGTCCAGGACTAGATGACTTCATTGCCAAAGTCTACCAAACTTCTAAAGAAAAGCTAATATTAATCCTTCTCAAATTATTCCAAAAAACTAAAGAGGATGGAATTATTCTTATCTCATTCTATGAGTTCGGCATTATTCTGATACCAAAACCAGGACATAAACACTGCAAAAAAAGAAAATGAATCAAGACCAATATCCCTAATGAACATAGATGCAAAAATTCTTAACAAAATACTAGCAAATCAAATTTAACATCACTAGAAAAAAATGATACAGCATGATCAAGTGGGGTTTATCCCAGGGATGCAAGGGTGATTCAACATGCCCAAATCAATAAATATGATACATCAAATCAATGGAATGAAGAACAAAAGCCATATGATTTTCTCTCAAGCTGCAGAAAAAGCAGTCAATAAAATTCAACATCCCTTCATGATAGAAACTCTCAACAAATGAGGCACAGAAGGAACATACCTCAACAAAATAAAGACCAAATATGACAAACCTACAGCAAACATTATATGGGGAAAAGCTGAAGGCCTCTTCTCTGAGAACTAGGACAAGACAAGGATGTCAACTTTCACCACTTGTATTCAACATAATACTGGAATTCCAAACCAGAGCACTCAGGCAAGAGAAAATAATAAAAGGCATCCAAATTTTAAAATAGAAAATTAAATTGTTCTTCTTTGTCAATGACATGATCTTACATCTAGAAAAACCTAAAAACTCCACCAATACGCTTAGATATGATAAATTTAGTAAAGTCTTCAGATATGAAATTAACATACAAAAATCAGTAGTATTTCTTTATACTAATGACAAACTAGCTAAGAAATAAATTAAGAAGGCAATCCCATTTACAATAGCTACAAAAAATAAAAATACCTAGTAATAAATTTAGCCAAGGAGGTGAAAAACCTCTACAAGGAAAACTACTAAAGTCGAATGAAAGACATTGAAGAGGGCACAACAAATAAAGAGACATCCCATGCTTGTGGACTGGAAGAATTAACATCATCAAAATGACCATAAGACCCAAAGCAAACCATATATTTAATGTATTCTTTATGAAAATATCAATGCCATTTTTTGCAGAAGTAGAAAAAAAATCCTAAAATTTGCATAGAACAAACAAAAAAGATCCAGAAAAGACAAAGCAATCCTGAGCAAAAAGAACAAAACTAGAAGTATCACAGTACCTAACTTCAAAATATGTTACAAGGTTAGAGTAATAAAAAAAAATCATGTTGGGATAAAAACAAACACATAGACCAATGGAACAGAATTTAAAAAAAGGAAATGAATGCATGTATTTACAGCCAATCGATTTTGACAAAGGTACCAAGACCATACATTGGAGAAAATAAACACTCTCTTCAATAAATGGTGCCGGGAAAATTAAATATCCATATGTATAAGTGGTTCCCTATATCTCACTGTATTCAAAAATCAACTGAAGATGGATTAAAGAGTTAAACATAAGACCTGTAAGTAAAAACTTCTAGAAGAAAATGTAGGGAAAATACTTCAGAACATTAACCTAGGCAAAGATTTTATGGCTAATACCTCAAAAACATAGGCAACAGAAACAAAAGTAGACAAATGGCACTATATTAATCTGCAAAGCTTCTGCACAACAAAGGAAACAATAAACAGAGTGAAGAGACAACCTGTTGAAGGGAGAACGTATTTGCAAACTATCCATCTGACAAGGAACTATTATTCATAATATAGAATGAATTCAAACAACACAAAAGTAAACAAACAAACAAACAAAAAACAATCCCATTAAAAAGTGGGCAAAGGACATGAGTAGACATTTCTCAAATGAACATACACAAATAACCTACAGGCATATGAAAAAATGCTCAACATTTCTAATCATCAGGGAAATTTAAACCAAAATTACATGAGATATCATCTTACCTCACTTAAAATTGCTATTATTAAATACAAAATAACACATACTTGTAATGATGCAAACTTTTGGCATCCTGCTGTTGTGAGTGTAAATTAGTATACCCCTTGTGGAAACAGTATGGAGATTTCTCAAAAAAAAGTAAAAATAAAACTAACATGTGATCCAGCATTCTCACTACTATATTTTTATCCAAAGAAAAATAAATCAGTGTATCAAAGGGATATCTACACTTACATGTTCATAGCAGCAAAGATATGTAATCAATCTAAATGTTCATCAATGGATGAATGTATAAAGAAATGTAGTACAAACACAAAATGGAATACTATTTGGCCATTAAATAAATGAAGTCATGTCATTTTTACAACATGGATGAAACCGGAAGTTATGTTGAGTGAAATAGGCCAAACACAGCAAGACAAATATCACATGTTCTCGCTCATATGTGGGAGATAAAATTGAATTTCATGGATGTAGAGTGTGAAAAAATAGACACCAGAGGCTGGGGAGGATGTGTGCATGCTGGGGGGGGAAAAGGAGAGTTTGGTTGGTGAGAACAAACGTTCACTTAGATGGAGGAAATAAGTTCTAATTTTCGAAGGCTGAGTAGGGTCACTATAGTTAGGAACACATATTGCATATTTCAAAATAGCTAGACAAGAAGACTTGAAATATTCCCAACACAAAGAAATGATAAATAGTCATTATGATGGATACCCCAAATACCCTGATATCTCATTACAAATTCTTTGCATGTAACAAATACTCACATGTACCTCATAAATATGTAAAATAGTATCAATTAATAAAATAAAAATTTTAAAAAATGCACGTACTCCTATGTTTATCGCAGCACTATCCACAATAGCAAAGATATGGAATCAACCTACATATCCACCAATGGATGAATGGATAAAGAAAATGTGGCATATTTACACAGTGGAATACTAATTGGCCATACAAACAAATGAAATTCTTTCATTTGCAGAAACATGGATTTAACCGCAGGTCATTATGTTAAGTGAAATAAACTAGGCACAGAAAGACAAATATCACATGTTCTTACTCACATGTGGCAAGTAAAAAACTTTGGTCTCATGGAGGTAAAGAATAGAATGACAGATGCCAGAAGATTGGTGAAGGAGGGAAGATGAAGAGTGGTTGCATAATGGGTACAAACATATAGTTAGAAAGAAGGAATAAATTATAATGTCAATAGCAGACTAGAGTGACTATAGTTAATATGAATGTAAAACATTTTGTCGGTCTAAGTTCTAAAGAGTCCTGCTGTTACAGTTGAGTCAAGGTGGCTCCTTCCACTCCCCTGTCCTTGGTATGCCAATGGTACCCAGCAAAAGAAAAAAAAATGGTGGCAGGCAGGGGAGCAACATTAATATTATCATTAATTTTTAGAACAACTTGAGTGTATTATCAAGGCAATTGGTGATGTATAACAATGGTAGAATATATTTGAATTTGATCCTTGGAATATTCTCTACTGATTGGTATGGAAGTATAACATTGATTCTATAGAGAGGCAATTATAATCTCAGTCCACAATGTGACTGTACAATGAACTCTAGTTATAATCATATAAACACTGCTTACTGATATTCAACTTTAGGATCACGCTAAGGACATATTGCATGACACATAAATATGGTTACTTAATAGAATGTAAATGTTGTAAATCTTAATATAAAAATCAAGGTGTAACTGACAGAGATTAAGAGGTGTGAGATGATGAGGAGCAATAAAAGGAAGAGTAAGAGTATTAATGTCTTCATCTTATGAAGCAGGGCATCAAGAGAAATGGAAGTTAAATTATATTTAACATTTCAGAGGTAACTAATGGTGGAACTGAGAATAGAGACATAAAATATATTGGGACTATAAATGGACAGGAACTTATGTAAATTCACCACATCTTGAACTAGCATAAATGGACAGGAACTTATGTAAATTCACCACATCTTGAACTAGCATAGCAGAATATCAATAGACAATGCCTCAAATCAATTAAGAATGGGCAATACAAACATATTTCTTACAGATACTGAGATAACATGAGAAATCTTCAAATGTTTAAAAAGGTTAAAAGTGATCATCACTGGGAAGCAAGATTGAGAGTAGTGAGGTATGGGCAGAGGATAATTCCTTTTTTTAAAAAAAAAAAAGTATAAAGCTTTCTCTGCTATTTGATTTTCTAACCATGTATTTAACTACTAACAGTGCTAAAATATTTTAAAGTTTTAAAAAGGAGTAGCTTTGAAGGATTTGATTATAAATTCTATGTATAGAGAGAACATACTCTATATACTTTACAATGTGCTATCCAAGAATTCTTCAAAATTATCTTGGTAAAAGTGATAGCACAGTCCTTCAATTAATGCAACAATGTCCTCAGAATACTTTAAATTCTGTTTATTTCAGTCATCCACCAATGATTAATGCTGAAGAGCAGTGAGTTCTCCATAACCCCACAAATTCATGCTGTGTCTTCATCCCATGTCATAGATACAGGGATTTATGATAAGTAGGGATAGCAATAATAGTAGCATATGTTGCGCTGTCATCAATTTTTAGAAGGAAACCATGTTTTACTTACAGCCTTGGGAAAATAAATGTATTTTAGCATATGAATATTAGGGAGCAGGATAACTTTGAAATCTTTACAATACCTCCTCAGAGCCACTTTGTGTAAAGGATGTTTTTATTGTAATATGGATAATCTGTTATTTACTAGTCTTAGTGAATGGGTTTATACAATGCAACAATACTAACGATAAGATTCTTTTATCTTTTTTTTCCTTTTTCTTTTTTTCTTTTTTTTTTTTGGAGACAGGATCTCACAGTGTTTCCCAGGATGATTTGAATCTCACAGCCTCAAGTGATCCTCCCACTTTGGCCTTCCAAAATATTGGGATTATAGGCACGAGCCATTGTTCCTGGCCCCAGATATATTTTTAAAAGAAAATAACAGAATCCTATCCTTGTAGCCATAAAAATGTTGATGTTGAGAATCACTAAGCCAGACAATGGACAAACCCATCTTAAAAACAAAAATAGTATTTTACAGGTACCAAATGATTCTGAAACTAACTTTACTCCAGTCACTGTATGCTACAACCACAGTCTTTAAAAAGAATTAAAGTAGTGAAAACATATGTAACCATTTCATGGGTAAAGGTTGTTTTCCTGGAATACTTGAATTCTAAATTTTTAAAAAATAAGTGATAATATATAAACAATGTTTTATTGTATTCCCGTATTTAAAAGTCTAACTCAGCCATAATTCATGGTCTTGCTACTGTAGGAAGATAGCAGAAAAATCGTTGCTGGCTATTCTCTCCATGTATATTTCTCTTTTCCTTCTTTGTTTTACATCTTTCCTTATTTTCAAGTGTCCTACTTGCTTCTTTTTGTTTTCGTTCTTGTTTTCTCCTACCAAGCCCTAGGCCTACCACTGGCACCCAGTGGTACCCCAAGGCATTGCTGTTTGCGTTCAGCTATTTTAAGTGGTTGCTAACCACTATCATTATTTCTTTGTTAAGGAAAGTTCTGTTGAAATTTTAGTTGAATCGTCAAAATTTTTCCTTAATCTTCATTTTTCCTCTACTATAATATGACTTTTTTTTCTAGATGTCGTTGCTCTGTTGCATTTTTATTAGCCCATTTTTCCAGTATATGATTAACACCTGCCTTTATTCAAAATTTCAAGATGGTTAAAAGCATCAGTTCACTTAAACTTTCCCCTTGAGTCAGAGTCACAAATATCTGTGTTTCTTTGTCTTTTGCCATACTTATCTTCTCACTAACCTATTTTTAAGCAAGACATATGAGAGATAATGCAGATGCTTAAGAAAATAAACTCGAAAATCTAAACTTTCTTGCCTCGGCAAACAAAGCCCAAAAGATGCATATTAGAAAAGCCTAGTCCTCCAGAAATGAGTTGCCAATGAGGTGAGGAAATGGGTTGTGAGCTCATGGAGCCTGCTAATGGAAATCAACATCAGTTCTAGTACCTGTTTGAAAAGGCAGGTAAAGGGGATATCTTGAGCGCTCCCATTCTCATTCTGGTGTCTGCTTATTATGTTTCTGAAAGGGCATATAGCATTATTCAGCCACTTCTCCAAAAAGGTAACTTGCAGAATATCCAAGTACAGCCATTCAGTATGTAAAGTTCCCCAAGTCTACTATCAATTACTTCTGGCAGAATTTCCCATATGGATTTCATTCGAAGTACATACTTCTTATTCATTTTGTTTTCCAAAACTCAATCATTGAAGATAATTTAAAAATAAGATTGGTCTTCTACTAGAATACAATACTGTCTCCCTATACTGACTATTTTTCTCAGATAAATTTTCTCTTGTCTGATAAGTATAAAGAGGTAACACAATACCCTCCCATGACAGTTATCTCTGTCAGAAAAGAACACTGTGTAGTGCAATCAATTCTTAATTAACCAGGGTCATGGGGAACAGGCAAAGTATGGATTAAGTGTAATTCTACAGGTAAGCCCTACAGTTCATTTTTATCCATTAATTTCAACCTCTTCCCTAATCACAAGTTTTATCAGAGCTCTTGATAATTAAGTAAATGTGGAGATTTGCATTTCACTTCCTTTCTTATCCTTGTCTAATGAGCAGGGAAATGGACAGTGGGGAGCAAGGGGCAGTGATATTATCTCCTAATATGATAATCAGTTACTGGATCTAAAGAAGTAGTCTATGTTGGCTCATTACATAGCCTTAGTTTCTTCCTGAAGTTTCTGGGGTTTCATTATTAAGACTTGACCACAAATCAGGAATCAAAAGAATAAAGAAGAGATAATTTTTTTAAAATCCAGAAGGGTTTCCGATGTCTGAAATACAGCCCCTAGCTGTATACTTTTGGGGTCAAGAACTACTAATTCAGGCAGTTTTAATCCCAGTGCTGCTTTTGTCTTTCTGAGCAATCTTTGTGCTCGCAAGCTTTGATTTTCTGTCTGTGAAAAAAGGATTCCTTGAGACTACCTTTGGGTTAGTTTGAAGACAAACTGATAATAACAAAAAAATGTATTTTGTAAAAATAAATGCAAAATCAACGTGGTAGTCATTGAGCTGTGTTCCACAGAGACTCTAGCTCCAGAAGACTACCCTGGGAGACTATGGCCAGCTGGAGATCCAGATGAGTTTCTGAATCTCATCCACGTGAATATAAACACATGCATAGGTCACTCTGCAGTCTTCTATGAGGGTTGCAAGTGTTCCAGGCCTGTGTGCTAGTTGCATCTTGCTAGCACAAACAGGCACTGAAAGCAATTGTGTATATAAAATGTGTGCTAATAAATAAGTGCACAAATAAATAAATTATTACTTACATTAGAATTTCCCTTTCTCTTGGCCTCATTCACTCCCATCTGTAAAAAGAGGATGTTGGACTAGATGATCTTTAAGGCATTGTCCAGCTCTGTGAGTCTGTGGTGCTTGTTGTAAAACTTACAACTTTGCCCTGTTTGTTCTTCCCTTTGAGTCTTACCCTCAACAGAAAGTCAAAATGTCTGAACTTCTGATGTTGGTTCAAGCCATACTGCTGAATAGAAAATAAAAGAAACATGTTTTTTTCTCCTCTATTTGGTACTTTTATTATACTTTGAAGACAAGAAGTACTGAAATTAATGTGGGTGCATATTGTAATTTCTTTGTTCCAGTCTGATATCTACGTTTGGTAGTCTAACAAATTTTACCAAAATGACTTGATACGTTAAATGAAGCTGAAAATAACTAAAAACCAATTTAGAGTGATGACTCAGGCTGGACTTGATAACAAATAAACAGGACTTTTTATTTAAAAAAATCATGTTATTATTGTTTAAGGAGAGATTACATGATTGAAAAGAATAGATCATTATTATCTAGTTCTCAAGAATAACATAGGCATATACTATATCATGGGCACCAATTAGCATGATTTTCTTAAACCAGTTTAGTAGGAACAAAAAGCCATGTAAATAAACAAGTGAGAAAATATGTCCATATGTGGAACAAGGGGCATCATGAAAGAATAAGTAATCAGTTTGAACTAGAGGCAGAGGAAGTGACCAGAACATAGGGTATACATAAGGACCCATGGAGAAGTAATGCTCAAAAGCTATCTGGCCCCATAAAACACATTATAAATCTCAATAAGGAATTTTGACTTGATCCTTTAGACTAGTTTGCCCCAAAGTGTGCTGTACATATGAGAGATTATTTTGGCTGGTATATGGGTGAGTTTTGTTATTTTTAATAGTGTGATGTGTATTTTAATGTATATTAGCAAAAATGAATTAGGCCTCCAAAGTTTTGGTTTCACAGATGTTATTGCTCAGGGCAAAGCTAATTTTTTTAATGAATAAATTTAAAGTAAAATATTACCTAAATAATAGTAAAGATAGTACACAGGTATGGCCAAAAAAAATATGAGGGTGAAATGCTAGTGACCAGTATTTGGGAAACACTTCTCTATGGGAGTTACTGAAGGGATTTTTAGGCAGTGGAATAAAATTGTCAAGTTTATGGTTTAGGAAGATCAATCTGCATGTAACGTGGAGGATGGATAAAAGAAGGCAATAGTTAGGAGAATAGTGCAGTAAAGCCTGAAGTAAGGCAGTAGCAGTGAGACTGTGTAGAGCAGACAGATGTGAAAGATACTAAGTAGATAGCATCCACAGTTCTTGGTGACTTTATTAGTTCATGGTCCAACCAGCAAAATGGAAGTCATTCTAAATATTTAACACAAAGGGAATTAAATACCAATAACTGGTTCCATTGAGGATGGAATAACTGAGAGGACAAAAAAAATAAAGATTAGCAACAGTGGAAAGCCCCTACAACTCCTAAGGCTGAAAGGACAACAAGAAGAGATTGTGGTGTCAGAGACAGAGAGCAAAGGCCACTCCATGGAGGCTTGAATCACAGCAAAATTGTCCAATATTAGCGGAAGACATGGAGAAAACACAGCTGTTACAATTAGACATTGGATTATCTTTTCTTCCCATCCTTCAACTTCCTACCAGTGTCTCTTATGGGTTAAATTCAATCAGAAACTCCTGTCAAGAATCCTGAGAAACACAGACTGCAGGAATCAACCATTCTGCAAAAAAGAACAGACCAGAGAAGGGTGAGGAATGCATCGAAGGGTAACAAGTCTATGATTGGCATACTTATGGATGGAAAGTGAAGGAGAAAGAAATGTCTAAGACAAAATCCATATTATGACTTGAGGAATTGGTGGTTAATATTTTCATCCTCTGAGATAAGAAATACTGGAGTGGAAATAGGTTTAGGAGTATGATGAGTTCATTTCTTAACAAATTACCTTTGAGATATCTGTGGAACATCTGACTAGAGAAGACCTATAGAAAGTTGAAACACAGTAGGGAAAGCTGGCTGGTGATAAAGATTTAACCAAGAGTGGTAGTTAAAATATGAAAATTAATTGATCAGAAATATTGTGCAGATTGAGAAGATGAGAGAGCCAAGGAAGATGCTTTAGGGAAAACTACCAATAAAATGACAGACAGAGAAAAAGAAGCCAGTAAGGAAGGCTGAGAATGAACCCTCAAAGAGGTGGGATTGAATATAGTATCTCAGGAGCCCAAGCAGGAAACAGTTTCAAGAAGGGAATCTTCAATAATGCCAAATTCACCCAAAGTGATCAAGTAAGGTGAGAATCAAAAGAGGTCCATGGTCTCTTCCTAATAAGTCATTAATGTCCTTTGTAAGAGCAGAGTCAATGGAGATTTAGAAGCAGATAGCATTTTATAATGGTCTGAGGAGAGAATGGGAAATGAGAAAGAAATTGGACAGAGTCATGTGCACCATTTCACAAAAAGTTTGTCAAAAAAAAAAAGAGAAAGAAACAGAGGAGAGGGTAGTAGCTTGAGGAGATGCAGGATCCAGAGAGGTTGGTAAATTTTCTTTTTCTTTCTTTCTTCTTTAAATTTTATTTTTCCATAAGCTGTTGGGGTACAGGTGGTATTTGGTTACCTGAGTAAGTTCTTTAGTGGAGATTTGTGAGAACCTGGTGCACCCATCACCTGAGCAACTTGGATGTGCTTATATATGTATGGAAAGGAGTAAGAAACATTGAAGATGCAAAGAAGAGAAAGAATAGTTAATAGAATGATATTCCTAAAGAAATGTTAAGTGTTAGGCACCAGAAACAAGTAGAGATATTAGACTTGGACAGAAGAAGGAAACTTCTGAGCCCAGAGGAAAGGAAATGAGAGAGAGTTCACAAAAAGATTATTTTTAGAAATGATGGATTAAGAGCATCTCTCTGTAACAATCTCAATTTTGTCCATGAAGTAAGAGTTAAGATAAGCTTCTAAAGATAGTGGGGAGGTGACAGAGTAGGAAGTTTTGGAATTGTCACCCTGAAGTCTAGAAAAGGATGGGGACTGGAAGCATAAAATCGAGAATGAAATAAGATTGGAGAACACAAATTTGTAACGACACCAATTTGCACAACTGTGTGATTTCTTCCAGCAGTCTCAATATTATTCATTGTAGAAGTTGAGAAGCGAGTAGTTGGAACAGTCTAAGCACAGTGGATATGTCAGACAAACTGGAATTGGAGGCCATGGAACTTGTTTATCAAGATAGTGGTTTCATTGAAGCATTAGGGGTCCAGGATCAAGATGGGAGGGGTTGAAATGATAAAAGAACCTGGAGATCCCATTATTTGACAAATTCTTCTGCTGGAATTTATAAATGTGACACTAGTGTAGTATTGAATTCTTTCTGGTTTATTTTACTTAAGTTTTGTGAGCTACAAAAAAATAAATTAATTAGAGAGCTATATATGTATTACATCCTGGCTACATAAAATACATCATTTTAGTTAACCTTCACAATTATCTATTGAGTAGATATTCATTTTAGAGAGGACACAACTGAAGCTCAGAGAAATCTTGCTGAAGTTAACCATGGCTGGTTATCAGCACAGAAAAGGTGCAAATTCAGATCTGTATGACTTCAAATTTAGTGCTGTTTCCACTATTTCCTGCTGTCTCTCTACCAAAAATAAAGAGAAGAAAATTCGTATGTGAATTTAACATATGATCAAATGGGCATGAAACACTCCTGGAAAGTAACACTTTCCAAAATGATGTTTCCAAATGGGACCACTGGTGTTCTCCAAAGGTCATCCTGATCAGGTCCATAGACTGATCTCTTGTAGGTGTTAACATTTACAGTGTAGCAAGGCCTCTACTTTGCTTCCTGGCATGAATAAATAATTTGCTTATAATATTTAAACAAGACGTCATCTCATTGGTGTTTCACTTAAAGTAGTGCCAGCCTTCCCATTAGTTTTAAGGAGTTTGGATTTGTTTTCTTGATGTGGCAAGTGAGAGTTGGAGGTGCACATGATCCACAGAGCTTTTAGCACTGGAAGAGGTCCACAGACTGAAAAAGATAGAAAGCCACTACATCAATGTCCTGGAAGCTGTGTACTACCTTCAGAACTTAAAGAAATGACTGTGTACTTGAGTGAGGTAATGCTTGACACTCAGAATCTTGACTAAAGTTAGTAAAGGTCTAAACTGAGTCAGGGGCAGATTAAAGTAGCACAACAACCAAAGCTGGCAAGCCAGAATTCAGCAACCTCATCCTAGAAATCCTTCTGGTCCCCAGCCTTAAGCTGAGACAAACATAAGACAGCTGATTTCTCTAGACTCCAATTCTCGGTATTGAAAGCAGGGAAGGGCATCATTTTCTTTTCCGATTTATGGACACCTCCTCCCAAAAAAGCCTTAATAATTACAGTATGATGGAATTAGGCAGTAGATACTCTGGAACGGGTCAGTGATTCTCTTACATTGAGTACTGAAATAAAAGGAAGCACTTGTTGAGCATCTAATGCATGCTATGCTCTAGTTTTATCCTCATAATAACCCTTTGAGGCAAGAATCATTACTCCTACATTAGAGTTGATCAAATGAGATACAGAGAAACTAATTAAGTTTATCAAAGTTATGTAGCCAGTAAATAGCAGAAATGGGTTTTGCATGTACATCTATGTGATTTCAAAATTCCTTATGTCATAATACATCGAAGTAACAAAAGGGAGATAGTCATTTGTAATAGCCACATAAGCAAAGTGATTGCAGCTTATCCATCCCTGAAGCTATTTATGAACAGCAATGCTACTTATACACATAGAATGCCTTATGAGAGTTCCTTAAAATTTTTTGTGTGTTCCATGAAAACCTTTAATATCTGAGAAGCCTCTAAAGCCCTTTTAAAATGTGTAAAATACAAAGGAATACAACATAAATACATTGAACTGAAATTTAGTTATCAAAATTAAAAAATTCATATGGCAATATATACAATTTTTTATTAAGATTTTAAATAAAAGATCTAGCAGTGGATCTACCTATACTTTCAAAATACATTTATAATCAAAGGAAATCCTAAATTTTACTTAGAAATTAATAAAAATGAACATGTATTTTTCTTATAAAAGTTTTTTAAGCCTGAATTCTGTTCTTGTACTCTGTGAGGGCTTCACAAGGGGTCTAGACAGAGATGTGTTGGAGCTGACATGAACTGGCAGGCAAGAGATGATTATGAAATTTTCAGGAAGTTTGCAAACTGGTTACTAAATGCAGTAATTGCTAAAAAAGGTAATTGTATAATTTTACAATTCAATAAATTATATTGAAAACAAAGGCAATAAACATTCAAAACTATTATTTCCTAAATCATTCACTGCATTTTACTATTGTCTATTATTTCTAGGTTATTTACTTGTATCTATTGGATCTGTATGTAATGTTGTATAATTGTACAGTGCATTCCACCATGGTATCACTTCCCAAGTCCACATTCAATGACATCAAGTTGGTAATTTGAAATCAGCTGTGGAAATTGGCAAGTGCTACAACCCTGGCTTTTTATTCTGCACTATCAGCTGTTAATACTCAAAGGGATACTCCGTGTCCCTGCACTCCAGGTTAAGAACATCTGGGAGGACACGTAACACACCTGAAGATCTATATCTAAGGAATTCTTTCAAGTCAAGGTTCTAGGGTAGTTCTAACAAAGATTGGTTTTCATCCAAATTAAGAACTTCTGCTCTTCAAAGATATGCTTAGGAGAGTGAAAAGACAACCAACAGACCTGGAGAGAATATTTGCAAATCTCAGACCTGATAAAAGATTTATATCTAGAATATATAAAGCATTATTAAAGCTAACAATAAGAAAACAACCAACCAAATAAATAAAATGGACAAAATATTTAAATATACATTTCACCAAAGAAGATATGTGGATGATAAGTAAGCCCACAAAAAATTTCCAATATCATTAGTCATAGGGAGATAGAAATTGAAGCCACAATGAAATACCACTACTTACACACTCAAGAATGGCTAAAATTAAAAACACTGGCCATACCAAATGTTGATGAATGTGAGGAGCAACTAGAATTCTCATACATTGGTGGTGATGGGAATGTAAAATGGTGCAACCACTTTGGAAAAAAGTTGGCAGCTTCTTATAAAGACAAATTTTCACCTACCATATGACCTACCCAGTTCAGTCCTAGGTATTTCCACAAGAGAAATAAAAGCATATGTTCACATATAAACCATGGAATACTATGCAGCCATAAAAAAGGATGAGTTTGTGTCCTTTGTAGGGACATGGATGCAGCTGGAAACCATCATTCTTAGCAAACTATCACAAGAAGAGAAAACCAAACACCGCATGTTCTCACTCATAGGTGGGAACTGAACAATGAGATCACTTGGACTCGGGAAGGGGAACATCACACACCGGGGCCTATCATGGGGAGGGGGGAGGGGGGAGGGATTGCATTGGGAGTTATACCTGATATAAATGATGAATTGATGGATGCTGACGAGTTGATGGGTGCAGCACACCAACATGGCACAAGTATACATATGTAACAAACCTGCACGTTATGCACATGTACCCTAGAACTTAAAGTATAATAATAATTAAAAAAAGCATATGTTCACACAAAGACATGCCCATAAATGTTTATAGCATAATTATTTTTAATAGTTAAAACTAGGAACAATCCATATGTCCATCAAAAGATGAATGGATAAAAAATTGTGGTATAATAATTTAATTGAATACTACTCAGTCATAAGGAATAAGCTATTAATACACACAACGTGAATGAATCTTTTAAAAAATTATGCTGACTGGAGGAAGCCAGTCAAAAAGAGTGCATATTGAGCGATTTCACTTAGAGAAAATTCTAGAAAGTGCAAACTCATCTGTCATGGCATAAAGCAGATCAATGTTTGCCTGGGAGTGGTGAAGGGTAGAGAAGGTGGGGATGGACATGAAGGAAGGATTACAAAGGGGCATGAGGAAATTTTGGAGAGCGACAGACATATTCATTATCTTTTGATTGTAGTAATCATTTCATCAGTGTATACATATGTCAAAGCATCAAATTGTACCCTTTAAACATGTGCAGTATATTGTATGTCAATTGTACCCCAAAATACACCTTTTTAAAAGAGTAACACTGATTCTATCAGCAAAAGCTCTAAATAGATTACAGCAAATAAGATATATGGATGGCAAATAAGTTCATTAAGCAGGGTTATTATATTTCCTGATTAACATGTTTAAGGCCCCTTCACTATGCCAAGTCACTAGGGACCAATTATTTGAGAAATAACTGTTCCAGATTTGCTAAGTGATAGCTTCATAAATATTCCACCCAAAGTAAATCACATATTTTCCTCCATATCTACCACATATTATGTGAACTTATGTGGAAAGTGTAAACAGAGTGAGTTTTCCTTTATAGGCAGAGAAGGTACGACAGAGATATTAAGCAATACATCTCAGGTGACACAATTGGTCAATGGCAGAAATGGAACTAGACTCCAGGTAACCATCTTCTCAGTCAAATGACTAAGAGAAAGGTCTGTTGGAAGAATCTTCAGTGATTCCACAGGGTGATTAGAATTCACGGCAGGCTACTGAGAGGTAAGCCTGCTTGTTGGAGGAATTCGTTTTCTGTTCAATTTTAACAAGGCCTTGGGAGAGACTGCAGTGTAATCAAACTTGGCACTCCTAAATGTTTAAAGCATGTTTTAAGTTTGGTAACATTTTTCCTTCTTAATCAAAAGGCCTCTTATCAATATGCTATTGCTTGATACTGCTATTGTGTCCATTTAGAACATAGAAGACTCACATTCATCCACAGATCCAGGAACAATATCTGAGCCAACATTTCATTAACTTGTATATTTTTCCCAAACCATCGATTTGTTGTGTCCCCCTCCCCTGCTTGCCCTGTCCCTTTTCCCTTTAGATGTTGCTGGGGAGATTCTGGCACAGCCTTAGGAAGAGGAGGAGGGAAATGGGTAGAGAAAGGGGGAGTTAAAGGGTGAGTTACCAGAGGTCACTGTTCTCAAAACAGACAAAAAGTGAGAAAGGAATGGGAAAATCCAAGCCTCTGCATGCCTCTCCCAGAGACAGGGCCTCCTTATGGGGGAATCCTGCCAGAAAATTTGAGATAGTTCTGAGAAGGAAGGCCATAGGGATTAAGAATGTTCTTACACTCCTGTCTAAGGACCATTTACAGAGTATAGGCAGCCTATTAAACACAAACACCTATTCTTCAACGGAAGACACGCATGTCACCTACATGTGTGTACACAATGGTAAACAGAGGCCTCAGCAGCTACAGAGATATGCACACACTCACAGGCAGAAACAAAGGGACAAAGGGACGCATCCAGAAAAACGCACATTTTCCAAGCCCTCTAAAAAATCACTTAATCCCAGAGGGAAAATGTGGAAGAAAGAATAAGGAAACCATAGGTGGTATGTGAGCCATAGTGAGTGGGACTAGGGTGGGGTTTGGACTTGCAGAGGTTAGAAACTGGATTAGTAGTTAAGTATGAAAGAGTGAGGGTAAATGAGTTAGTCTGATTCCATAGAAACTCAACCTAAAGGTAGATTAGAACAGAATGAGCTACAAATCTTCCCAAATACTAGTATTTCAAAGCTAGAATTCTCTGTCAAGGCTTTGCATTCTCCAAACTAAAATAAATTTTAATAACTTTTCCACCTTCTCCAATAGATTTACATTTCAGCACAATTGTGGAAGTGTGAAATGACCATATTAATATGTATGTGTAGATTTATTTTATTTAAATAATTCAAACATGTAGGAAATACATTTCTAAGGAAATGAGCATGCACCTCAGGTGATAGAAAGGCAAAAAGCCAAATACAAAAACAATTACAGCTATCTGAGAAGAAAAAACAAACAAACAAACAAAAAACATACAAAACTGAGGGCATCTTTTAACCATTGAAAAGCAGAAATTAGACAAAGAGAATAAAAAACTACCTATTTCCTTTTTGAATTATTTTTAGTGTTGGCACACATTTGAAGGCACATACAGAGACTGCTAAATCAATGCCCAATATAGTCTCACTATACTATTGTGAGTCAGTGGAGCCAGGGCTAGGATGAAATAGTGGAAAATCTGAAAAACACATTTTTAAAGATATGTACTTTTATTAAGACAGTTACTTCAACTATGTTAACAAAATTTAGCCTAGGAAAGGATCTGTTTTCCACAAAGAGTTCAGAATGGATGTTTAGTACAATTGCAATTACCCTCAACCCAGCTATGAGAGTTTTTTGATGAAACAGATTCCCCATTGGCACTCCATCTCTCAGGGAAATAACAATAGCTAAAGTTTGTTGAGTACTTCCTATGTACCAGGCAGACGCTGTTGTAAGCATTTACATTTTTTGTCACATTTATTTCTCACAATTACCTTATGAAGTAGATTCAATGATTATACCCATTTTACTGATGAGGAAACCTGTGACTTCCAAAAATTAGGTACCTTCCTCAAAATTATACACGTAGTAAGAAGTAGAGTCCAGATTTGAACACAAATAGGCTGACTCCAGAGCCTGTGCTATTAACTGGAGTACTGTGCTTTCTCAGATCAACAACCTTTTGCCTCAGGCAAAAAATCTGGTATCAGGGATTTGTTTTTCAAAATGAAAGAAACATTCAGAGTATGTTTTGGCATCAGCACACACTGAACCCTCTCTTCTGCATCCTCCATCTCGGCAGCTACATATGTAGTTCCAAACAAAGATGACTGACTTTCAGAGTCATGAGCCTCAGGGTCTGCAGGGATCTTTTGGCATTGAAGAAAGAGCCAGTTA
Organism: Trachypithecus francoisi; assembly: GCF_009764315.1. Lineage (NCBI taxonomy): Eukaryota > Metazoa > Chordata > Mammalia > Primates > Cercopithecidae > Trachypithecus > Trachypithecus francoisi. The sequence goes on from NW_022681471.1 coordinate 43,445,084, forward strand.
TCTTCAGTAGACTCTTTCTAAAGCCAGAAAGCAAACTAGCACCTTTCAGAGGAATTTGTAACATGGATTGAACATATAATTGTTCTGCCTAACTTTCAGTTAACCAGGAAAGTAAGTCAACTACAACTTCCCATCCCTGAACAGTCCAAGAAATCAAGGCTTTGCTGCAATGAGTCTAACAATTGTTTACATGTATATGAATACACTTTTAAAAGTGCACCTCCAATCATATCTTCCTGGAAAACCTTTTTTTCTTTAGCTACTACATAACTTTAGCCCAGTCCTACCTTATTGCAATTCTCAAAGATTATTAATTACAAGAGTCTGGATTAATGAAAATTTATGTATTTGCTCTTGATAAGAAATACTATGTCAATCTAATATGATCATTCAATGTTTTTATTGTATAGTAAAAAAAAAAATGCACTTTGGGAGACCGAGGCAGGCGGATCACAAGGTCAGGAGATCGAGACCATCCTGGCTAACACGGTGAAACCCTGTCTCTACTAAAAATACAAAAACTTAGCCAGGCGTTGTGGCGGGCGCCAGTAGTCCCAGCTACTCCGGAGGCTGAGGCAGGAGAATGGCGTGAACCCGGGAGGCGGAGCTTGCAGTGAGCTGAGATAGCGCCACTGCACTCCAGCCTGGGTGACAGAGCGAGACTCCATCACACACACACACACACACACACACACACACACACACAAAACTATATGAATCAACAATGATCATGACTATAGACCAAAAAAGGAGAGGGGGAAATTGAAAGAAAACTAAAGAAATCACTTTTTGATAGGTTGAAAAGTTGAAAAGCTACTAGGTTAGTTGCCATGGATACCATGTTCTGACTATAATACTGGGCTTTTGCTCAAAGACACTAAAGGTCTGACTTTTCAGCTGCATACCTCCTTTCTGTGCCTACAGTAGCAACCACTTGAAATGAAAATTCTGTATTTTGATGAATGAGAATGCAATAAGAAATTTCCTGTGCAAGAATCATAACTTGCTGAAAACACATCCAATGAGGTTAATTCCAAAAGGATTTTTTATCCCATTTTATATTACCAAAGACTTCTAAATAAAATTCACTGCACAATGACCTTTATAAATCCATAGTAAAGAATCAGAAATCAGGAATTGGTCAGAATCACAATAGACTTATATGGCCCTTTTTTTTATCATTGACTCTTGCCACCCAATGGCACACATTCTTACTGCCCTTTTATTGAGGCTTTATGGGGTCTGGGCAGAACAAATAAGATGGCAGATTGGGAAGCTCTCCATAAATTGCAGAGACATGAATACCAAAAATATTTACCAGAATAAGTCACTGTGTGAAGAGTTCTTTGCTTCCTTCATACCCTTTGGATTTAACAAAACACGTAAGACATTTCTATTGAATTACAAGAGAAAAAATGAACAGATAAGAGGATTTTTAAAAAAGGCAAAGAAGAAGGAGAAACACCTCTGTGTATAGCATATGGACTATAGGGTAAAATAGACACAAAGATAGTGAATAACAGGCTCAAATTCCAGCTCTGTCATTTTACTAAATGGGTAACTGTGTGTAAATTAATCTCACTAAGACTCATCTTACTCATTTATAGGAAAGAGACCATAACTGTAGAGTTGCTGTAAAGATAAAATGAGTCATATGTGTGGAACACTTAAAACAATGTCAATTATTCACTAAATGTTAATGGTTTAATTATTATCTGACATCTCTTAGTCACTGATTTCCTTCTGACTGTAGCGAACGTACAAGCTTCTTGCCATATCAACTACTTTCCGTATTGTAAGGGAACACTGGCAAAATCTTCATTTCCTACATGCTTCTTCACACACCTTCCTAGTTCTTCCTGCCCTCCAGTTTATTCACTATCAGGCTTTCTAACCCCGTAATCTGATACCTGTTTCACCTGGACTTTGCAGCTTATGTTCTTCACTGTTCTCTGCTCCATGAGAAACAGAACCCAGCCTTTTGTGGCCCTGTACCTTCCTTGACCCTGCGTTATGTGAATCAGTAAATTTCCACAGCCTTCAGGACTGGACCTTGTTCTCAAACCCTTGACTCACTCTTTCCTTTATTTTTATATTGCAAGCCCCCTGACTAATCTGAAATGATCCTCTCTATCTTTAGGGAACGTTCCTATCTCTAACTATTTTTACTTATCCACTCTATTGTGCTTTCCTCTGTGCCTGTGAATTGCTTTTTTCAGAATCTTCATATGCTGTTATCAAAAGCTTTCTACACACTTGACAATATAGCTATAAAAATTCTAAATGAAGCTAAATTTTAATAAGTATGGTCAAGGAAAGTAAAAGAGAAGGTATAAATAAGTAAATCACAAATCAAAAGAGAAAAACTACAAATCCAGATGAAGTTATGAAATTATAAAACAATACTATATATAACTTTATGTAAATTAATTTGAAATCCTAGCTGAAATGTAAATGATAGTTTTCCTTATGTATATCCAGTTGTTCTAGCACCACTTGTTGAAAAGACTGTCCTTTTTCCATTGAATTACCTTGGTAACTTTATTTAATATCTATATGTGGGTATAGCACTGGACCCTGTCTTATTCCATGTATCTTACTGATGTTCTGTCTGGATGATCATTCTATGGCTGAAAGTGGGGTGTTGAAGTCCCCTACTCTTCCTGTACCTCGGTCTATCTCTCCCTTCCAACATATTAATATTTGCTTTGTATATTTAGGTTTTTTGATGTTGGGTGCATGTATATTTATATATTTTCATATCTTCTTGTTGAAGGAACACTATTATCATTCTGTAATGACTTTTATTGTCTCTTCTTATAATTTTTGACATGAAGTCTATTTTATACAACTTTAGCTATTCTTGTGCTCTTTTGGTTTCTATTTGCATGGAATATATTTTGCCATCCATTCACTTTAAGTATGTCTTTACAGGTAATATGAATGTCTTCTAGGTAGCATGTCATTGGATCTTACTTAGCTATTCATTCAGCCACTCCACATATTTTGATTGGAGAGTTTAATCTATTATATTCAGGGTAATTATTGATAGGCAAGAACTTATTTATGTCATTTTATTAATTTTTTCCAATTGCTTTGTAGATCCTTTATTTCTTCCTTCTTTGGTGCTTTCCTTTGTGGTTAAGTGATTTTTCTCTAGTGGTATGTTTTGGTCTCTACTTTAATTTTTTGTGTATGTACTATAAGAATTTTTTTGTGGTTGTCATGAAACTTACATGGCATCTTATAACAGGTTATTTTAAGATAACAACTTAACTTTTATAGCTAATTTGTATAACAAAAATATCATCCACACTATTAGTCCACTCCCAACACAAATGTTTTTGATTTTTGATGTCAAATTTCATGTATTTTATATTGTGTGTATCTTAAAAATTATTGTAGATGGAAGTGATGTGGAACAAGATGGAAAAATAGAAAACTCCCCTGATCATCCCCCTCACAAGGACACCAAGTTAATACCTATCTACGCAGAAAAAGATGCCTTTATAAGAGCGAAAAATCAGACGAGGACTCACAATACCTAGTTTTAACTTCATGTGGTTGAAAGGGGCACTGAAGAGATTTAAAAAAAAAGTCCTGAATAGCCAGTGCCACCCGTCCCCCACACCCACCAGCCACTGCATTGTGTGGAGAGCATCTCTGGGCACTGGCAGAGGGAGAACACAACTATGAGTCATTGAACTCAGTGCTGTACTGCTAGAGCAGAAAGGAAAACCAGGTCAAACTCACCTGATGCCTACCCATACAGGGACCATTTAGACTGCCCCTAGCCAGAGGAGAATTGCCAATCCCAGTGGTCCAAACTTGAGTGCCCACAAACCTCACCATGGAGGGCTAAAGTGCTTTTGGTCTCTAAGTAAACTTGAAAGGCATTCTAGGCCATGAAGACTGCAACACTTAGACAAGTCCCAGGGATGAAATGAACTAGACCCAGAGACGGTAAACTGGGCCAGGGGGAGTGAGGGGGTACCTACTGAGACACCAGCTGGGGCAGCCAAGGGAATGCTGATATCATCTCTCCCCTAACCTCAGGCTGCACAGCTTGAGACACCAAAAGATACCTTTCTTTCCTTGAGGAGAGGAGAGGAAATCGTGGGGAGGATTTTGTCTTGCATCTTGGATACCAGCTTAGCCACAGCGGGATAGGGCTAGGGCACTGGTCAGAGTCGTGAGGCCCCATTCCAGAACCTAGCTCCCAGATGTTTCTAGACACACCCTGGGACAGAAGGGAACCTGTTGCCATGAAGGGAAAAGCCACGTTCTGGCAGTATTGATCCCCTGATTACTGAAGAGCCCTTGGTCCCTGGATAACCAGCAAAGCAATACTCAAATATAATGTTGAGGGCCTCGGGTGAGCCTCTGAGGCATGTTGGCTTCAGGTACCAACACCACCACAGGGGGATAGAGCAACAAGTGAGCTCCTGGGTTCCCCAATTCCAAAACTTGACTCTTAGATGGCATTTTTGGACCTGCCCTGGGCCAGAGGGGAGCCCACTGCCCTGAAGGATGAGTCCCAGGTGAGGTAGCATTCACCACAAGCTGACTTAAGAAACCTTGGGCCTTAGGGGAACATTGGTGGTAGTCTGGCTATCCTCCTCTTGGCCAAGAGTGACTGTGGCTACAGGGTGAGACTTTAATAACAGTGAGTCCTTCAGTAGCAGAATTGATCAAGCATAATAAAGGATTGGTGAGCTTGAATACAGGCTATTTGAAAATACACAGTCAAAGGAGACAACAGAAAAAAAATGAAGCATACCAACAGGACCTAGAAATAGTATCAAAATGGCAAATCTAAGAGTAATTGGCTTTAAAGAGGAAGTACAGAAGAGATGTGGAAAGAAAGTTTACTCAAAGGGATAATAACAGAGGACTTCCCAAACCTAGAGAAAGATATCAATATCTAAGTACAAAAAGGTTATAGAACACCAAGCAGATCTAACAAAAATGACTACCTCAAGGCATTTAATAATCAAACTCACGAGTTCAAGGATAAAGAAAAGGTTCTAAAAGCAGCAAGAGAAAATACACAAATAACGTACAATGGAGCTCCAATATGTCTGGCAGCAAAGTTTTCAGCGGGATACTTACAGGCCAGGAGAGAGTGACATGACATATTTAAAGGGCCGAAGGAAAACACCCTTTACCTTAGAATAGTATATCCAGTGAAAATAGCCTTCAAATATGAGGGAGAAATAAAGACTATCCCAGACAAACGAAAGCTGGGGATTTCATCAACACCAAACCTGTTCTACAAGAACAGCTAAAGGGAGTACTTCAGTCACAAAGAAAAAGACATTAATGAACAATAATCACCTGAAGGTAGAACACTTCCTGGTAACAGTGAGTACACAGAAAATCACAGAATAGTATATCACTGTAACTGTGTGTAAACTGCTCTTATCCTAAGTAGAAAGACTAAATGATAAAACAACCAAGAATAATAACTACAACAACTTTTCAAGACATAATCAGTAAAAAAGATATAAATAGACACAATAAAAAGTTTAAAAGTGAGAGGACAAAGTTAAGGCAAGTTTTTATTAGTTTTCTCTTTGTTTATGCATAGTGTTAAGTTGTTATCAGGTTGAAATAATGAATTATAAGATAGCATTTGCAATCCTCATGGCATCATCAAACATGCAAACATAAAATAGATACACAAAAAATAAAAAGCCGAGAACTACATCATATCACCAGAGAAAATAATCTTCACTAGAAGAAGACAGGAATGAAAAACACAAAGAAGAAAAGTCCACAAAACAACAGAAGACAAATGAAGAATGGCAGGAATAAGTGCTTATATATCAATAATAACATTGAATGTAAGTGAAATAAACTCTCCTATGAAAAGACAGACTGGCTGAGGGGTGAAAAAACAAGCTCATTGATCTGTTGCCCACAAGAAAGACACTTCAGCTATAAAGACACACATAGACTGGAAACAGAGGGATACAAAAAAAATCCATGAAAATGGAAGCCAAAAAAGAGCAGGAGGCACTATACTTATATTAGATAAAATAGGTTTCAAGACAAAAACTGTAAGAAGACAAAAATCACTATATAATAATAAAGGGGTCAGTTCAACAACAGTATGTAAGTTTTAAATATAGATGCACTTAACATTGGAGGAAATAGATGTACAAAGGAAGTATTATTAGAGTTAAAGAGAAAGATAGGCCCCAATATGATAATAACTGGAGACCTCAATATCCCACCTTCAGCATTCCACAGATCTTCTAGGCAGAAGATCAACAAAGAAACATTACACTTATTATGCAGTCTAGACCAAATGGAGTTAATAGATATTTACAGAACGTTTCATTCAAGAGCTGGAGAATACACATTGTTTCCCTCAGCACATGGATAATTCTCAAGGATACACCAAATGTTAGGTCACAAAACAAGTCTTGATATATTCAAAAATTGAAAGAATATCAAGCATCTTCTCTGACTGCAATGGAATATAACTTGGCTTAAAAAAATTCCCTTTAGCATTTCTTCTAAGACAGGCCTGGTGATGACAACCTCCCCAGCTTTTCTTTGTCTGAAGACATTTTTAATGCTCCTTGATTTCTGAAGGGCAGTGTTGCTGGGTAAAGTATTCTTGTTTGACAGATGTCTTTTTCCTTCAGTACTTTGAATATATCATTCCACTCTCTCCTGGCTTATTAAAAGTTCTGCTGAGAAAACTACTGTTAGCCTGTTGGAACTCCCTCATATGTGATATGTTTCTTTGCTCTTGTTGATTTCAGGTTCTTGTCTTTGATTTTTGAGGGTTTGATTACAATATGTCTTGGAGTAGTCTTGTTTGAATTGACTGATTAAAGACCATTGACCTTCTGTATCTGGATATTTATATCATTCTACAGATTTGAAAAGTTTTTGTTATTACTTCATTATGCAATTTTTCTACCCCTTTATCTTTCTCTTCTCCTTATTAAACTCCTATGACTCAAAAATTTGGTCTTTTCATGCAGTCTCTTAAATCTTTTATTCTCCATTCCTTTTCATTTCTTTTTTCTTCTCTTAGTATGTATTTTCAAATAACCTGAGTTCACAGATTATTTCTTCTCCTTGATCAGTCCTGCTGTCAGTGCTCTCTATTGCATTATTCATTTTGTTTCTTGTATTTTCAACTTGAGAATATCCAATTTTTGATTATTTCAATCTCTGTTAACTTCCTAATTCTGGTAATACATTGTCTTTATCATTTCATTGAATTATTTATCTGTACTTTATTGAAGTTTGTTGAGCTTCCTTAAACAAGTTATTTTGAATTTTTTATCATGCAGTTTATACATCTCCATTTATTTAGGGCTGGTCATTGGTGCTTTATTTTCTCCTTTTTGTGATATTTCCCTGATAGTTCTTGACCCTTGTGGCCCTGCATTGGTGTTTATACATATGAAGAAGCGTATACTTATTCCAGTCTTTGTAGACTGGCTTTGTCTGGGAAAGTCCTTTAACAGTCAGCTTGTCTAGGTATTCTGGGAAGGCTGTCTGGCATGGTCCATGGGTGGGCTTGCCACTGGAGTCTTTGGGCTGGATTGCTTCATGCTTGGGTCAGCAGGTGGGAGGGCCTGGATCCTGGATCCACTTCAGTTGACCTGTTGATTTGGTCTCCTGGAATTGGCCTGAAGTCTGTATCCCTGGAACTCAGCCTGAAGCCTGTTTCTGCTGGGGCTTCATGGTGCTGAAGAGGGCTTGAAGCCTAGGACATGAAGGGCTGGTGAGGTTCGGCAGTGAGCCTAAAGCTTATTGCTGTTGGTGCCAGTGCAGTCCTGAGGCAGATCTGAAGCCTGGGGACATTGGGGCTGGCCTGTTGCTGAGGCCTGTCTAGAGCCCAAGGAGACTGACGTTGACATAGCAGTGGTGTGAGCAGGAGATCAAGTCCATTGTGGAGGTCTGAAGCATGGGGCTGTGGGGTACTTCTTGGAATTAGAAAAGGTCTGACAGCTCAGTCCACAGGTTGTGGTATCAAGTCTGAAGCTGTAGAAGCCTGTCCAGTGCTGGGTTTTACTATGCAGACTCTGTATTGGGGTTCAAGGAAAAGTCCTTTGCTCATTTCCCTCTATTTCTTCCAAGGAAATGTTATCTCTCTCCATGCTATGCGGCCTGAGGTTGGGGGAGGGGTGATGCAGGTAAAGTAAAATTCCTTCCTATCATCTCCAATGAATCTTTTTTTATTTCTGTGCTATACCCAAGTATTGTGATCTCTCACTTAGTTTCTTCCATACCTTTGAAAGTACTTTTTCTGTTGTTCAAACTGATATTTTTTGAGGGGGGACAATCTCTTGAAAGTTCTATTTTGTCATTGGGCTCCACCCTCTCTTTATATTGCTGTTATAACCAGTTGTATACATGTTTTTGTTTGAATATCTGTTTTCTATTATTTTGAGTTTAAACCTAGGAACAGAATGACTGGATCAAAAGGTAATTCCATGTTAAACTTTGAGGAACCACCAAATTATTTGCAGAACAGTTACAAACCTTTTATGTTCTAACCAACAATGTAAGGGGGTTCCAATATCTCTACATACTTGTCAATCTTGTTACTTTCTGTTGTTTTTATGTTAGTCCTTATAGTAGTTGTGAAGTGGTATCTTGTGGTGATTTCGATTTACATTTCCTTAATGACTAAAGATACTGAGCACCTTTTCATGTACTTGTTGGCCACTTGTGTATCTTCTTTGGAGAAACATCTATTCAAACCCTTTGCCTATTTTTTAATTGGGTCATTTATCTTTTTGCTATTGAGTTGTGAGAGTTCTTTTTATATTCTAAATATTATACTTTTGTCAGATATATGATTTAAAAATATTTTATCTAATTTCACATGTTGTTTTCACTTTCCTGATAGTGTCCTTTGATTCACAAATATTTTTAATTTAAATAAAGTCCAATGTTTCTATTTTTTATGTTGCTTATACTTTAAAAATGTATGGGTACAAAGTAGCTGTATATAATTATGGAGTACATGAGATATTTTGATACAAGCATTCAATATGTAATCATCACATTGTGGTAAATCAATCACTGCAATAATTTATCCTTTCTTTTTGTTACAAACATTCTAATTGTACTCTTTCAGTTATTTTAAAACGTACAATAAATTGTTGATTATAGTCATCTGTTGTGCTATCAAATATTAGATGTTTTCATTCTATCTAAGTATGTTTTTGTACCCATTAACATCCCCACTTCCCTCCCTACTATCCTTCTCAGCCTTTGGTAACCATCATTCTACTCTCTATCTCCATGAGTTCAATTGTTTTAAATTTTAGCTTTCCAAAATGGATGAGAACATGATATTTGTCTTTCTGTGCCTCACTAATTTCTGTCAACACAATTTTCTTTAGTTCTGTGTATGCTATAACAAATCGCAGGATCTCATTCTTTTTTATGGCTTAATAGTACTCCATTGTATATATGTACCTTATTTTCTTTATTCATTTGTCTGTTGATGGATACTTAAGCAGATTCAAAATCTTGGCTATTGTGAATAGTGCTGGAATAAACATGTGGATACACATGTCTTTGATACATTGATTTTCTTTCTTTTGGGTATATACCTAACAGTGATATTGCTGAACCATATGATCATTCTAATTTTAGTTTTCTGAAAAACCTTCATATTGCTCTCCATAGTGGTTGTACTAATTTATATACCCACAAATAGTATATGAGGGTTTCCTTTTCTCCACATCTTTGCCAGCATTTGTTATTGCCTGTCTTTTGGAAATAAGCCATTTTAACTGGGGTGGGATGATATCTCATTGTAGTTTTGATTTGCATTTCTCTGATGATCAATGATGTTGAGCAACTTTTTGTATACCTGTTTACCTTTTGGACGTCTTCTTTTGAGAAATGTTTGCCTATTTTAAATTGCCTTATTAGATTTTTTTCCTCCCATTTGGGAGAAAATAATCATAAACTATTGATTTGACAGGGGATTAATAATCATAATATATAAGGAACTAAAACTTATATATTCAAATTGTCTCTTCATTTTGTTGATTTTTTTCTTTTGTTGTGCAGAAGCTTTTTAACTTGATGTGATCCCATTTGTACACTTTTTTTCTTTTGTTGCCTATGCTTGTAAGGCATTACTCGAGAAATCTTTGACCAGACTAATGTCCTGGAGAGTTTTCCCAAGGATTTCTTCTAGTAGTTTCATGTCTTAGATTTAAGTCTCAATCAATTTTGACTTTGTTTTTCTATATGGTGAGAGATAAGAATCAAGCTTCATTCTTCTTCATAGGAATACCCAGTGTTCACAGCACCATTTGTTGAAGAGACTGTCTTTTTCTCAATGTATGTTTTTGGCACTTTCGTCAAAAATGAGTTCACTACAGATGTATGGATTTATTTCTGGATTCTCTATTTGTTGCTTGTACTTTTGATGTTATATCTACAAAACTATTGCCAATCATTTAAAATTTATCTCTATGTTTTTTCCTAAGAATTGTATATTTTTTGCTCTTCCATTTATATCTTTAGTGTATTCTGAGTTCTTTTCTATATGTTATGAGATAAGGGTACAACTTTTTTCTTTTGCATGTGGGTATCCAGTTGTCCCAGAGAGTGTACTGCTTTTAACTCCTCCAAATAAAGAATAATAATTATTATTATGATAAATGGTCCAAAAGCAAGAACAAGCTACTCACAGAAGAAGCACAATTCTCCAAATATGTGTGAAAAGATGTTAATGTCACTAATAATGAGGAAGATTCAAATAAGAATAATAATTAGTAATCACTTTAAACAATGTTTTGTGATATAATTCACATACCATATAATTCACCCACTTAAAATGTACAATATGATGGCTTTTAGTTTATTCTCAGAGTTGTGTAACTATTGTCAAAATCAATTTTAGAATATTTTTCACCTCAAAAAGAAACACTGCATGATTTATTCAAAAGCCCTATAATTTCCAATACACACCCTGAGCTTTAGACTGTCTCTGGTGATTTTCTTATTATACACCTTTTACATAAATAAAACCATTCAGTATGTGTTCCTATGTGACTGACTTCTTTCACTTAACAGAATTGTTTAAGGTTCACTCTTGTTGTAACAAGTATCAGTACTTCATTTCTTTTTTTTTTTCTTGCCTGAAAGTATTCCATTGTATTGATATGTCAAATTTTATTTATCCATTTATCAGTTAACAGATATTTAGACTGTTTCCACTGTTTGGTTATAATGAATAATGTTGCTATGAAATTTGTGTACAGATTTTTGCATTGATATGTGTTTTCAATTCTCTTGGATGTACACTTAGCAGTAGAATTGTTAGGTGAGAGATTATTTTAGAACAACCAGATTGGCCCCCAAAGTAAAACAAACAAAACAAAACAAAACAAAACAAAACAGAAAATAGAAAAACAAAACACTTGCTAATGTCAAAAATTGCTAAATGTGTCATGAAAATGTTATCATACTCTCTTAGTGGTTGTGTAAATGGATGCAGCCATTTTAGAAAGCAATTTGATAATACCTGGTAGTTTAAAATTAAATACTTCATGACCTCAAAATTTTACTTTGGATTATATATCCGACTGTAATCTTTCCCATGTTCATATGATATCTATAAAAGATCTTTATTTTTCAGCTTTTTCTGCAATGGTAAACAAATGGAAACAAAATAAATGTCCATCAGTGAAAGGAGGTATAAACAAATATAATCTAATCATATGATGGAATATGTATAAGGCCTAAATTATGCATTTCATTAAATGTACCTTGCTTTTAGCTGCCTGCTGGGCATTTAACTGTTTTGCTCACTGGAGAACCTGTTTGCATAATGACACAATCTCCATTGCACCTGCTGAGCGAGGAACTGCAGTGGCTTCAATGCCCAGGCCTCATCCAGCTGGATCTATGGAGACTCTGGCTTCTGACATCAGTTTCAGATTCAGATAAATTTTAATGCAATGAAATATGGAACCTGGCATCCCCAGTAGCTGTTGGGCAGTCCAGGTGACAAAACTTGGAAACCTTTGTACAGGAAACAAAGGGATTAATACCTCCAAGGACAAACATAAATCAATAAAAAATAAGATGTTGAAAAAGGCCAGCAAACAACTTTTTTCTTCTTTCCTACTCTCTTCTCTCTTTTGCTTTCCTTTTATTTCTTGCTCTTGCTGCCTTGGGATATCACTTCCTAATAAAGCCTTAGCACAAAACCTTTCCCCATAAGAAACCTTATTTCGAAATGAAAGTCAAGATGGCTGAATAGGAAGGGCTCTGGTCTGTAGCTCCCAGCGAGATCGATGCAGAAGATGGGTGATTTCTGCATTTCCATCTGAGGTACCTGTTTCATCTCACTGGGACTGGTTGGACAGTGGGTGCAGCCCATGGAGGGTGAGCCGAAGCAGGGTGGGGCATTGCCTCACCTGGGAAGTGCAAGGGGTCAGGGGATTTCCCTTTCCTAGCCAAGGGAAACCGTGACAGACTGTACTTGGAGAAATGGTACACTCCTGCCAAATACTGTGCTTTTCCCACAGTCTTAGCAACCAGCAGACCAAAACGTACACTCCCATACCAGGCTCGGTGAGTCCCAAGCCCACAGAGTCTTGCTCACTGCTAGCGCAGCAATCTGAGATCAACCTGCAACTCTGCAGCTTGATGGGGGCAGGGGCATCCACCATTGCTGAGGCTTGAGTAGCTCGCAGTGTAAACAAAGAGGCTGGGAAATATGAACTGGGCAGAGCCCATCGCAGCTCAGCAAGGCCTACTGTCTCTATAGATTCCATCTCTGGAGGCGTGCATAGTAGAATAAAAGCCTGCAGACTTAAACGTCCCTGTCTCACAACTCTGAAGAGAGCAGTGTTTCTCTCAGTACGATGTTTGAGCTCTGAGAATGGACAGACTGCCTTCTCAAGAGGGTCCCTGACTTCTATGTAGCCTGACTGGGAAATACCTCACAGTGGGGACTGAAAGACCCCTCAAACAGGCAGGTGCCCCTCTGGGACAAAGCTTCTAGAGGAAGGATCAGGCAGCAATATTTGCTGTTCTGCAACCTCTTCTGGTGATACCCAGGCAAACAGGGTCTGGAGTGGACCTCCAGCAAACTCCAACAGACCTGCAGCTGAGGGATCTGACTGTTAGAAGGAAAAGTAACAAACAGAAAGGAATAGCATCCACATCAACAAAAAGGACATCCACACCAAAGCCCAATCTGTAGGCCACCAACATCAAAGAGCAAACATAGATAAAACCACAAAGATGGGGAGAAACCAGAGCAGAAAACTGAAAATTCCAAAAAACAGGGTGCCTCTTCTCCTCCAAAGGATCACAGCTCCTCGCCAGCAAGGGAACAAAACTGGACAGAGAATGAGTTTGACAAGTTGACAGAAGTAGGCTTCAGAGGTCGGTAATAACAAACCTCTCCAAGCTAAAGGAGCATGTTCTAACCCACAGCAGGGAAGCTAAAAACCTTGAAAAAATGTTAGACAAATGGCTAACTAGAATAATAGTGTAGAGAAGAGCTTAAATGACCTGATGGAGCTGAAAACCATGGAATGAGAACTTCGTGATGCCTGAGCAAGCTTCAATAGCCAATTTGATCAAGTGGAAGAAAGGATATCAGTGATTGAAGATAAAATTAATGAAATAAAGTGAGAAGACAGGAGTAGAGAAAAAAGAGTGAAAAGTAATGAACAAAGACTCCAAAAAATATAGGACTATGGGACAAAACCAAATATCCATTTGATTTGTATACTGGAAAGTGATGGGGAGAGTGGAACCAAGTTAGAAAACATTCTTCAGGATATTATCCAGGAGAACTTCCCTAAACTAGCAAGGGAGGCCAACATTCAAATTCAGGAAATACAGAGAACACCACAAAGATATTCCTCGAGAAGAGCAACCCCAAGACACATAATTGTCAGATTCACCAAGGTTGAAATGAGGGAAAAAATGTTAAGGGCAGGCAGAGAGAAAGGTTGAGTTACCCTAAAGGGAAGCCCATCAGACTAACAGTAGATTTCTCAGCAGAAACCCTATAAGCCAGAAGAGAGTGGGGGCTGATATTCACCATTCTTTAAGAGAAGAATTTTCAACCCAGAATCTCATATCCAGCCAACTAAGCTTCGTAAGTGAACAAGAAATAGAATCCTTTACAGACAAGCAAATGCTGAGAGATTTTGTCACCACCAGACCTGCCCTACAAGAGCTCCTGAAGGAAGCACTAAACATGGAAAGGAACAACCAGTACCAGCCACTGCAAAAACATGCCGAATTGTAAAGACCATCAATGCTAGGAAGAAGCTGCAGCAACTAATGAGCAAAATAACCAGCTAACATCATATTGACAGGATCAAATTCAAACATAACAATATTAACCTTAAATGGAAATGGGCTAAGTGCCCCCAATTAAAAGACACAGACTGGCAAATTAGATAAAGAGTCAAGACTCACTGGTGTGCTGTATTCAGGAAACCCATCTCTTGTGCAAAGACATACATAGGCTCAAAATAAAGGGATGGCAGAATATATACCAAGAAAATGGAAAGAAAAAAAAAAAAAGAAAGCAGGGTTTGCAATCCTAGTCTCTGATAAAACAGACATTAAACAACAAAGAACAAAAGAGACAAAGAAGGCCGCCACATAATAGTAAAGGGATCAATTCACCAAGAAGAGCTAACTATCCTAAATATATATGCACCCAATACAGGAGAACCCAGATTCATAAAACAAGTTCTTAGAGACCTACAAAGATACTGTCAATATTAGATCAATGAGACAGAAAATTAACAATGATATCTAGGACCTGAACTCAGCTGTGGATCAAATGGAACTAATAGACATCTACAGAACTCTCCGCCCCAATTCAACAGAATATAAATTATTCTCAGCACCACATTGCATTTATTCTAGAATTGACCACATAATTGGTAGTAAAACACTCCTCAGAAAACGTAAAAGAACAGAAATCACAACAAACTATCTGAGCACAGTGCAATCAAATCAGAACTTAGGATTAGGAAACTCACTCAAAACCGCACAACTACATGAAAACTGAACAACCTGATCCTGAATGACTACTGGGTAATAACGAAATAAAGGCAGAAATAAACATGTTCCTTGAAACCAATGAGAAAAAAGACACAACACACCAGAATCTCTGGGACACATTTAAAGCAGTGGGTAGAGGGAAATGTATAGCACTAAATGCCCACAAGAGAAAGCAGAAAAGATCTAAAATCAACACTCTAACATCACAATTAAAAGAACTAGAGAAGCAAGAGCAAACGCATTCAAAAGCTAGCTGAAGGCAGAAATAACTAAGAGCAGAGCAGAACTGAAGGAGATAGAGGCAGGAAAAAACCTTCAAAATGATCAAGGGATAGAGGAGCTGGTTTTTTGAGAAGATCAACAAAATAGATAGACCACTAGCAAGACTAATAAGAAGAAAAGAGAGAAGAATCAAATAAATGCAATAAAAAATGATAAAGGTGATGTCACCACCCATCCCACAGAAATACAAACTACTGTCAGAGAATACTATAAACACCTCTGTGCAAATAAACTAGAAAATCTAGATGAAATTGATAAACTCCTGGACACACACACCCTTCCAAGACTAAACCAGGAAGAGGCTGCATCTCAGAATAGACCAAACTGCCTCTGAAATTGAGGCAATAACTGATAGCTTACCAATCAAAAAAAGTCCAGGACCAGAGGGATTCACAGTTGAATTCTACTACAGGTACAAAGAGGATCTGGTACCATTCCTTCTGAAACTATTTCAATAAGTATAAAAAGAGGGAATCCTCCCTAACTCATTTTATGAGACTAGCATCATCCTGATACCAAAGCCTGGTAAAGACACAACAAAAAAAGAGAATTTTAGGCCAATATCCGTGATGAACATGTATGCAAAAATACTTGATAAAATACTGGCAAATTGAATCCTCAGCACATCAAAAAGCTTATCCACCACGATCAAGTCAGTTTCATCCCTGGGATGCAAAACTGGTTCAACATATGCAAATCAATAAACATAATCCATCTCATAAATAGAACCAGTGACAAAAACCACATGATTATATCAATAGATGCAGAAAAGGCCTTCAAAAAATTCAACAGCACTTCATGCTAAAAATTCTCAATAAACTAGGCATTAGTGGAACATATATCAAAATAATAAGAGCTGTTTATGACAAACCCATAGCCGGTATCATACTGAATGGCCCAAAACTGGAAGCATTCCCATTAAAAACCAGCACAAGAAAAGGATGCCCTCTCTCACCACTCCTATTTAACATAGTGTTGGAAGTTCTGGCCAGGGCGATCAGGCAAGAGAAAGAAATAAAGGGTATTCAATTAGGAAAAGAGTAAGTCAAGTTGTCTCTGTTTGCAGATGACATGTTTGTGTATTTAGAAAACCCCATCATCTCAGCTCAAAATCTCCATTAGCTGATATGCAACTTCAGCAAAGTCTCAGGATACAAAATCAATGTGCAAAAATCACAATCATTCCTATACACCAATATAGACAAAGAGAGCCAAATCATGAGTGAACTCCCATTCACAATTACTACAAAGAGAATAAAATACCTAGGAATCCAACTTACAAGGGATGTAAAGGACCTCTTCAAGGAGAACTAAAAACCACTGCTCAGTGAAATGAAAGAGGATGCAAACAAATGGAAGAACATTCCATGCTCATGGGTAGGAAGAATTAATATCATGAAAATGGCCATACTGACCAAGGTAATTTATAGATTCAATGCTGTCCCTGTTAAGCTACCAATGACTTTCTTCATGGAACTGGAAAAAAACTCTTCAAAGTTCCTGTGGAACCAAAAAGAGCCTGCATAGCCAAGACAATCCTAAGCAAAAAGAACAAAGTTGTATGCATCATGTTACCTGACTTCAAACTATACTACAAGGATACAGTAACCAAAACAGCATTGTACTCATACCAAAACAGATATACAGACCAATGGAACAGAACAGAGGCCTCGGAAATAACACCACACATCTACAACCATCTAATCTTTGATAAATCTGACAAAAACAAGAAACGGGGAAAGGATTCCCTACTTAATAAATGGTTCTGGGAAAACTGGCTAGCCATATGTAGAAAGCTGAAACTGGATCCCTTCCTTACACTGTATACAAAAATTAACTCAAGATGGATCAAAGACTTAAATATAAGACCTAACACCATAAAAACACTATAAGAAACCTAGGCAACACCTTTCAGGGCATAGGCATGGGCAAAGTCTCTGTGACTAAAACACCAAAAGCAATGGCAACAAAAGCCAAAATTGACAAATGGTATCTAATTAAACCAAAGAGCTTTTGCACAGCAAAAGAAACTATCATCAGAGTGAACAGACAGCCTACAGAATGGGCGAAAATATTTGCAAACTATGCATCTAACAAAGGGCTAATATCCAGAATCTACAAAGAACTTAAACAATTTTACAAGAAGAAAAAAACAATTCCATCAAAAATTGGGCAAAGGATATGAACAGACCTTACCAAAAGAAGACATTTATGCAGCCAACAGACATAAGAAAAAATGCTCATCATTACTGGTCATCAGCGAAATGCAAATCAAAACCACGAAGAAAACGTCAGTTAGAATGGTGATCATTAAAAGTCAAGAAACAACAGATACTGAAGAGGATGTGGAGAAATAGGAATGTTTTTAAACTGTTGGTGGGAGTGTAAATTAGTTCAACCATTGTGGAAGATAGTGTGGTGATTCCTAAGGGATCTAGAACTAGAAATACTCTTTGACCCAGTCATCCCATTACTGGGCAACCCAAAGGATTATAAATCATGCTGCTATAAAGACATATGCACACGTATGTTTATTATGACACTGTTCACAACAGCACAGACTTGGAACCAACCCAAATGTCCATCAATGATAGACTGGATTAAGAAAATGTGGCACATATACAGCATGGAATACTATGCATGCATATTAAAGGATGAGTTCATGTCCTTTGTGGGGACATGGATGAAGCTGGAAACCATCATTCTCAGCAAGCTATCACAAGGACAGAAAAACAAACACCACATGTTCTCACTCATAGGTGGATGTTGAACAATGAAACTCATGGACACAGGGCAGGGAACATCACATACCAGGTCCTGTCAGGGGCTGAGGGGCTGGGGGAGGGGTAGCATTAGGAGAAATACCTAATGTAAATGGCAAGTTCATGGGTGCAGCAAACCAACATGGCACATGTATACCTATGTAACAAACCTGCACGTTATGCACATGTACCCTAGAACTTAAAGTATAATAATAATAATTAATAATAATAATAAAAAGAAACCTTATTTCTAGGGTAAGATAAAATTTAGCAACTAAAGAGAATAGACTAGAGCTATATCAACATGGGTGTATCTCAAATGCAAAACACTGAGTAAAGCAGAAAATGCAAAACACCATGTTTTATGTACATTTAAAACATGTAATAACACAATGTTAAGTATTTGTTATAGATAGAATGTGTTTGTATAGAAAATGAACTAGAGAGCTATACACCATATTTTCCCCTTGGCAGTAAGTAAGTGCAGTAGGAATGGGGGTAGTCCTTAAAGGAAGTTTTAATTTTTATGTGCCTTTTTATATGCTTTAAAAATAAAAAGTTTACACATAAATACTACAATGGGATAGTAGTTATTAACTCTGAGTGGTGGAAATATTACTAATTGTTCATTTCTCAGTATTGTTTTGCATTTAAAAAATTTTTCAAAGGAAGTAAGTGCAGGCCAGGTGTGGTGGCTCAAGCCTGTAATCCCAGCACTTTGGGAGGCTGAGATGGGCGGATCACAAGGTCAGGAGATCAAGACAATCCCTGCCAACATGGTGAAACTCTGTCTCTACTAAAAATGCAAAAATTAGCCAGGTGTGGTGGAGTGTGCCTGTAATTCCAGCTACTCAGGAGGCTGAGGGAGGAGAATCGCTTCAACCAGGGAGTCGGAGGTTGCAGTGAGCCGAGATCGCGCCAGAGCACTCCAGCCTGGCAACAGAGTGAGACTCCATCTCAAAGCAAAACAAAAAAATAAATAAAACAAACAAACAAAAAACAAAGAACAACAACAACAACAACAACAAAGGACTAAGTGCATTACATTTAAAGGAGAAAATTATTTTCACTGTGGAAGTCAATTTTACTTAACTCCTAAGATAAAATGAAAGGTAAATTAGGTAATCTTATTCTTACACCTTAAAAACATTTTGGAGCTATTTAATTAGGACTATCTCAAGGAGTCTATACAGAGGCAAAGAGACATAATGGTGTAGACTGAGAATCAAGAGATGAGGGTTGTAGAAACTGGGATACTGGATTCAGCATCTTTCTGGGTTTCAATTTCCTTTCCTTAAAGTAAAAGTAACAAACAAGGTGATACATGCAATTTTTTCTAGCTATAAAAATCTACAGTTTTGCTCATGCAACAGCAATGACCAATGAAAGGAAGAATATAATTATATGTGAACTTGTCTTAGTATCTTCATGAAGATGAAGCTCTACGGAGAAGGAAATAAAGAAGGTTGGCATGGTCGTCCAATAAAGATGTCAGTCAAGGTTCTCGATTTCCAGAAAGAGAAATTGGCTGTGATGGCCTTAAGCGAAAAGGGAGTTTGTTGAAAGGTCATCATGAACTCAGACAATCAATGGCTTGTTAGAAGATCAGGCTTGGAAAACGATCTGGAATTAAGGAGGCAGGACCCAATATTAAGCCACAAGACAGAGGCCCATAGAGTACAGCAGCAGAGTTTTCTTCTACTTACTCAAAGAGAAAATCTTAACAAATAATTTCTGTTTTGCTGAACTTAAGTCATTCCCTCTCCCTTTGGTGAAAATAGAGTGAATTAGCAAAACTGAGCAGAGAGTACAGAGATTCCCATTATATATCTTACTCTCACTCATGCATAGCTTCACCCATTATCAACTTCTCCCACCAGAGTGGTACATTTGTTATGACGGACAAACCTACATAGACACATCATTATCAGCCAAAGTCCAATAGGATTTACACTTGGTGTTATACATTCTGTGGGTTTGAATAAATGTATAATAATATATATTCAACATTATAGTACCATATAAAATTGCTTCACTGCCCTAAAAATCCTCCATATTCCATTTATTCTTCCTTCTTTCCCCCCAACCCATGGAATCCACTGATCTTTTTTACTATGTCTATAGTTTTGCCTTTTCCAGAATATCATACAGTTAGAATCATACAGTAGGTAACCTTTTCAGATTGTCTTCTTTCACTGAATAATATGCATTTACGTTTCCTTTGTGTGTTTTCATGGTTTTTTAGTTCATTTCTGTTTAGTGCCGAATAATATTCTGTCGTCTGAATGTATCCCTCTCTTTATCCATTCATCGTGGTTGCTTCTAGGTTTTAGCAATTATGAGTAAAGCAATTGTAAACATTCACGTGCAGGTTTTTGTGTGGATATAAATGTTCAATTCCTTTAAATAAATAAATACCAAGTATCATGACTGTTGGATTGTGTGGTAAGAGGATGTTTAGTTTTGTAAAAACTGCCAAACTGTTTTCCAGGGTGACTGTAGCATTTTGCATTTTCATCAGCAATGAATGAGAGTTCCTGTTGCTCCACATCTGCACCAATATTTGGTGTTGTTAGTGTTCTGGATTTTGGCCATTCTAATAGTGTGCAGTGGTACCTCATTGTTGTATTTATTTACATTTCTCTGTTGTTATATGGTGTGGAACATATTGTTGTGTGCTTATTTTCCATCAGTATATTTTTTAGTGAGATGCCTCTTAAAGTCTTTGCCCCATTTTTTAAACTCATAATTGCAGCATTTATTGACAAATTATAAATTAGAAGAAAACCACATTCTGTAAAAAATGAAGTGTGGAAAATAGCAGAATCAAATAATGTAAAAGTGTGAGACTAACATAGATAACTTCAACAATGTAAGTGGACTCATTACCAAAGCAAAAAATATATTCCAAAGGGTCTAATTAATTTTCAAAACTACCAAGTATTTCTGCTACAAAATTATGACCATATATTCATTAAAATTTCTTTGAGTTCTTAAATCAAGGGTAAAAAACATATAACCTGTAACTTTATTTTTTTATTAACTGAAAATTTTCTTTCTATATATAATAACTTTTTTCTTTTTTTTATTATTATACTTTAAGTTCTAGGGTACATGTGCACAACATGCAGGTTTGTTACGTATGTATACATGTGCCATGTTGGTGTGCTGCACCCATTAACTCGTCATTTACATTAGGTATATCTCCTAATGCTATCCCTCCCCCCTCCTCCCTCCTCACAATAGGCCCTGGTATGTGATGTTCCGCTTCCTGTGTCCAAGTGATCTCATTGTTCAATTCCCACCTATGAGTGAGAACATGTGGTGTTTGGTTTTCTGTTCTTGTGATAGTTTGCTGAGAATGATGGTTTCCAGCTGCATCCATGTCCCCACAAAGGACATGCACTCATCCTTTTTTATGGCTACATAGTATTCCATGGTGTACATGTGCCATGTTTTCTTAATCCAGTCTGTCACTGATGGACATTTGGGTTGATTCCAAGTCTTTGCTATTGTGAATAGTGCCACAATAAACATATGTGTGCATGTGTCTTTATAACAGCATGATTTATAATCCTTTGGGTATATACCCAGTAATGGGATGGCTGGGTCAAATGGTATTTCCAGTTCTAGATCCTTGAGGAATCACCACACTGTTTTTCACAATGGTTGAACCAGTTAACAGTCCCTGTATGAATGTCTTCTTTTGAGAAGTGTCTGTTCATATCCTTTGCCCACTTTTTGATGGGGTTGTTTGTTTTTTTCTTGTCAATTTGTTTGTGTTCTTTGTAGGTTCTGGATATTAGCCCTTTGTCAGATGAATAGATTGCAAAAATCTTCTCCCATTCTGTAGGTTGCCTGTTCACTCTGATGGTAGTTTCTTTTGCTGTGCAGAAGCTCTTTAGTTTAATTAGATCCCATTTGTCAATTTTGGCTTTTGTTGCCGTTGCTTTTGGTGTTTTAGACATGAAGTCCTTGCCCATGCCTATCTCCTGAATGGTATTACCTAGGTTTTCTTCTAGGGTTTTTATGGTTTTAGGTCTAACATTTAAGTCTCTAATCCATCTTGAATTAATTTTCATATAAGGAGTAAGGAAAGGATCCAGTTTCAGGTTTCTACTTATGGCTAGCCAATTTTCCCAGCACCATTTATTCAATAGGGAATCGTTTCCCCATTTCTTGTTTTTTTTCAGGTTTGTCAAAGATTAAATGGCTGTAGATGTGTGGAATTGTTTCTGAGGGCTCTGCTCTGTTCCATTGGTCTATATCTCTGTTTTGGTACCAGTACCATGCTGTTTTGATTACTGTAGCCTTGTAGTATAGTTTGAAGTCAGGTAGCGTGATGCCTCCAGCTTTGTTCTTTTGACTTAGGATTGTCTTGGCAATGCAGGCTTTTTTTTGGTTCCATATGAACTTTAAAGCAGTTTTTTCTAATTCTGTGAAGAAAGTCATTGGTAGCGTGATGGGGATGGCATTGAATCTATAAATTACCTTGGGCAGTATGGCCATTTTCACAATATTGATTCTTCCTATCCATGAGCATGGTATGTTCTTCCATTTGTTTGTGTCCTCTTTTATTTCACTGAGCAGTGGTTTGTAGTTCTCCTTGAAGAGGTCCTTCACATCCCTTGTAAGTTGGATTCCTAGGTATTTTATTCCCTTTGAAGCTATTGTGAATGGGAGTTCATTCATGATTTGGCTCTCTGTTTTTCTGTTACTGGTGTATAAGAATGATTGTGATTTTTGCACATTGATTTTGTATCCTGAGACTTTGCTGAAGTTGCTTATCAGCTTAAGGAGATTTTGGGCTGAGATGATGGGGTTTTCTAAATACACATTCATGTCATGTGCAAACAGAGACAATTTGACTTCTTTTCCTAACTGAATACCCTTGATTTATTTCTCTTGCCTGATTGCCCTAGCCAGAACTTCCAACACTGTGTTGAATAGGAGTGGTGAGAGAGGGCATCCCTGTCTTGTGCCAGTTTTCACCCATTCAGTATGATATTGGCTGTGGGTTTGTCATAAACAGCTCTTATTATTGTGAGATAGCCATCAATACCGAATTTATTGAGAGTTTTTAGCATTAGAAGTACTGTTGAATTTTGTCAAAGGTCTTTTCTGCATCTATTGAGATAATTATGTGCTTTTTGTCTTTGATTTTGTTTATATGCTGCATTATGTTTATTGATTTGCATATGTTGAACCAGCCTTGCATCCCAGGGATGAAGCCCACTTGATCATGGTTGATAAGCTTTTTGACGTGCTGCTGGATAAGGTTTGCCAGTGTTTTATTGAGGATTTTTGCATCGATGTTAATCAGGGATATTGGTCTAAAACTCTCTGTTTTGTTGTTGTGTTTCTGCCAGGCTTTGGTATCAGCATGATGTTGGCCTCATAAAATGAGTTAGGGAGGATTCCCTCTTTTTCTATTGATTGGAATAGTTTCAAAAGGAATGGTACCAGCTCCTCCTTGTACCTCTGTTAGAATTCAGCTGTGAATCCATCTGGTCCTGGACTTTTTTTGGTTGGTAGGCTATTAATTATTACCTCAATTTCAGAGCCTGCTATTGTCTATTCAGGGATTCAACTTCTTCCTGGTTTAGTCTTGGGAGAGTGTAAGTGTCCAGGAAATTATCCATTTCTTCTGGTTTTCAAGTTTATTTGCACAGAGGTGTTATAGTATTCTCTGATGGTAGTTTGTATTTCTGTGGGGTCAGTGGTGATATCCCCTTTATCATTTTTTATTGCGTCTATTTGATTCTTCTCTCTTTTCTTCTTTATTAGTCTTGCTAATGGTCTATCAATTTTGTGATCTTTCAAAAAACCAGCTCCTGGATTCATTGATTTTTTGGAGGGATTTTTGTGTCTCTATCTCCTTCAGTTCTGCTCTGATCTTAGTTATTCTTGCCTTCTGCTAGCTTTGGAATGTGTTTGCTCTTGCTTCTCTAGTTCTTTTAATTGTGATGTTTAGTGTCAATTTTAGATCTTTCCAGCTTTCTCTTGTGGGCATTTAGTGCTATAAATTTCCCTCTACACACTGCTTTGAATGTGTCCCAGAGGTTCTGGCATGTTGTATCTTGTTCTCATTGGTTTCAAAGAACATCTTTATTTCTGCCTTCATTTCGTTATGTACCCAGTAGTCATTCAGGAGCAGGTGTTCGTTTCCATGTAGTTGAGCAGTTGTGATTGAGTTTCTTAGTCCTGAGTTCTAGTTTGATTGCACTGTGGTCTGAGAGACAGTTTGTTATAATTCTGTTCTTTTACATTTGCTGAGGAGTGCTTTACTTCCAACTATGTGGTCAATTTGGAATAAGTGCGATGTGGTGCTGAGAAGAAAGTATATTCTGTTGATTTGTGGTGGAGAGTTCTGTAGATGTCTATTAGGTCCACTTGGTGCAGAGTTGAGTTCAATTCCTGGATATCCCTGTTAACTTTCTGTCTCATTGATCTGTCTAATATGCAGTGGGGTGTTAAAGTCTCCCACTATATTATGTGGGAGTCTAAGTCTCTTTGTAGGTGTCTAAGGACTTGCTTTATGAATCTGGGTGCTCCTGTATTGGGTGCATATTTTTAGGATAGTTAGCTCTTCCTGTTGAATTGATCCTTTACCATTATGTAAGACCTTCTTTGTCTCTTTTGATCTTTGATGGTTTAAAGTCTGTTTTATCAGAGACTAGGATTGCAACCCCTGCATTTTTTTGTTCTCCGTTTGCTTGGTAGATCTTCCTCTATCCCTTTATTTTGAGCCTATGTGTGTCTCTGCATGTGAGATGGGGTTCTGAATACAGCAGACTGATGGGTCTTGACTGTTTATCCAATTTGCCAGTCTGTGTCTTTTAATTGGAGCATTTAGTCCATTTACATTGAAGGTTAATATGTTATGTGTGAACTTGATCCTGTCATTATGATATTAGCTGGTTATTTTGCTCATTAGTTGATGCTGTTTCTTCCTAGCATCAGTGGTCTTTACATTTTGGCATGTTTTTGCAGTGGCTGGTACCAGTTGTTCCTTTCCATGTTTAGTGCTTCCTTAAGGATCTCTTGTGGGGCAGGCCTGGTGTTGACAAAATATCTAAGCATTTGCTTGTCTGTAAAGGATTTTATTTCTCCTTCACTTATGAAACTTAGTTTGGCTGGATATGAAATCTTGGGTTGAAAATTCTTTTCTTTAAGAATGTTGAATATTGGCCCCTACTCTCTTCTGGCTTGTAGAGTTTCTGCCGAGAGATCTGCTGTTAGTCTGATGGGCTTCCCTTTGTGGGTAACCCGACCTTTCGCTCTGGCTGCCCTTAACATTTTTTCCTTCATTTCAACTTTGGTGAATCTGACAATTAAGTGTCTTGGAGTTGCTCCTCTCATGGAGTATCTTTGTGGCATTCTCTGTATTTCCTGAATTTGAATGTTGACCTGCCTTACTAGGTTGGGGAATTTCTCCTGGATGATATCCTGCAGAGTGTTTTCCAACTTGGTTCTATTTTCCCCGTCACTTTCAGGCACACCAATCAGACGTACCTTTGTTTTTTTCCCATAATCCCATATTTCTCGTAGGTTTTGTTCATTTCTTTTTACTCTTTTTTCTCTACACTTCTCTTCTCATTTCATTTTATTCATTTTGATCTTCAGTCATTGATACTCTTTCTTCCAGTTGATCAAGTTGGTTACCGAAGCTTGTGTATTTGTCACGTAGTTCTTGTGTCATGATTTTCATCTTTATCAGTTCTTTTATGGCCTTTTCTGCATTGCTTATTGCAGTTATCCATTCATCCATTCTTTTTTCAAGGTTTTTAGTTTCTTTGCGCTGGGTACATAGTTCCTCCTTTAGCTCTGAGAAGTTTGATGGACTGAAGCCTTCTTCTCTCAACTCGTCAAAGTCGTTCTCCATCCAGCTTTGTTCTATTGCTGACAATGAGCTGTGTTCCTTTGGAGGGGGAGATGCGCTCTGATTTTTTGAATTTCCAGCTTTTCTGCTCTGATTTTTCCCCATCTTTGCAGTTTTATCTGCCTTTGGTCTTTGATGATGGTGACGTACTGAAGGGGTTTTGGTGTGGGTGTCCTTTCTCTTTGTTAGTTTTCCTTCTAACAGTCAGGACCTCAGCTGCAGGTCTGTTGGCGTTTGCTTGAGGTCCACTCCAGACCCTGTTTGCCTGGGTATCAGCAGCGGAGGCTGAAGAAGATAGAATATTGCTGAACAGCGAGTGTTGCTGTCTGATTCTTGCTCTGGAAGTTCGTCTCAGATGTGTACTCCACCGTGTGAGGTGTGAGGTGTCAGTCTGCACTTGTGGGGGATGTCTCCCAGTTAGGCTACTCAGGGGTCAGGGACCACTTGAGCAGGCAGTCTGTCCATTCTCAGATCTCAACCTCCATGCTAAGAGAACCACTGCTCTCTTCAAAGCTGTCAGATGGGGGCATTTACATCTGCAGAGGTTTCTACTGCTTTTATTTTTTCACCTGTAACTTTAAAAGAGATTTGAAGGCATGTTTTGTGGCTTGGTTGATAAATTGAAATTTTCTGTCATTGTCTATTCATTCTTCTTCATTTTCTGTGGGTAGACAATGTTTTGCAGCAGAACTGGCCCGGCAGGCACACCGAATAACTTGAGGTTACTATTACAGGAATGGTTCAGACTAACTTGCAAATCAAAGAGAATTGTAACCACTAACAAGACGAAATCAGATTTACTTATTTAGTTTGCTCTATTTTTAAATTTTTTTTTGTTTCTTGTTGAGTTATAAAAGTTCTTTGTATGTTTTTGATTAATTCATTTATTATGTATGTCTTTTGCAAATATTTTCTCCAAGTCTGTGGTTTGCCTCTCATTCTCTTGACATTGTCTTTCATGGGGAAGAAGTTTTATATTATAGTTATGTTCAGTTGTCAATTATTTCCTTAATGAATTGTGTATTTGGTGTTTTACTGAAAGCAATCATTGCAATACCCATGGTCATCTAGGTTTTCTACTATGTTGCCTTCTAAAGGATTTATAGCTTATTGTTTTATGTTTAGGTTTGTGAACTCTTTTAATTTTTTTGAGGGTTGTAAAGTCTGTGTCTACTTTCATTGTTTTTCATGTAAATGTCCAGTAGTATGATGATCATTTGGTAAAAACATTATCATTACTCTATTTTATTGCTTTTTCTCTTTTCTCAAAGTTCAGTTGACTATATGGGTTGATTTCTGGGCTCTCTAGTTTTCCCCATTGATCTATCTTTTTATTTTTTCACCAATACCACTTTGTCTTGATTATTGTAGCTTTGTAGTAGGTCTTCAAGTCAGGTAGTGTCAGTTCTCAAAATCTGTTCTTCTTTAATATTGTGTTTTCTATTCTAAATATTTTGCCTCTCCATATAAGCTTTAGATTGAGTTTGTCAAGACCCACAAAATAATTACTAGGATTTTGATTTGGATTGCATTGAATCTGTAGATCAAACTAAGTAGAAGTGACATCTTGACAATATTGAGTCTTCCCATCCTTGAGCATAGAATATCTGTTCATTTCAACATACCAGAATCTCTGGGACACAATTAAAGTAGTGTATAGAGGGAAATGCATAGCACTAAATGCCCACAAGAGAAAGCAGGAAAGAGTTAAAATTTACATTCTAACATCAAATTAAAAAGAAAAAAAAACTAAAGAAGCAAGAGCAAACACATTCAAAAGCTAGCAGAAGGCAAGAAATAACTAAGATCAGAGCAGAACTGAAGGAGACAGAGACACAAAAAACCCCTCACAAAAATCAATGAATCCAGGAGCTGGTTTTTTGAAAAGATCAACAAAATTGATAGACCACTAGTGAGACTAATAAAGAAGAAAAGAGAGAAGAATCAAATAGATGCAATAAAAAATGATAAAGGGGATATCACCACTGATCCCACAGAAATACAAACTATCATCAGAGAATACTATAAGCACTTCTACACAAATAAACTAGAAAATCTAGAAGAAATGGACAAATTTCTGGCCACATACACCCTCCCAAGACTAAACCAGGAAGAAGTTGAATCCTTGAATAGACCAACAACAGGCTCTGAAATTCAGACAATAATTAATAGCCTACCAACCAAAAAAAGGCCAGGACCAGATGGATTCACAGCCAAATTCCAACAGAGGTACAAGGAGGAGCTGGTACCCCATTCCTTTTGAAACTATTGCAATCAATAGAAAAAGAGGAAATCCGCGCTAACTCATTTTATGAGGCCAGTGTCATCCTGATACTAAAGCCTGGCAGAGACACAACAAAAAAAGAGAGTTTTAAACTAATATCCCTGGTGAACATCAATGCAAAAATCCTCAATAAAATACTGGCAAACCGAATCCAGCAGCACATCAAAAAGCTTATCCACCATGGTCAAGTGGGCTTCATCCCTGGGATGCAAGGCTAGTTCAACATATGCAAATCAATAAAGGTAATCCAGCATATAAACAGAACCAAAGACAAAAAACACATAATTATCTCAACAGATGCAGAAAAGACCTTTGACAACATTCAACAGCCCTTCATGGTAAAAATTCTCAATAAATTAGGTATTGATGGGACATATCTCAAAATTATAAGAGCTATTTATGACAAACCCATAGCCAATATCGTACTGAATGGGCAAAAACTGGAAACATTCCCTCTGAAAACTGGCACAAGACAGGGATGCCCCCTCTCATCACTTCTATTCAACATAGTGTTAGAAGTTCTGGCCAGGGCAATGAGGCAGGAAAAAGTAATAAAGGGTATTCAATTAGGAAAAGAGGAAGTTAAATTGTCTCTGTTTGCAGATGACATGATTGTATATTTAGAAAACCCCATCGTCTCAGTCCAAAATCTCCTTAAGCTGATAAGCAACTTCAGCAAAGTCTTGGGATACAAAATCAATGTGCAAAAATCACAATCACTCTTATACACCAATAACAGACAAACAGAGAGGCAAATCATGAGTGAACTCCCATTCACAATTACTACAAAGAGAATAAAATACCTAGGTATCCAACTTATAAGGGGTGTCAAGCACCTCTTCAAGGAGAACTACAAACCCCTGCTCAACGAAATGAAAGAGGACACAAACAAATGGAAGAGCATTCCATGCTCATGGATAGGAAGAATCAATATCATGAAAATGGCCATACTGACTAAAGTAATTTATAGATTCAATGCCATCCCCATTAAGTTACCAATGACTTTCTTCACAAAATTGGAAAAAACACTTTAAAGTTCATATGGAACCAAAGAAGAGCCCGCATTGCCAAGACAATCCTAAGCCAAAAGAACAAAGCTGTATGCATCATGCTACCTGACTTCAAACTATACTACAAGGCTACAGTAACTGAAACAGCATGGTACTGGTACCAAAACAGAGATATAGACCAATGCTACAGAACAGAGCCCTCAGAAATAATAGCACACATCTACCAGCATCTGATCTTTGACAAACCTGACAAGCACAAGAAATGGGGAAAGGATTCCCTATTTAATAAATGGTACTGGGAAAACTGGCTAGCCATAAGTAGAAAGCTGAAACTGGATCCCTTCCTTACACCTTATACAAAAATTAATTCAAGATGGATTAAAGACTTAAATGTTAGACCTAAAACTATAAAAACCCTAGAAGAAAACCTAGGCAATACCATTCCGGAGATAGGCATGGGAAAGGACTTCATATCTAAAACACCAAAAGCAACGGCAACAAAAGCCAAAATTGTCAAATGGGATCTAATTAAACTAAAGAGCTTCTGCACAGCAAAAGAAACTACCATCAGAGTGAACAGACAACCTACAGAATGGGAGAAAATTTTTGCAATCTACTCATCTGACAAAGGGCTAATATCCAGAACCTACAAAGAACAAAGAATAAATTGACAAGAAAAAAACAAACAACCCCATCAAAAAGTGGGTGAAGGATATGAACAGACACTTCTCAAAAGAAGACATTTATGCAGCCAACAGACACATGAAGAAATGCTCATCATCACTGGCCATCAGAGAAATGCAAATCAAAACCACAATGTGATACCATCTCACACCAGTTAGAATGGCGATCATTAAAAAGTCAGGAATCAACAGGTGCTGAAGAGGATATGGAGAAATAAGAAGACTTTTACACTGTTGGTGGTACTGTAATCTAGTTCAACCATTGTGGAAGAAAGTGTGGCGATTCCTCAAGGATCTAGAACTAGAAATAACATTTGACCCAGCCATCCCATTACTGGGTGTATACCAAAGGATTACAAATCATGCTGCTATAAAGACACATACACACATATGTTTATTACGGCACTATTTACAAAAGCAAATACTTGGAACCAACCCAAATGTCCATCAATGATAGACTGGATTAAGAAAACATGGCACATATACACCATGGAATACTATGCAGCCATAAAAAAGGATGAGTTCATGTCCTTTGTAGGGACATGGATGCAGCTGGAAACTACCATTCTCAGCCAACTATGACAAGGACAGAAAACAAGCACTACATGTTCTCACTCATAGGTGGGAATTGAACAATGAGAACACTTGGACACAGGGCGGGGAACATCACACTCTGGGGCCTGTCATGGGGTGGGGGGATGTGGGAGGGATAGCATTAGGAAATATGTCTAATGTAAATGACGAGTTAATGGGTGCAGCACACCAACATGGCGCATGTATACATATGTAACAAACCTTCACGTTGTACATATGTACCCTAGAACTTAAAGTATAAAAAAAAAAAAAGAATATCTTTTCATTTAATTAGTTCCTTTTTGAGATTTTCCATCAGGGTTTTGCAGTTTTCTTCATACAGATCTTGTACCTGTTTTGTTAATTTATATCTAAGTATTACAATTTTATGCTAATGTAAATGTTATTGTATTTTAATTTCAAATTTCCACTTATTCAATGCTAGTTTATAGGAAAGAGTTTGACTTTTACATAGTAGCCTTATATTCTGCAACCTTGCTATAATCACTTATTAGTTCCAAGAGGGGTTTATTTGGTAGATTCTTTCAGATTTTCTATATAGGCAATCATGTAACCTGTGAACAAAGACAGCTTTATTTTCTTCCCGCAATCTATGTACTTCCTATTTCTTTTCTTGCTGCAATATCTAGGGCTTCTGAGATAATACTGAACAGAGGTGGTGAAAGAAGATAACCTCCCTTCTTCCTCATCTCAGTGGGAAACCTTTGAGCTTCTCACCATTAAGAATGATTTTAGCTATAGGATTTTTGTAGACATTCTTCATCAAATGAGAAAGTTCTACTCCATACCTATTTTACTGACAGTTTTTGTCATGAATAAATGATGAATTTTGTAAAATGCTTTTTCTGCATCTACTAATGTGACCATGTGATTTTTCTTCTTTAGCTTATTGGTGTGATGGATTACATTATTTGAGTTTTGAATGTTGAACCACTTTGCATACCTGGAATAAATCCCACCTGTCTATGGTTTAAAATTCCTTTTATACATTGTTGAATTTGATTTGCTAACATTTTGTTGAAGATTTTGCACCTATGTTTATGAGAGAAATTGGTTTATAGTTTTGTTTTCTTGTAATGCCACTGTCTGGTTTTGGTTTTAGGGCAATGTTGGCCTCATAGAAAGAGATAGGAAGTGTTCTCTCTTCCTATATTCTGAAAGATTTTATAGAGAATTAATATAAACTCCTCCTTAAATATCTGGTAGAATTCACCTTGATAGAATTTACCTTCTGGGCTTGGTGCTTTCTTCTTTGGGAGATTATTAATTATTGACTCAATTTATTAATAGACATAGGCCTATTCAGATTATCTATTTTTTCTGTGTGAGTTTTGATAGATTTTGTCTTTCAAATAACTGGTCAAACTTTCTTTTATTCAAATATTAGTAATTTGTGTCCTCTCTTTTTGTTTTTTTTTTTCTTAGCTCAGCTAGATGCTTACCAACTTTATTGATCTTTTCAAAGAACCAGCTTTTGTTTTCACTGATTTTTTAAAATTGACTTTCTGTTGTCAATTCATTGATTTCTGTGGTAATTTTATTACTTCTTTTCTTCTACTGACTTATAATTCAATTTGCTCCTCTTTATTTAGCTTCCCAAGATGCATACTTGGCGATTTATTTTAGATTTTTTCTCATCTCAATGCTATAAATTTTTCTGTAAGATTGTTTTCACTGTATCCCATAGATATGATATGTTTTCATTTTTATTTAATTCAAAATATTTTTAAATTTTTCTTGAATTTTTTGATCCATGTGTTATTTAAAACTGTATTTTTGATATGCAGCCTTTTTTTATTTTCCAACTATCTTTCTCTTGATTTCTAGTTTAATTCCATTGTGATGTTGTTGAGTTGATGTTGTTGAGCTCAACTCTACACTTACAGTTTTGTTTTTTTTTTTGCAATAGATATGTTTATCTCTTATAAAGGGTTGTTGAGGTATCTAACTCTAGTATTGTATTCATCTATGTCTCTTTGAAGTTCTATCAGTTTTTGCCTCATGTATGTTGATGCTGTGTTGTTAGGCACATATACATTAAGGATTATTATATCTTCTTGGAGAATTAAATTGACATTATGTAATGCCCTTCTTTATTCCTGATAACTTTTCTTTATCTGAAATCTGCTCTACCTGAAATGATATAGTTGCTTCTGCATTCTTTTAATTAGTATTAGTATGGTATATCTTTTCCCATTCTTTTACTTTTAATCTATTGTGTTTTCATGCTTAAAGTGAGTTTCTTATACACAACATATAGTTGGATTTGTTTCTTATCCACACTGACAATCTCTGTCTTTTAATTGGTACATTTAGACCATTGATGTTCAAAATGGTTCCTAGCGTAGATGAATTAATATCTATGATATTAGCTACTGTTTCTTTTCTTTTTTATTGTTTTTAATTATACTATAAGTTCTGGGATACATGTGCAAAACATGCGGGTTTGCTGCATAGGTATACATGTGCCGTGGTAGTTTGCTACACCCATCAACCTATCATTTACATTAGGTATTTCTCTTCATGCTATACCTTCCCTTCCCCCTACCTCCAACAGCCCTGCTGTGTGATGTTTCACTCCCTGTGTCCATGTGTTCTCATTGTTCAACACCCACTTATGAGTGAGAATATGTTTGGTTTTCTGTTCCTGATTGCTGAGAATGGTGGTTTCTAGTTTCATCCATGTCCCTACAAAGGACATGAACTCATCCTTTTTTATGGCTGCATAGTATTCCATGGTGTATATGTGCCACATCTTCTTAATCCGTCTATCACTGATGGACATTTGGGTTGGATCCAAGTCTTTGCTATTGTAAATAGTGCTGCAATAAACATATGTGTGTATGTGTCTTTATAGTAGAGTGATTTATAGTCCTTTGGGTATATACCCAGTTATAGGATTGCTGGGTCAAATGGTATTTCTGGTTCTTGATCCTTGAGGAATCACCATAGTGTCTTCCAACATGGTTGAATTCATTACACTCCTACCAATAGTGTAAAAGCATCTTATTTTTCCACATCCTCTCCAGCATCTGTTGTTTCCTGACTTTTTAATGATTGCCATTCTAACTGGCATGAAATGATATCTCATTGTGGTTTTGATTTGCATTTCTCTAATGACCAGCGATGATGAGCTTTTGTTCATATGTTTGTTGGCCACACAAATGTCTTCTTTTGAGAAGTAACTGTTCATATCCTTTGCCTACTTTTTGATGGGGTTGTTTGTTTTTTTCTTGTAAATTTGTTTATATTCCCTGTAGATTCTGGATACTAGCCCTTTGTCACATGAATAGATTGCAAAAATTTTCTCTCATTCTGTGAGTTGTCTCTAACTCTGATGACAGTTTTTTTGCTGTGAAGAAGCTCTTTAGTTTAATTAGGTCCCATTTGTCATTTTGGCTTTTGTTGCCATTGTTTTTGGTGTTTTAGTCATGAAGTCTGCCCATGCCTATGTCCTGAATGGTATTGCCTAGGTTTTCTTCTAGGGTTCTAATGGTTTTAGGTCTTACATTTAAGTCTTTAATCCATCTTCAGTTAATTTTTGTATAAGGTGTAAGGAAGGGGTCCAATTTCAGTTTTCTGCATATGGCTAGCCAGTTTTGCCAACACTGTTATTATAATAGGGAATCCTTCCCCATTTCTGATTTTTGTCAGGTTTATCAAAGATCAGATGGTTGTAGATGTGTGGTATTATTGCTGAGGGCTCTATTCTGTTCTGTTGGTCTATATCTCTGTTTTGGTACTGGTACCATGCTGTTTTGGTTACTGTAACCTCGTTTGAAGTCAAGTAGCATGATGCATACAACTTTGTACTTTTTGCTTAGGATTGTCTTGCCTATGTGGGCTTTTTTGGTTCCATATGAAATTTAAAGTAGTTTTTATTTTTCTAATTCTGTGAGGAAAGTCATTGGTAGCTTGATGGGGGTAACATTGTGTCCATATATTACTTTTGGCAGTATGGCCATTTTCATGATATTGATTCTTCCTATGCATGAGCATGGAATGGTCTTCCATTTGTTTGTGTCCTCTCTTACTTCCTTGAGCAGTGGTTTATAGTTCTCCCTGAAGAGGTCCTTCAAATCCCTTGTAAGTTGAATTCCTAGGTATTTTATTCTCTTTGTAGCAATTGTGAATGGGAGTTCACTTTTGATTTGGCTCTCTGCTTGTGTATTATTGGTGTATAGGAATGCTTATGATCTTTGCACATTGATTTTGTATCCTGAGATTTTGTAGAAGTTACTTATCAGCTTAACGAATTTTTGGACTAAGATGATGGGGTTTAATACACAATCATGTCATCTCTGCAAACAGACAATTTGACTTCCTCTCTTCCTATCTGAATACCCTTTATTTCTTATCTTGCCTGATTACCCTGGCCAGAACTTCTAATACTATGTTGAATAGGAGTGGTAAGAGAGGGTATCCTTGTCTTGTGCCAGTTTTCAAAGGGAATGCTTCCAGCTTTTGCCCACTCAGTAGGACATTGTCTATGGGTTTGTCACAAATATGGCCTAATTTTTTGAGATATATTTCATCAGTACCTAGTTTATTGAGTGTTTTTAGCAAGACACTGTGCTGAATTTCATCAAAAGCTTATTCTGCATTTATTGAGATAATAATGTAACTTTTGTCATTGGTTCTGTTTATGTGATGGATTACATTTTCTGACTTGAGTATGTTGTACCAGCCTTGCATCCCAAGGATGAAGCCAACTTAATGTGTTAGATAAGCCTTTTGATGTGCTGCTGGATTCAGTTTGCTAGTATTTATTGACGATTTCCACATTGATGTTCATCGGAGATACAGTCCTGAAATTTTTTGTGTGTGTCTTTGCCAAGTTTTGCTATCAGGATGATGGTGGCCTCATAAAATGAGTTAAGTACGAGTTCCTCTTTTTCATTACTTGTAATAATTACAGAAGGAATGGTACCAGCTCCCTTTGTACCTTTGGTAGAATTTGTCTGTGCGTCCATTTGGTCCTGGGCTTTTATTGGTTAGCAGGCTATTAATTACTGCCTCAAATTTAGAACTTGTTATGGGTCTATTCAGGGGTTTGACTTCTTCCTGGTTTACTCTTGGGAGGGTGTATGTGTCCAGGAATTTATCCATTTTTTCTAGGTTTTCTGATTTATTTGCATAGAGGTGTTTATAGTATTCTCTGATGGTAGTTTGTTTTTCTGTGGGATCAGTGGTGATATCCCTTTTTCATTTTTTATTTTTTATTGTGTATATTTGATTCTTCTCTCTTTTTTTTTCTTCTTCTTCTTTTTGTTTTTTTTTTTGTAGAAGAAAAGGGCTTTATTCAGCTGGGAGCATCGTCAGACTCACATCTCTCCAAAAACCGAGCTCCCTGAGTGAGCAATTCCTGTCCTTTTTAAGGGCTCCCAAACTCTAAGGGGGTCTGCGTGCAAGGGTCGTGATCAATTGAGCAAGCAGGGTTATGTGACTGGGGACTGCATGCACTGGTAATCAGAATGGAACAGAACAGGACAGGGTATTTCCACAATGCTTTTCCATACAATTTCTGAAATCATATAGATAACACAAGCAGTTAGGTCAAGTGTTGATTTTTTTTTTTTTTTTTTTTATTTTTTTTTTTTTTATTATACTTTAAGTTCTAGGGTACATGTGCATAACGTTTATATCATGTATAACTCCCCAATCAATCCCTCCCTCCTCCCCCTCCCCATGATAGGCCCCAGTGTGTGATGTTCCCCTTCCCGAGTCCAAGTGATCTCATTGTTCAGTTCCCACCTATGAGTGAGAACATGCGGTTTGGTTTTCTCTTCTTGTGATAGTTTGCTAAGAATGATGGTTTCCAGCTGCATCCATGTCCCTACAAAGGACGCAAACTCATCCTTTTTGATGGCTGCATAGTATTCCATGGTGTATATGTGCCACATTTTCTTAATCCAGTCTGTCACAGATGGACATTTGGGTTGATTCCAAGTCTTTGCTATTGTGAATAGTGCCGCAATAAACATACGTGTGCATGTGTCTTTGTAGTAGAGTAATTTATAATCCTTTGGGTATATACCCAGTAGTGGGATGGCTGGGTCATATGGTACATCTAGTTCTAGATCCTTGAGGAATCGCCATACTGTTTTCCATAATGGTTGAACTAGTTTACAATCCCACCAACAGTGTAAAAGTGTTCCTATTTCTCCACATCCTCTCCAACCACCTTGTTTCCTGACTTCTTAATGATTGCCATTCTAACTGGTGTGAGATGGTATCTCATTGTGGTTTTGATTTGCATTTCTCTGATGGCGAGTGATGATGAGCATTTTTTCATGTGTCTGTTGGCTGTATGGATGTCTTCTTTTGAGAAATGTCTGTTCATATCCTTTCCCCACTTTTTGATGGGTTGTTTGTTTTTTTCTTGTATATTTGTTTGAGTTCTTTGTAGATTCTGGATATTAGCCCTTTGTCAGATGAGTAGGTTGCAAAAATTTTCTCCCATTCTGTAGGTTGCCTTGTTCACTCTGATGGTAGTTTCTTTTGCTGTGCAAAAGCTCTTTAGTTTAATTAGATCCCATTTGTCAATTTTGGCTTTTGCTGCCGTTGCTTTTGGTGTTTTAGACATGAAGTCCTTGCCCATGCCTATGTCCTGAATGGTACTACCTAGATTTTCTTCTAGGGTTTTTATGGTATTAGGTCTAACATTTAAGTCTCTAATCCATCTTGAATTAATTTTCGTATAAGGGGTAAGGAAGGATCCAGTTCAGCTTTCTACTTATGGCTAGCCAATTTTCCCAGCACCATTTATTAAATAGGGAATCCTTTCCCCATTTCTTGTTTTTGTCAGGTTTGTCAAAGATCAGATGGCTGTAGATGTGTGGTATTATTTCTGAGGACTCTGTTCTGTTCCATTGGTCTATATCTCTGTTGTGGTACCAGTACCATGCTGTTTTGGTTACTGTAGCCTTGTAGTATAGTTTGAAGTCAGGTAGCGTGACGCCTCCAGCTTTGTCCTTTTGACTTAGGATTGTCTTGGCAATGCGGGCTCTTTTTTGGTTCCATATGAACTTTAAAGCCGTTTTTTCCAATTCTGTGAAGAAAGTCATTGGTAGCTTGATGGGGATGCATTGAATCTATAAATAACCTTGGGCAGTATGGCCATTTTCACGATATTGATTCTTCCTATCCATGAGCATGGTATGTTCTTCCATTTGTTTGTGTCCTCTTTTATTTCACTGAGCAGTGGTTTGTAGTTCTCCTTGAAGAGGTCCTTTACATCCCTTGTAAGCTGGATTCCTAGGTATTTTATTCTCTTTGAAGCAATTGTGAATGGAAGTTCATTCCTGATTTGGCTCTCTGCTTGTCTGTTACTGGTATAAGAATGCTTGTGATTTTTGCACATTAATTTTGTATCCTGAGACTTTGCTGAAGTTGCTTATCAGCTTAAGGAGATTTTGGGCTGAGACGATGGGTTTTTCTAAATATACAATCATGTCATCTGCAAACAGGGACAATTTGACTTCTTCTTTTCCTAACTGGATACCCTTGATTTCTTTCTCTTGCCTGATTGCCCTAGCCAGAACTTCCAACACTATGTTGAATAGGAGTGGTGAGAGAGGGCATCCCTGTCTTGTGCCAGTTTTCAAAGGGAATTTTTCCAGTTTTTGCCCATTCAGTATGATATAGCTGTGGGTTTGTCATAATAGCTCTTATTATTTTGAGGTACGTTCCATCAATACCGAATTTATGAGCGTTTTTAGCATAAAGGCTGTTGAATTTTGTCAAAAGCCTTTTCTGCATCTATTGAGATAATCATGTGGTTCTTGTCTTTGGTTCTGTTTATATGCTGGATTACGTTTATTGATTTGCGAATGTTGAACCAGCCTTGCATCCCAGGATGAAGCCCACTTGATCATGGTGGATAAGCTTTTTGATGTGCTGCTGAATCCGGTTTGCCAGTATTTTATTGAGAATTTTTGCATCGATGTTCATCAGGGATATTGGTCTAAAATTCTCTTTTTTTTTGTGTGTCTCTGCCAGGCTTTGGTATCAGGATGATGTTGGCCTCATAAAATGAGTTAGGGAGGATTCCCTCTTTTTCTATTGATTGGAATAGTTTCAGAAGGAATGGTACCAGCTCCTCCTTGTACCTCTGGTAGAATTCAGCTGTGAATCCATCTGGTCCTGGACTTTTTTTCGTGGGTAGGCTATTAATTGTTGCCTCAATTTCAGAGCCTGCTATTGGTCTATTCAGGGATTCAACTTCTTCCTGGTTTAGTCTTGGGAGAGTGTAAGTGTCCAGGAAATTATCCATTTCTTCTAGATTTTCTAGTTGATTTGCGTAGAGGCATTTATAGTATTCTCTGATGGTTGTTTGTGTATTTCTGTGGGGTCGGTGGTGATATCCCCTTTATCATTTTTTATTGCGTCTATTTGATTCCTCTCTCTTTTCTTCTTTATTAGTCTTGCTAGCGGTCTGTCAATTTTGTTGATCTTTTCAAAAAACCAACTCCTGGATTCATTGATTTTTTGGAGGGTTTTTGTGTCTCTATCTCCTTCAGTTCTGCTCTGATCTTAGTTATTTCTTGCCTTCTGCTAGCTTTTGAATGTGTTTGCTCTTGCCTCTCTAGTTCTTTTAATTGTGATGTTAGAGTGTCAATTTTAGATCTTTCCTGCTTCTCTCTTGTGGGCATTTAGTGCTATAAATTTCCCTCTACACACTGCTTTAAATGTGTCCCAGAGATTCTGGTATGTTGTATCTTTGTTCTCATTGGTTTCAAAGAACATCTTTATTTCTGCTTTCATTTCGTTATGTACCCAGTAGTCATTCAGGAGCAGGTTGTTCAGTTTCCATGTAGTTGAGCGGTTTTGATTGAGTTTCTTAGTCCTGAGTTCTAGTTTGATTGCACTGTGGTCTGAGAGACAGTTTGTTATAATTTCTGTTCTTGTACATTTGCTGAGGAGTGCTTTACTTCCAATTATGTGGTCAATTTTGGAATAAGTGCGATGTGGTGCTGAGAAGAATGTATATTCTGTTGATTTGGGGTGGAGAGTTCTATAGATGTCTATTAGGTCCGCTTGGTGCAGAGATGAGTTCAATTCCTGGATATCCTTGTTAACTTTCTGTCTCGTTGATCTGTCTAATGTTGACAGTGGAGTGTTGAAGTCTCCCATTATTATTGTATGGGAGTCTAAGTCTCTTTGTAGGTCTCTAAGGACTTGCTTTATGAATCTGGGTGCTCCTGTATTGGGTGCATATATATTTAGGATAGTTAGCTCTTCCTGTTGAATTGATCCCTTTACCATTATGTAATGGCCTTCTTTGTCTCTTTTGATCTTTGATGGTTTAAAGTCTGTTTTATCAGAGACTAGGATTGCAACCCCTGCTTTTTTTTGTTCTCCATTTGCTTGGTAGATCTTCCCATCCCTTTATTTTGAGCCTATGTATGTCTCTGCATGTGAGATGGGTCTCCTGAATACAGCAGACTGATGGGTCTTGACTCTTTATCCAGTTTGCCAGTCTGTGTCTTTTAATTGGAGCATTTAGTCCATTTACATTTAAGGTTAATATTGTTATGTGTGAACTTGATCCTGTCATTATGATATTAACTGGTTATTTTGCTCGTTAGTTGATGCAGTTTCTTCCTAGCCTCGATGGTCTTTACATTTTGGCATGTTTTTGCAATGGCTGGTACCGGTTGTTCCTTTCCATGTTTAGGGCTTCCTTCAGGGTCTCTTGTAAGGCAGGCCTGGTGGTGACAAAATCTCTAAGCATTTGCTTATCTGTAAAGGATTTTATTTCTCTTCACTGATGAAACTTAGTTTGGCTGGATATGAAATTCTGGGTTGAAAATTCTTTTCTTTAAGAACGTTGAATATTGGCCCCCACTCTCTTCTGGCTTGTAGAGTTTCTGCCGAGATCTGCTGTTATTCTGATGGGCTTCCCTTTGTGGGTAACCCGACCTTTCTCTCTGGCTGCCCTTAAGATTTTTTCCTTCATTTCAACTTTGGTGAATCTGGCAATTATGTGTCTTGGAGTTGCTCTTCTGGAGGAGTATCTTTGTGGCGTTCTCTGTATTTCCTGAATTTGAATGTTGGCCTGCCCTACTAGTTGGGGAAGTTCTCCTGGATGATATCCTGAAGAGTGTTTTCCAACTTGGTTCCATTTTCCCCCTCACTTTCAGGCACCCCAATCAGACGTAGATTTGGTCTTTTTACATAATCCCATACTTCTTGCAGGCTTTTTCATTTCTTTTCTTCTTTTTTCTTTTGGTTTCTCTTCTCGCTTCTTTCATTCATTCATTTGATCCTCAATCGCTGATACTCTTTCTTCCAGTTGATCGAGTCGGTTACTGAAGCTTGTGCATTTGTCACGTATTTCTCGTGTCATGGTTTTCATCTCTGTCATTTCGTTTATGATCTTCTCTGCATTAATTAGTCTAGCTGTCAATTCTTCCACTTTTTTTTCAAGATTTTTAGTTTCTTTGCGCTGGGTACGTAATTCCTCCTTTAGCTCTGAGAAGTTTGATGGACTGAAGCCTTCTTCTCTCATCTCGTCAAAGTCATTCTCTGACCAGCTTTGATCCGTTGCTGGCGATGGGCTGCGCTCCTTTGCAGGGGGAGATGCGCTCTTATTTTTTGAATTTCCAGCTTTTCTGCCCTGCTTTTTCCCCATCTTTGTGGTTTTATCTGTCTCTGGTCTTTGATGATGGTGACGTACTGATGGGGTTTTGGTATAGGTGTCCTTCCTGTTTGATAGTTTTCCGTCTGACAGTCAGAAGGACTGTCTGTTGGTCTGTTGGAGATTGCTTGAGGTCCACTCCAGACCCTGTTTGCCTGGGTATCAGCAGCAGAGGTTGCTGAAGATAGAATATTGCTGAACAGCAGCGAGTGTACCTGTCTGATTCTTCTTTGGAAGTTCCTCTCAGGTGACTCCACCCTGTGAGGTGTGGGGTGTCAGACTGCCCCTAGTGGGGGATGTCTCCCAGCTAGGCTACTCAGGGGTCAGGGACCCACCTGAGCAGGCAGTCTGTCCGTTCTCAGATCTCACCTCCGCGTTGGGAGATCCACGCTCTCCCCAAAGCTGTCAGACAGAGTCGTTCGCTCTGCACCGCCCCCGCTGCTTTCCTATTGGACCTCAGCTGTGGCTGTCCCCAGAGGTGGAGTCTACAGAGACAGGCAGGTTTCCTTGAGCTGCTGTGAGCTCCACCCAGTTCGAGCTTCCCAGCGGCTTTGTTTACCTACTTAAGCCTCAGCAATGGCGGGCGCCCCTCCCCCAGCCTCGCTGCTGCCTTGCGGATAGATCGCCGCAGACTGCTGTGTTAGCAGTGAGGGAGGCTCCGTGGGCGTGGGACCCTCCCGGCCAGGTGTGGGATATATTCTCCTGGTGTGCCTGTTTCCTTAAAGCGCAGTATTGGGGTGGGAGTTACCCGATTTTCCAGGTGTTATGTGTCTCAGTTCCCCTGGCTAGGAAAACGGATTTCCTTCCCCCTTGCGCTTCCAGGTGAGGCGATGCCTCGCCCTGCTTCAGCTCATGCTGGTCAGGCTGCAGCAGCTGACCAGCACCGATTGTCCGGCACTCCCTAGAGAGATGACCCCAGTACCTCAGTTGAAAATGCAGAAATCACCGGTCTTCTGTGTTACTCGCGCTGGGCGTTGGAGACTGGAGCTGTTCCTATTCGGCCATCTTGCTCCGCCCCCCTCAAGTGTTGATTTTTAACTACCAGGCCCAGGGCGTTGTGCTGAGCTATCTGCCTGTTGATTTCATTTCTTATTCTTTTCTCTTTCTTCTGCCATTTGGTTATTTTGTTTTTTTTTTTTAACAAACAAATTTCATTTATTTATTTATTTCATTTTTTTTTATTATACTTTTAGTTCTAGGGTACTTGTGCACTGCAGGTTGTTACCATATGTATACATGTGCCTGTTGTGTGCTGCACGCATTAATTCATCATTTACATAGGTATATCTCCTAATGCTATCCCTTCCCCCTCCCCCCACCCCATGACAGGCCCAGTGTGTGATGTTCCCCTCCTGTGTCCAAGTGTTCTCATTGTTCATTCCCACCTCTGAGTGAGAGCATGCAGTGTCTGGTTTTTTCTGTTCTTGTGATAGTTTACTGAGAATGATGGTTTCCAGCTGCATCCATGTCCCTACAAAGGACATGAACTCATCCTTTTTATGGCTGCATAGTATTCCATGGTGTATATGTGCCACATTTTCTTAATCAGTCTATCATTGATGGACATTTGAGTTGGTTCCAAGTCTTTGCTATTGTAAATATTGCCACAGTAAACATATGTGTGCATGTGTCTTTATAGCAGCATGATTTATAATCCTTTGGGTATACACCCAGTAATGGGATGGCTTGGTCATATGGTATTTCTAGTTCTAGATCATTGAGGGATCACCACACTGTCCTCCACAATGGTTGAACTAGTTTACAGTCCCACCAACAGTATAAAAGTGTTCCTATTTCTCCATATCCTCTCCAGCACCTGTTGATTCCTGACTTTTTAATGATCGCCATTCTAACTGGTGTGACATGATATCTCATAGTGGTTTTGATATGCATTTCTCTGATGGCCAGTGATGATGAGCATTTTTTCCTGTGTCTGTTGGCTGCATAAATGTCTTCTTTTGAGAAGTGTCTGTTCATATCCTCTTTGCCCACGTTTTGATGGGGTTGTTTTTTTCTTGTCAATTTGTTTGAGTTTTTTATAGGTTCTGGATATTAGCCCTTTGTCAGATGAGTAGATTGCAAAAATTT
Source organism: Trachypithecus francoisi (assembly GCF_009764315.1). NCBI lineage: Eukaryota > Metazoa > Chordata > Mammalia > Primates > Cercopithecidae > Trachypithecus > Trachypithecus francoisi. The sequence continues at coordinate 43,488,359 of NW_022681471.1, forward strand.
TCTCCCATTCTTTGGGCTGCCTGTTCACTCTGATGGTAGTTTCTTTTGCTGTGCAGAAGCTCTTTAGTTTAATTAGATCCCATTTGTCAATTTTGGCCTTTGTTGCCATTGCTTTTGGTGTTTGAGTGATGAAGTCCTTGCCCACGCCTATCTCCTGAATGGTATTGCCCAGGTTTTCTTCTAGGGAAGAAGCTTCCTCCCAGAGGGGCACCTGCCAGATGACAGCCAGTGCTCTCCTATATGAGCTATCTGTTGACCACTGCTGGGATGTGTCTCCCAGTCATGAGGCATGGGGGTCAGGGACCTACTTGAGGAGGCCCTCTTTCCCTTAGCGGAGCTGTAGCACTGTGCTGGGTGATCCACTGCCCTTTTCAGAGCCGGGAGGCCGAAACTTTTAAGTCTACTGAAACCGCACCCACAGCCGCCCCTTCCCCCAGGTGCTCTGTCCCAGGGATATGGGAGTTTTATCTATAAGCCCCTGACTGGGGCTGCTGTCTTTCTTTCAGAGATTCCCTGCCCAGAGAAGAAGAAACTAGAGAGGCAGTCTGGCTACAGTGGCTTTGCTGCTCTGTGGTGGGCTCTATCCAGTCTGAACTTCCTGGTGGCTTTGTTTACATGGTCAGGGGAAAACCACCTACTCAAGCCTCAGTAATGGTGAACGCCCTTCCCCCCACCAAGTTTGAGTGTCCCAGGTTTACTTCAGACTGCTGTGATGGTAGCGAGAGTTTCAAGCCTGTGGATCTTAACTTGCTGGTCTTCATGGAGGTGGGACCCACTGAGCAAGACCACTTGGCTCCCTGGCTTCAGCCCCCTTTCCAGAAGAGCGAATGGTTCTGTCTCGCTGGGGTTCCACCCGCAGTTGGGGTATGAAAAAGAAGTCCTGCAACTAGCTCAGTTTCTGCCCAAACTGCGGCCCAGTTTTGTGCTTTAAACCCACGGCCCTGGTGGTGTAGGCACACAAGGGAATCTCCTGGTACGCTGGTTGCAAAAAGTGTAGTATCTGTGCCAGATAGCACTGTCCCTCATGGCACAGTCCCTCATGGTGTCCCTTGGCTAGGGAAAGGAGTTCCCTGATTTCTTGCGCTTCCTGGGTGATGCGATGCCCCACCCTGCTTCTGCTCACCCTCCATCGGCTGCTCCACTGTCTAACCAGTCTTAATGAGATGAACCAGGTACGTCAGTTGGAAATGCAGAAATCACTCACCTTCTGCATTGATCTCACTAGGAGCTGCAGACCGGAGGTGTTCGTCTTTGGTCATCTTACTGAGTTACCCTCTTGTTACTGTTACCTATGTGTGGCCCTTGTTCTTAGTTCCTATTTTTGTCTTTCTCTCTTTTTTGCCTTTTGATTTTAGTTGACCATTTTGTGTGATTCTAATTTCTGTCCTTCATTAACATATCACTTATACTCTTGTATTACTTTATTAGTGATTGCCCTAGAATTTGCAGTATATACTTACAATTAATCCAAAGTCCATTTTCAAATAACACTACACCATGTCACAGATAGTGTGAGTAACTTATAATAATAAAACAAGTCAAATTTCTTCCTCCCATCCCTTGTATAATTCCTGTAATTCATTTCACTTATACACAAGTGCATATCTATGTATGTATATCTATTGTTGCTATTATTATTCAATCAATAGAATAAAAATAAAAATCTTAATTTTGCCATAACTTATTGCTTCTTCAATGATCTTCATTTTTTTTTTTTTTTACATAGATTGAGTTTCTGACCTTTGTCATTTTTTTACCCTCTGAAGAATTTCTTGTAACATTTTTTGCAAGGAAAGTCTACTGGCAACAAATTTCCTCAATATTTGTCTGTTTGAGAAAGTCTTTATTTCTCTCTGACTTTTGAAGGACAATTTCAAAGGGTACAAAATTCTAGGTTGGTGGATTTTTGCTCTCAACACTAAATATTTCACTTCACTATATTCTTTGTCACATAATTTCCTAGGAGAAGTCAGATGTAATTCTTATCTTTGCTGCACCTTAGACAAGGTGTTTTTTCACTCTGGCTATTTTCAAAATTTTTTCTTTATTATTAATTTTCCGTAGTTTGAAAATCATATTCATAAGTGTAGTTTTTGTTATTTGTCTTGCTTGGTGTTCTCTGAGATTTTTGGAACTATGATTTGATGTCTAACATTAATTTGGGAGAATTATCACTCATTATTGTTGCAAATACTTATTTTGTTCCTTTGTCTCTTCTTTTTAATTCTCATGATGCATATATACCTTTTTTAGTTGTCTCAATGTTCTTAGTTATCCTGTTGTTTTTTAAGTGTTTTTTCTCTTGTTTTTCAACTTTAGCATTTTATATACAGAATTCTTCAAGCTCAGAGATTCTTTCCTCATGTGTTCAGTCTACCAATAAGTCCATCAAAGGCATTCTTTATTTCTGTTAGTGTTTTTGATCTATAGCATTTCTTTTGGGTTCTCTCTTAGAATTTCCATCTCTCTCCTTACATTGCCCACCTGTCGTTGTATGCTTTCTACTTTATCAGTTATAATCATTAGCATCTTAAGCATACTTGCTTTAAATTTCCAGTCTGATAATTCCAAGATTCCTGCCATATCTGAGTGTGGTCTGATGTCTCTGCAAATTATTTTGGCCTTTTTGTACATCTTGTCATTTTTTCCTCAATACCCAAATATGATGTACAAGGTAAAAGCAAGTGCTGTAAATAGGCCTTAGTAATGTAGTAATAAAATGTGTGGGAGAGGAAAATGTTCTATAGTCCTCTAAGGAGGTCTCAGTCTTTTAGTGATTATGTACTCTAGAGAGTGGACTTCACATTTGCTTCTCAGTCTCTATTCTCCTGCAGTGTGACATATGGCTAGAGCAAGCTGGAGTTGGGTATTTCCATTCCTCCAGGTCAGTTAGGTTCTGCTTACATCCCAGCAGGTGAGGCTCTGGTTAAAGAGTTTCTCCTGAGGCAGACCTTCTGAAGAACAGAATGCTCTGGCATATTTCAAAATGGCCGCTTTTCCCCTTTGCCTGCTGGAAGCATGAAGGGATTTTTTCCCCTAATATTTACTGTGAGAACCTGGTAGTGCTCCAGGTAAAACTCACAAAAGTGTGGGAAACTTCCCAATGACTGGGTCCCCTTGAAGTTTTTATTTCTTAGACTTGTCCACACTAAGCCTCCAGCAATTAGTCAGTTATAGTTCAGGCTTCCCTACCTCAACACTAGTTCTTGTGGAAGTTTGTGCTTGTGGGTTTCTGTTCCAGCAAGCAACAATTTTCTGCATTTGCTTTTTTTCCCCCAAATTGGGAGGGTAATGATTTGTCCTGTAATCTCATCTATCTGATAGGCTTAAGAAGAGTTGTTGATTTTTTTAGTTTGTTTAGCATTTTACTTCTTAGAACAGAGTGGTGACTTTCAGTTTCTTATATGGTGGACCAGAAACCGTAATTCCCCAGTGATTTTTGAGAATTATTTTTTATTTAACAAATAGTAATTGTTTGCCTACTATGTGCTTGGAGATAGAGCATAAATAACAGTACATTTATTGTGCTGGGATTGGGAGATGTTTATTAACAGATGATTTCCTTGCTTTTCCTATGTTGCTTGAATTCTTTCTAATGAAGATATATTTATGTACTACTTTTGTAATAAAATATTTTTAAAAATTCAAATATTGAACTTAATGAAAGAAAAACCTCCTGGCAAAATATTGAAGTCAGGCTGTTTTAAGGGGAGGAACATTTTGGGAAATTCTATGTGCCAGGTGCTATATTTTCGAGGACACCCTCTGGAATATGAACTTCATTGAAGACAGCCTACTTTAGGATGCTAAAGAAGGCTGTGAACTCTGTGCTGAAGTAAATTAAAAAGGTAGACAAGGGTCCTAGGACATATGCTCAAAGTGTTTCAATATCCAAGAGTAGTAGGAATTATCTAGGCTTCAGAGTGTAGAGAAAATAAAGTGCACAGTAAAAAGAGGGAAGCATGGAGCCATGAGTAAGTAATCTTATCTGATCTGAGGGAATACACAAGAGACATTTGTAAGAATATAAAATGGATGAATAAGGAGTATATCAGTTAGTGTTCATAGTTGCAAACAACAAAACCCACTCTAGCTATTAAAAACAATAACACATTTTAAAAGGGATTCTAGGTGGCTTCAGTATCATTGAGAAGACTGAAGATGAGGATGAAGGCTAAACTTCCAGAAATAATACCCGAGGAGAACTACATACCACTGCTCAAATAAATAAGAGAGGACACAAACAAATGGAAAAACATTCCAACCCCATGGATAGGAAGAATCAGTATCCTGAAAATGGCCATACTGCCAAAATAACTTATAGATTCAGTGTTATTACCATCAAACTACCACTGACATTCTTCACAATATTAGAAAAATCTATTTTACATTTCATATGAAATCAAAAAAGAACCCGTATGGTCAAGACAATCCTAAGCAAAAAGAAAAAAGATGGATGCATCATGCTAACTGACTTCAAACTATATTACAAAGCTACAGTAACCAAAATTGCATGGTACTTGTACCAAAGCAGATATGTAGACCAATAGAGCAGAACAGAGACCTCAGAAATAACACCACACATCTACAACCATCTGATCTTTGACAAACCAGATGAAAACAAGCAATGGGGAAAGGATCTCCTATACAGTAAATGGTGCTGGGAAAAGTGGCTAGCCATATGCAGAAAACTGAAACTGGACCTCTTCCTTACACCTTATATAAAAACTAACTCAAGGTGGATTAAAGACTTAAACGTAAAACCCAAAAGCCATAAAAACCCTAGAAGAAAACCTAAACAATACCATCCAGTACATAGGCACGGGCAAAGACTTCATGACTAAAATGCCGAAAGCAATTGCAACAAAAGCCAAAATTGACAAATGTGATCTAATTAAACTAAAGAGCTTCTGCACAGCAAAAGAAACTATCATCAGAGTGAACAGGCAACCTACAGAATGGGAGAAAATTTTTGCAATCTACCAATCTGACAAAGGTCTAATATCCAGAATTTACAAGGAATTTAAACAAATTTACAAGAAAAAAACAACCCCAGCAAAAAGTGGGCAAAGGATATGAACAGACCTTCTAAAAAGAAGACATTTACACGGCCAAAAAACATGAAAAAAAAGCTCGACATCACTGATTATTAGAGAAACGCAATTCAAAACCACAATGAGATACCATCTCATACCAGACAGAATGGTGATTATTAAAAAGTCAGGCAACAATAGATGCTGGTGAGGCTGTGGAGAAATAGGAACACTTTTACACTGTTGGTGAGAATGTAAATTAGTTCAGCTATTGTGGAAGACAGCATAGCAATTCTTCAAGGATCTAGAACCAGAAATGCCACTTGACACAGAAATCCCATTACCAGGTATATACTTAAAGGAATATAAATCATTCTAGTATAAAGACACATGCATATGTATGTTTATTGCAGCAGTATTTACAATAGCAAAGACATTGAACCCAAATACCCATCAATTACAGGCTGGATAAAGAAAATGTGGTACATATACACCATGGAATACTATGCAGCCATAAAAAGGAATGAGATCATGTCCTTTGTAGAGACATGGATGAATCTGGAAGCCATCATCCTCAGCAAACTAACACAGGAACAGGAAACCAAACACTGCATGTCCTCACTTATAAGTGGGAGTTGAACATTGAGAACACGTGGACACAGAGAGGGGAACAACACTCACTAGGGCCTGTTGGGGGTTGGGGAGTGAGGGGAGGAAATTTAGAGGGTGGGTCAACAGGTGCAGCAAACCACCATAGCACACGTATACCTATGTAACAAACCTGGATGTTCTGCACATGTATCCTCTTCTTTTTTTTTTTTTTCTTTCAGAAGAAATAAAGAAAAAAAGATGTTGGCATGGATGTGGTGAAAAGAGAATACTTCTACACTCCTGGTGGGATTGTAAACTAATACAACCACTATGGAACACAGTGTGGAGATTGCTTAAAGAACTAAAAGTAGAACTACCATTTGATCCAGCAATCTCACTACTGGGTATCTACTCAGAGGTAAATAAGTAATTATATGAAAAGATACTTGCACACACATGTTTACAGCAGCACAATTCTCAATTGCAAAAATGTGGAATGAACCCGAATGCCTATCAAACAACGAGTGGATAAAGAGACTGTGATATATGCATATATATATATATATATATATATATATATATATATACACACACAATGGAATACACTCAGCCATAAAAAGGAATAATTAATGGCATTTGTAGCAACCTGGATGGAATTGGAGACTTATTCTAAGTGAAGTAACTCAAGAATGGAAAACCAAACATTGTATGTTCTCACTCCTAAGTGGTAGTTAAGGTATGAGGATGCAATGGCATAAAAATGACACAATGGACTTTGGGGTCTCAGTGGGCAAGGGTGGGAAGGGTGTGAGGGATAACAGACTACAAATTAGGTTCAGTGCATACTGCTCAGGTGATGGTTGCACCAAAATCTCACAAATCACCACTAAAGAACTTACTCATGTAACCCAGTACCAACTGTCCCCCCCCAAAAAAAATTAAAAATAGGATTTGTATGTGTAGAGATGTGGGTTAAAGGTGAGGGAATATCATGAGCAGCACAAAATATTTGAAGAAAGAACAAGAGGTCTGTATTAGCTAAGGTTCAGGATGTACAAAAATGAAGTTGAAGATGTACATTAAGATCATGTTGTGGAGGATCTTGAATGCCAGGCTGAGGGGGTCCGAATTGCATCCCATAGGCAAAAGAAAGCCATTGAAGGAACTGAGATCTGAAGTGACACAATGAAAGTTGTGTTTTAGAATGATGAATATGACATCTGTGAAGAGAGTGGTCTCAGGATTCAGAAGCTAGGAGATCATATAGCAACGTATTGCAGTGGTCGAGGTGAGAGATGAGTAGTGGATAGGTTATGAAGAGGAAGAATTGGATCTCAGAACTACTATGGAGTGGAACTTATTAGATGTGGGCTGCAAAGGAGGAGACAAAAGGCAACAGTCAGGTTTTCAGCCGGGATGAATGAGAAGACTGAAGACTGTTATTCGCCTTTAAACTTGATAACTTCATCCAGCACTTTAAACAGCTAGGCCACACTACTGCCCATGAGCCAGATAACGTCAAAGAGAAAAATATTTTGTGATTGTTATGTAGACAAAGAATTGAAACAATTATCTAGATAATTTTAATGAAAAAAACCTGCCATTTAGGGAAAAAAGTTCCATCATCTAAACCACTTAACACTCCTTATTATGATTATGTAGACAGAGGTGTGTAAACTTATCACAAATATGGAACAGCAAAATATGTTATTTGCTGATAGATGTCAAGATTCATCATTCCTCATTAATTAGTAATATATTAAATATTATTAAAATAAAGTATGTAAGCTTTATGAGGTCATGAACTTATCCTGTGTTGTTTATTGCCATAACTCATGCACCTAGAACTGGGCTTACCACACAGTAAGCAACCAATAATATATGTTGAATGTATGTATAACCAAACTAGGAAAATTTTACTCTGATCTCATTTCTAATGCCATTTATAGTCACATTGCTCTAATGGGCAGGCTCTGTGAATCCAATAGAGAACTTACATAACAATGAAATTATAAAATTAGACATCAACAGGAAAGAAGATAAATCATTGTTTCTGTTCTGCTATTTTGCTTTTATTTTTATGGGTACATAGTAGGTGTATATATTTACGGGGTACATGGATATTTTGACACAGGTATTTATTTATTTATTTATTTATTTTTCGGAGCTTGTTTGTCATCCATTTGTCTTTTTTTTTTATTATTACACTTTAAGTTCTAGAGTACATGTGCACAACGTGCAGGTTTGTTACGTATGTATACATGTGCCATGTTGGTGTGCTGCACCCATTAACCTATCATTTACATTAGGTATATCTCCTAATGCTATCCCTCAGCCCCCCACCCCACAAAACACAGATATTTAATATGTAATAATTATATCATGGAAAATGGGATATCCATTCCCTCAAACATTTATCCTTTGTGTTAAAAACACTCTATACTAGTTTTTTTAATGCAAAATTAAATTATTTTGATTATAGTTACCCTGTTGTGCTATAAAATACTGGGTACTACTCATTCTTTCAAACTATTTTTTGTACCCATTAATTATCCCCCCTCTCCCCAACCCCCACTATCCTTCCCAGTCTCTGGTAACAATCCTTCTATTCTCTATGTGTTCAATTGTTTTGAGTTTTAGATCCCACAGATAAGTGAGAACATGTAAAATTTGACTTTTTGTGCCTGACTTATTTCACTTAACATGATGACCTTCAGTTCCATCCATGTTGTTCTAAATGACAGCATTGCATTTTTTATGGCTGAATAGTACTCAATTGTGTATAAGTACCACATAGTCTTTATTCATTCATCTATTCACAGACACTTATGTTGCTTCCAAATCGTGGTTATTGTGAACAGCACTGCAACTATTTTTGAGCATTGGAATTATTGACTAGCCCACTGCTGTTAGGTGAAAATGAGCATTCCATTCCCAAGGAAAAACAGAAACTAAAAGCAGCAGAATTACTATCAGATCTGAATAGGACCAGCCACATAATTTGCAGGGGCCAGTGCAAAACAAATGTGTGAGGCTTCTTGTTTTTAAAAAAATTCCTTTAGAGGTACTAAAATATAAAGCTTTTTTCCCTTTCTTCTGCAGCCAATGACACTCCTGTCTCAACATTTAATAGTGTTTTTATTTGTTGTTTAATGCTATGTTAAATAATAAAATAATAAAATTTTGAGTCATTAGCATGAATTTTAACATTAATCTTTATATTGTGCAATGTCAGTTTCAGATGCAAATATAAGGGCATTGAAATCATGTGGAATCACTGAAATGATATAATTCATATTTTATAGCCCAAACATGCACATGCATTTTGTTCTTACCTGAACAGTAGAAACACTGCACAAAATTAACTCAACTGTTTTTCTTTCACTTATTGTTATACTCATATTCTACCAATACTATCTTCAGCTTACTAATGAATATGAAAGGATTGAGAGGGAAAGGAAAAATCATCTCTTCTACCTTTCCATTTTCTTATTTGTATTGTTTTTATCTTAAATAGTGGTTGATATGGGGAAGTAACACAAATAAGAAATAATATCATGAGGTTCCCTGATAGTTCATACTTTTTAGAATGCTGTTGCCTTCTTTTCCTGTTAGAGCTAAGTTCTCATAGGAATGGAAACTGTGACCTCTCTAACAGCAACTTTCTTACTCATTCTAAGTCTCACTTAACTACCACACTGAGTGGGTCCACAGGAATTATGTGCTGTGGGGCATCCATGAACACTATGTGCAAATAGGGTGGAATCGTGGTGGACATGCATATTGCATGTATTTCCTCTGCTCACATGCATCTTCCATTGTCCTATCTGACTACACTTACAAAACACAATTTTAAAGATAAAATTGTTAAGAATGTCAAGATGGTGACAGCAGAACACTAAATCCAGCATGCAAGGTGCTCTTCTGAGTGTGGAGTCCTATGTGACTCTACAGGTCATATGCCCATGAAGCTGTCCATGGGCCTTATCCTTTCCATCTCAAATCCTACATTGTTCTCCCAAACAGGAAAAAAAAAGAAAAAGAAAAAGAAAAAGTATCTATGTTAATAATGTGGGAGGTCACATCAGAGTGAAGAGGAAGCAAACTTTCCTGATCTGGCCATCAAGAATGAAAACTCAAAAAAGAATCTTAAAGTCACTTGGTTAGAAAAAGAGAATGATTAAAAGTATTTTCTGGCTGGGCACGGTGGCTCACACCTATAATCCCAGCACTTTGGGAGGCCAAGGCGAGTGGCTCACCTGAAGTCAGGAGTTCAAGACTAGCCTGGCCAATATGGTGAAACCCCGTCTCCACTAAAAATACAAGAATTAGCTGGGCATGGTGGTGGGTGCCTCTAATCCCAGCTACTTGGGTGGCAGAGGCGGGAGAATGGCTTAAGCCCAGGAGGCAGAGGTTGCAGTGAGCTAGTGAGCTGAGGTCATGCCACTGCACTCCAGCCTGGGTGACTGAGACTCTTTCTCAAAACCAAACAAGCAAACAAACAAACAAACAAACAAAACTCTTCTGCCTGTTGGAGCTTCTGTGAACATCCTTATTTACATATATACAAACATCATCATTAGATGTTTACATCCTCCTGTATAGGTCCTCCACACTCATACAATCACAATGGTCACAATCTCTAACAACTCCTACATGTGCACATTTCTAGCCCCATACAGCAAGATGTCTACCATCACAGCTAGAAAATAAAGATAGAGAGAGTGTGAAAGAAAGGAAGTAAGGAAGGTAGAAAGAAGGAAAAGGACGAGAGGAATGAAGGAAGACGGGCTGCAAAGCAGTGGGTAAATAGACAAGCAGGTGAAAGAAGTATGAAGAGTCAATGATAGATAAGAGAAAAGATAAGGACAGACAGGAGGGTGGGCAGAATGAGTTAGACCATGACAAATGGAAGCACTTGTGGCTGTTCTGTAATGACAGAAAATGAAGTTGAGTGATTACAAACTCTGACTTAATTACAGATAAAGACCAATTTTCTCAAAATATGGGACCCACTCTCTTTCTCATATATACATAGCTAGTTGAGGGATTATGAAAGATTGGACTCCAATAACAGAATCAAATAATAACCTATTTCACTCTGCTACAGAGTAGAGCACATCCAGCTCCTGTCTCTGATAGGGTTTATTGAACTTCTTAAAAGAAAATTTAGTTTCTGACCACATTAGTTATGTTTAGGTCATGCTAGTTTGCTGTTTCTTACTTTATTAAGGTTCCTGAAATGCCCATTCGTTTTAGCTGCATCTATGCAGCTTTAACTTCGTTTTAACTAGGCATCTTGCAGTTTAAGCTTCATTTTAACTAGGCGTCTATGCATACAGGGTCACAGCAATAACACTTTGAATTTCTCCTCTTACGAGGTGTATGAGGTCTCCAAGGAAACAACACAGGGCAATTGTACCAGCTGCTGTTTGGGTTCTTGAAAGCTACTGGAAGTGAATTTTCTTAAAATTGAGACCTTATTAAACTTTATGGTGCATTTTCCTCCAAGGACATCAGCAGAAGCAGCATTTTAAAGCAAGACTGTTATTACTTGATAGTAGGTCAACAGCACTGCACATTTATTTGGTTCAATTTTAGTGCTCCCTCTCCACCTACCTACCTATTTTGCTTTCTTTCTGAAGTAGTTTTGTACTTCCTGTTTATGTACAGTGGGGCATGATTACTAAATTTTAAATAAGAATGTGTCCAGGAATTTATCCATTTCTTTTAGATTTTCTAGTTTATTTGCGTAGAGGTGTTTATAGTATTCTCTGATGGTAGTTTGTATTTCTGTGGGATCGATGGTGATATCCCCTTTATCATTTTGTGTCCGTTTGATTATTCTCTCTTTTCTTCTTTATTAGTCTAGCTAGTGATCTATTTTGTTAATCTTTAAAAAAAAAAAAAATAACAGCTCCTGGATCCATTGATTTTTTTTTTGAAGGCTTTATGTGTCTCTATTTCTTTCAGTTCTGCTCCAATCTTATTTTTTGCCTTCTGCTAGCTTCTGAATTTGTTTACTCTTGATTCTCTAGTTGTTTTAATTGTGATCTTAGGGTGTTGATTTTAGATGTTTCCTATCTTCTGATGTGGGCATTTAGTGCTAAAATTTCCCTCTAAACACTGCATTAGTTGTGTCCTAGAAATTCTGGTACGTTGTCTCTTTGTCCTCATGGTTTTCAAAAAACGTCATTGTTTCTGCCTTAATTTTGATATTACCCAGTAGTCATTCAGGAGCTGGTTGTTCAGTTTCCATATAGTTGTGTGCTTTTGAATGAGTTTTTTAATCCTGAGTTCTAATTTGACTGCACTGTGGTCTGAGAGGCTGTTTGTTATGATTTCCATTCTTTTGCATTTGCTGAGGAGTGTTTTACTTCTAATTTTGTATTCAGTTTTAGAATAAGTACAATGTGGTGCTGAGAATAATGTATATTTTGCTGATTTGGAGTGGAGAGTTCTGTAGATGTCTATTAGGTCTGCTTGGTCCAGGGCTGAGTTCAAGTCCTGAATATCTTTGTTAATTTTCTCTCTCATTGATCTAATATTGACAGTGGTGTGTTAAAAATTCCCACTATATATCTGTCAAAGGTCTAATATCCAGACTCTACAAGGAACTTAAACAAACTTACAAGAAAAAAAACCAAACAACTTCATTAAAAAGTGGGCGAAGGATATGAACAGACATTTCTCAAAAAAAGTCATTTATGCGGCCAAGAAAAATGAAAAAAGCTTATCATCAGTGGTCATTATAGAAATGCAAGTCAAAACCACAATGAGATACAACCTTACACCCATCACAATAGCAATCATTAAAAACTCTGGAAACAACAGATGCTGGTGAGGATGCAAAGAAATAGGAAAGCTTTTACACTGTTGGTGGGAGTGTAAATTAGCTCAACCATTGTGGAAGACAGTGTGGCTATTCCTCAATGATCTAGAACCAGAAATACCATTTGACCCAGTGATCCCATTACTGGGCATATACCCAGAGGATTATAAATCATTCTTCTATAAAGACACACGTACACGTATGTTTATTGCAGCACTATTTACAAAAGGAAAGACTTGGAACCAACCCAAATGCCCATAAATGATAGACTGGATAAAGAAAATGTGGCACATATATACAATGGAATACTATGCAGCCATAAAAAGGAATGAGTTCATGTCCTTTGCAGGGACATGGATGAAGCTGGAAACCCTCATCCTCAGCAGACTAACACAGGAACAGAAAACCGAACACCACATGTTCTCACTCATAAGTGGGAGCTGAACCATGAGAATACAATGACACAGGGAGGGGAACATCACACCCCAGGGCCTGTCAGGGTTGGAGGGTTAGGGGATGGAGAGCATTAGGAAAAATACCTAATGCATGTGGAGCTTAAAACCTAGATGATGGGTTCCAATAACCATGGCACAGGTATACCTATGTAACAAACTTGCACTCTCAGCACATGTATCCCATAACTTAAAGTAAAATAAAATAAATTAAATTAATTTAAAAAAATAAGAATGAAAGTTTGTACTGCTGCAGAAACTTTCATGGAACAGTTCAAAATGTCTTTCAGAAAAAACTTGCTGATGTCCCAATATTCAAAAGAAATTGTGCAGGTTGTTTTTCTTTTGCACACTTTACATTGCTTCTGTAAGCAATAAGGAATGCCAATATGAATAAATGGAAAATAATAAGAATAGTAGGAAAGAACTGTAGGCTGCATTTCTTACTTATTTATTTATTTATTTATTTATGTATTTATGTATTTATTTTTGAGACGGAGTTTCGCTCTTGTTGCCCAGGCTGGAGTGCAATGGAGCGATCTCGGCTCACCGCAACCTCCGCCTCCCAGGTTCAAGAGATTCTCCTGCCTAAGCCACCCTAGTAGCTGGGATTACAGGCATGTGCCACCACGCCTGGCTAATTTTGTATTTTTAGTAGAGATGGGGTTTCTCTATGTTGGTCAGGCTGGTCTCGAACTCCTGACCTCAGGTAATCCACTCATCTCAGCCTCCCAAAGTGCTGGGATTACAGGCATGAGCCACTGCACCCAGTCTGTAGGCTGCATTTCTAATTCCAATGGAGAAGGAAAAGACTATGGCAAAAGAGACTGCCTCTTCTGAAAAAAATTTATACTTTTTCCCAGTTTCATTGAATATAAATGTATAAAGATTGTATGTATTTATGGTGTACAATGTGATGATTTGATGTACGTATGCAATATAAAATGATTACTTCAATCAACTTAACTAACACATCCATCACCTCAAATATTTTTTTGTCATGAGAACACTTTAAATCTACTCTTTCAGAAAATTTCAAGTATATAATATAGTATTATTAACTATAATAAGAAACTGCCTCTTGAAACATCTTAATAATACTAATATTTTGCTCTATATAAGCTCCTTTCATTAACTGCCTTTGCAATTCATTAATTAACTAAATCTTATAAATTCCTATAAGGTAGAGTGTTAAAGAATTTTCATATGATAAACTAGACACAGACAGAGCAAACTATTTGCCTGCTGGCATATACCCAACCAATGCCAGAACCAACTAGGGAGCTCAGGGCCCTAATAAAAACATGGCACAAGGAGGGAGCCAGAGCAAAATGACTGCATAGAAACCTCCAGTAATTGTCCCCCAACAGAAACACCAAAATTGAACAACTATGAATGCAAGAAAACACCCTCATAAGAACCAAAAATCAGGTGAGAAAATACAGTACCTGCTTTGAACATTATGTCAAGGAAAGAGGCACTGAAGAGGGTAGGAAAGACGGTCTTCCACTGCCTACATTACCCTCTCCAATCCCCAGCACCACATGGTATGGAAAGAGAATCTGTGTGCTTGAGGGAGGGAATACGAAGTGATAGTATGATGTTGCATTGGAACTAAGTGCTTCCCTATCTATCACAGTGAAATACAACACAGAATTCTGCCAGCACCCACGAAGAGAGCATTTAAACTAGCTCCAGCCATAGGGGAATTCTCCATCCCAGAAGCAGGAACCTGAGTTCTAGCTAGCTCCACTACCAGCTGATTAAAATGCCCTGAGGTCCTGAATAAATTTGAAAGGTAGTCAAGCCACAAGGACTGTCATTCTTGGGCAAGTCTGGGGGCTGTGTTAGGCTTAGAACTAGTGGAACTGGAGTGCATGCAACCCAGTGAAATATCAGTTGTGGCAGCTGAGGGAGTGCTTGTGTCACCCATTCCCTAGCTCCAGGCAGTAAAGCTTGGAGAGAGACTCCTTCTGATTGCAGAAAGGAGAGGGAAGAAAACTTTCTCTTGCAACTCAGCCACATTAAAATAAAGCACCAAGCAGATTTCTGAAGCCCCCAGTTTCAGACCCCAGCTCCTGGATGGCATTTCTAAATCCACCCTAGGCCAGTAGGAAACCAGCAGTGGTAAAGAGAAAGATCTCCTCCTGGCAGGATTCATCACCTGCTGACTAAAGAGCCCTTGAGCCTTGAATAAACATGAGCAGTAGCCAGGCAGTAGTAATCATGGGCCTTGGGTGAGACCAAGCACTGTGCTGGCTTCGGGTGTGACACAGTGCAGTGCCAGATGTAGTGGCCATGGGATTATTTGCAACATTCTTCCCCCAACTTCAGGCAGTCCAGGATGGAGCGAAGGACTTCTTCTGTTTGGGGAAAAGTGAGGAAAGAACAAGAGAACCAACCTGGTAATCTAGGGGAATTCTCCTGGATCCTACCCAAGCCTACCAAAGTGATCCAAGAGTTGCAGTGTTACTGGGCTTTGGGCACTTCCTGGTGCAGACAGGGCTGGAGTGACCAAAGGTTTGGATCACAACACTCTTTTGTTTATCTTTGAATACCTGAAACCCTTTGAATACCTCAAAAGCCTTCTCAAGAAGGATGGGTATAAACAGACACAGACTCTGAAGATGAGAATAAATAACATTTCCAGGTTTTGACAAACATCCAAAGCATCAAAAACATCCAGGAAAAACATAATCTCACCAAATGAACTAAATAAATAACCAGTAATCAATCCCAGAGTGACACAGATATGTGAATTTTCAGAGAGAGAATTCAAAATTCTCTGCTGTTATGAAAAAACTCAACAAACTTCAAGAAAACACACAGAAAATTCAGAATTCTATCAGATAAGTTTAACAAAAACATGAAAATAATTTTTAAAATCAGCAGAAATTCTTGAGCTGATTCAATTGACAAGCAGAAAAGTGCATCAGAGTCTGTCAACAGCAGAATTAATCAAGCAGAAGAAAGAATTGGAGTGCTTGAAGACTAGCTATATGAAATTATGCAGTCAGAGAAGAAAAAAAAACAGTAAAAAAGAATTAAACATGCCTATGATATCTAGAAAACAGTCTCAAAAGGGCAAATCTAGTTGTTGGCCTTAAAGAAAAGATAGAGAAAGAGATGGCATAGAAAGTTTATTCAAAGGAATAAGAACAGAGAATTTTCAAACTTAGAAAAAGATATCAATACTCAGGTACAAGAAGGTCATAGAGTACCAAGAAGATTTAACCCAAATAATCCCACCTCAAGACATTTAATAATCAAACTCTCAAAGATCAAGGATAAAGAAAAGGTCCTAAAAGCAGCAAGAGAAAAGAAACAAATTACATATAAAAGAACTTCAATATGTCTGGCAGCGGATTTTTAAGTGGAAAATTTACAGGTCAAAAGACAGTGACGTAACATATTCAAGGTCCTGTAGTAAAAAAACAAAACAAAACAAAAAAAAAAAAACAACCTTCATCCTAGAATATAACATCCAGCAAAAATAGTCTCCAAATAAAGATTAAGACTTTCCTAGACAAAAGAAAAGCGGAGGGATTTCATCAACATTAGACCTGTTCCACAAGAAATGCTAAAGGGAATTCTTCAATCTGAAAGAAAAGGACATTAATGAGCAATAAGAAATCAACTGAAAGTACAGAATGCACTGGTAACAGTAAGTACAGACAAATACAGAATGTCTAACAATAATTGTAGTGTGTAAAGATTAAAAGGTTTTTATAAAAATAACAAAAAGTTAAAAAGCAGGATGAGAGTTAAAACGTAGTTTTTGTTAGTTAAAGTGTAGAGACTTTTTAAGCTTTCTTTATGCTTCTTTGTTGTTGTTTTTGTAACCAGAGTTTAATTCTTATCAGTTCAAAATACTTGATTATAAGAGGTTATTTGCAAGCCTCATGGTAACTTCAAATCAAAAATCCTAAAGCACAGAAACAAAAATAATATAAAGGAAGAAAGTAAAGCATATTACTATAGTAAAGTATTTTTACACAAAGGAAGGAAGGAGGGAAGGAAGGAAGGGATGGAGGGAGGGAGGAAGGGAAGAAAGGAAGGAAGGAAGGAAGGAAGGAAGGAAGGAAGGAAGGAAGGACAATCCACCAGAAAACAAATTAAAAAATGGAAGTAGGAAGTCCTTACCTATCATAACAACAGTGAATATAAATGAACTAAACTTTCCCATCAAAAGACATAGAGTGGCTGAATAACTTTTTTAAAACAATCCAACTATATGTTGCTACAAGAAACTCATTTCATCTATAAAAACACACACATAATGAAAATAAGGGATGGAAAAAGATAGTCCATGCAAATGGAAACCAAAAAAGAGCAGGAATAGTCATACTTAAATCAGATAAAACATATTTGAAGACAGAAACTGTAAAAAGAGACAATGAAAGTCATTATGTAATGGTAAAGAGTCAATTCAGCAAGAAGAAATAACAATTGTAAATATATATGCACTCAACATTGGAAAACACAGATATATAAAGCAAATATGATTATACATAGAGAAATAGACTCCAATACAGTAATAGCCTGGACAGAAAATCAATAAAGAAACATCAGATTTAATCAATACTAGAGAACAAATTGACCCAATAGGTATTTACAGAACATTTTATCCAACACCTGCATTTTTCTCTTCAGTACAAAAATCATTCTCAAAAATGGACCATGTTGTGAGATATCCATATTGTGAGATATCCAATCTGAAAGAAAAGGACATTAATGAGCAATAAGAAATCAACTGAAAGTACAGAATGCACTGGTAACAGTAAGTACAGACAAATACAGACTGTCTAACAATAATTGTGGTGTGTGAAGATAAAAAGGTTTTTACAAAAATAACAAAAAGTTAAAAAGCAGGATATCTCACAGTATCCATATTGTGAGATAATTTCCCAGAAGAGTTGTCTGAATTCATACTCCCACTACCACTATCTGAGTTCCAATTGTTTCTGATATTTGCTGTCTTTCTCATTTTAGCAATTCTGGATCAATATGTGGTAGTATCTCATTGTGGTTTTAATTTACATTTCAGTAATGACTAATGAGGTTGAGCATCTTGTGTATATTTATTGACTTTTAAAATACCTTCTTCTTCTTTTTAGAAATGCCTATTTAAATCTTTAATCCATTTTTCAATTGGGTATGCCATATTTTAAAAATCGATTTGTGGATGTTCTTCATATATTGTATAAAATTTAAATTCGCGGGGTACATGAGCAGGTTTGTTATGTGAGTATATTGCATAATCCTGGGAATTGAGCTTCTATTGAATCCAATCACCTGAATACTTAACCTAGTACCCAATAGGTAGTTTTTCAATCCTGTCCCCCTTTCCTCACCCACCCTGTTTTGGATTCCCCTGTATCATTTCCATCTTAATGTTCATAGGTACTATTGTTAGCTCCCACTTATAAATGAGAACATGTAATATTTGATTTTCTGTTTCTGCATTAATTCACTTAGGATAATGGCCTTTAACTGTATCCATGTTTCTGCAAAGGATATTACTGCATTTTTTTATGACTGTGATATTCTTTACTTATTTACCTACCCGCTTTCAGATACATGAATTGCAAGTAACTCTTATTCTATAGCTTGCCTTTACAATGACAGTAACTTATTAAATATAAATAGTGCCTATTTTAAAAGACACCACAAATAGCTCATGTATTCTTAGCCAGCCTCTTCAGATAGGTGGGGACAGGAAATTCTGCCCATTTTACAGATAGGGACGTCAATGAACCTCGTTAAGACATTGAAGCCTAAAAAGAAATCTCATTACCTTGATTTTGTTAGTGTTCCATAAATACCAGATACTCCTTGGATTCCTCTCTCCTTAGACCTCTCCCACCATACTATTTGACTGCATATTAATACTTGGACTCCTTTCAGAGGAAGAACAATCTTGACGTCAACTGTAACCAAAATCAGTTTCTGGCTCTCTACTCCATTCGCTGTTTCCAGAGATATTACACAATTGTTAAACTGGTCACCAATTAAACCTATTTATAATAAGATTAAACTACAGTACTGGTGGAAAGATGCGATGCACATTAAAAGTGCAGTAACTCCTATTTAATAACAGAAAATTTACACTGAAATTGTAAGGTTAGCTGAGGTTAGCTAAGGCAAAAGACTAAGGTACTCAAAAGACCTATTTCTGGGAAAAAAATGCTTTCAGATGCTCACTCAATATTCATTTAAGGTAGAAACGAAGAAAGGTTTTCTTTGTCTCCAGGAGGACACATTTACCAACTTCATAATGAAGAATAAGATTTATAACTTCGACTGAATTTTTGTCAGAGTAGGAAAAAGTGTATACCATCACAAAAAGGTGAATCTGATATCCTGATGTCTGTGCCTTTAGCCTACAGTAAGCTGGTAAAAGTCACAATTGTGTTAGAAGACAACAGTTACAATGGAGTGATTTCACAGATCTAAATAAGCTTCTTCTCCCTCACCTAGTTGTTTCCTTGTCATCTGGTTGAAAACACACTCAAAACTTTATTTTGTACTTCAGGTTTTGATATCCGTAAAATTAAATTTGAAGATGTGGAGCCATAGAATAAGAAAAGCTCTCAAATTCTTTCAACAACTTTCCTGAGAAAAGATTTAGATGAAGGGAAATGTGTGTGTGTGTGTGTGGTGTGTGTGTGTGTGTGTGTGAAAGAGAAAATAATATATTTATTCTGGAGGCTATAAGGATATTGCAGCTTAAACTGAAGAAAAGGATTTCATTAGATATTTTTTCCTACACATAATTTGTTCTAGGACTATCTCCCTGCTGGATGAGCTGTAGTCCAAATTCAATTCAACACTCTTTTCCCACCTTGAGTTTATTCCCCACTAAGTGTCATTAATCTCAAGAACGTTGGCTAACAAAAAACTATATGCTAAAAGTAGTCCTTAATTTAATGTGCTTAGAAAATTGACAAGCCACATGTAGAATAAAGAAATAGATTCTCATTTCTCACTTTATACAAAAATCAGCTCAAGATGGATAAAAAACTTAAATCTAAGACCTGAAGCCATAAAAATTGTAGAAGATGACATCAAAAAAACTCTTCTAGACATTGGCTTAGGCAAAGAATTCATGACTAAGAACCCAAAAGCAAATACGACAAGAATAAAAATAAATAAATGGGACCTAAGCAAACTAGAAAGCTTCTGCACAGCAAAAGAAATAATTAGCAGAGTAAACAGACAACCCACAGAGTGGGAGAAACTATTCACAAACTATGCATCCAACAATAGGCTAATATACCAAATCTACAAGGAACTCAAATTAGCAAGAAAAAAAAAACCAAATAATCCCATCAAAAAGCAGGCAAAACACATGAATAGACAATCCTTATACAAACAGCCAACACACATGAAAAATGCTCAACATCACTATCGGGCAAATGCGAATTAAAATCACAATGAGATACCACCTTATTCCTCCAAGAATGGTCATAATTAAAAACTCAAAAAACAATAGATTTTCGCATGGATGTGGTGAAAATGGAACACTTTTATACTGCTGGTGGGAATGTAAATTGGTACAACCACTATGGAAAACAGTATGGAGGTTCCTTCGGTAATGAAAAGTAGAGCTCCAATTCAATCCAGCAATCTCACCACTGGATATCTACCCTAAGGAAAAGAAGTCATTATATGAAAAAGACACATGCACATGCATGTTTATAGAAGCACAATTAACAATTGAAAAAATATAGAAACAACCTAAGTGTCCATCAACCAATGAGTGGATAAAGCGTATGTGGTATATATATATATGCCATGGAATACTACTCAGCCATAAAAAGGAATGAAATAATGTCTTTTGCAGCAACTTGGATGAAGTTGTTAGCCATTATTCTAAGTGAAGTAACTCTGGAATGGAAAACCAAGTATTGTATGTTCTCACTTACAAGTGGGAACTAAATTATGTAAAGGCAAAGGCATAAGAATGACATAATTGATTGGGGGACTTTGTGGGGAAGGTTGGGAGTGGGGTAAGGAGTGAAAGACTACATATTGGATACAGTGTACACTGCTTGGGTGATGGGTGCATTAAAATCTCAGAAATCACTACTAAATAATTATTTATGTAACCAAAAACCACCTGTACCCCAAAAACTATTGAAATAAAAAAATTTTTTAAATGTGTTTGGGCTAAATGCATTACCTTTGAGAGTAATAAAAATTTTGTTTTACTTTTTCTACAGTTGAAGCTGTAGTGCTGATAATGACTTAGCTCAACAATGTCCTCATTGGTGGAGCTTCCCTTGACTTTCAGTATTTAACGTAATGTTTTCTTTGTTTTCAAATAAAACAAATAAGAATAGGCCAGATACAGTGCCTCGGGTCTACAATCTCAGCACTTTGGGAGGCAGAGGCAGGAGGATTGCTTGAGCCCAGGAGTTTGAGACCAGCCTAGGCAACATAATGAGACCCGGTCTCTACAAAAAATTAAAAAACTGCTCTTGCATGGTGGCACATGCTGGTAGTCCCAGCTATTCGAGAGGCTGAGGTGGGAGCATTGCTTGAGCCCACGAGGTGAATGCTGTGTTGAGCCATGATTGTGCCACTGCACTCCAGCCTGGGTGACAGAGAGAGACTCTGTCTTCAAAAAAAAAAAAAAAAAAGGAATAATTGTTAATTAGTATATCCACTATTTTATTTATTATTTTAATTCCTTTTTTAAATGTTTTGTTTTGCACTTTTTTTGTGTACATAGGAGGTGTATATAGTTATAGGGAATATGGGGTATTTTGATACAGGCATACAACGTGTCATAATCACATAAGGGCAAATGGACTATTCATCATCTCAAGCGTTTTTCCTTTGTCTTACAAACAATCCATTTATACCTTTTAGTTATTTTTAAATGTAAAATTAAATTGCTGTTGACTACAGCCACCCTGTTTTGCTATTAAATGCTAGTCTCATTTATTATTTCTTATTATTTGTTTTACACATTTACCATCTTCACTTCTCCCCCACCCCACTATTCCCAGTCTCTGGTAACCATCCTTCTACTCTATCTCCAGGAATTCAATTGTTTTAATTTTTAGTTCCCACAAATAAAACAGAATATATGAAGTTTGTCTTTCTGGCCTGGTGTTCTCACTTGACATAATGATCTCCAGTTCTAACCACATTGTTGTGAATGACAGGATCTTATTCCTTATTATGGCTGAAGAGTATTTCATTGTGTAAGTACCACAGTTTCTTTGTCCATTCATCTGCTGATGAACACTTATGTGAATAATGCTGCAATAAACATGGGAGAGAATCAATGGCAGATTGGATAAAGAAAATGTGGTACATGTACATCATGGAATACTATGCAGCCATAAAAAAGAATGAAATCATGTCTTTTGCAGGAACGTGAATGGAGCTGGAAGCTATTATCCTTAGCAAACTTGCAGAAACAGAAAATCGAATACCACATGTTCTCACTTATAAGGGGGAGCTAACGATAAGATTTATGAGCACAAAGAAGGAAACAACAGTCACTAGGGTCTACTTTATGGGGGAGAGTGGGAGGCAGGAGAGGAGCAGAAAAGATAACTATTGGGTAGTGGGCTAATGCCTGGGCGATAAAATAATATGTACAACAAACCCTGTGACATGTGTTTACCTATGTAACAAACCTTCACATATGCCCTCAAACCTAAAATAAAAGTTTAAAAATGAAATAAACATAGGAGTTGAGATATCGCTATGATATACTAATTTTCTTCTTTTAGGTGGATACCTAGCGGTGGGATTTCTGTATCATATGGTAACTCTATTTCCAGTTTTTTGAGGAACCTCTAAACTTTTCTCCATTGTGGTTGTATTAATTTACGCTCCCACCAGCAGTGCATAAGTGTTCTGTTTTCTTCACATTATCGCCATTATTTGTTATTGCCTATCTTTTGGATAAAAGCCATTTTAGCCCAGGCACGGTGTCTCATGCCTGTAATTCCAGAACTTTGGGAGGCCAAGGCGGGTGGATCACTTGAGGTCTGGAGTTCAAGACCAACCTGGCCAACATGGTGAAACCCTGTCCCTAACAAAAATATAAAATATTAGTTGAGTGGGGTGGAGCACACCTGTAATTCCAGCTACTCAGGAGGCTGAGGCAAGAGAATTGCTTGAACCTGGGAGGCAAGAGTTGCAGTGAGTCGAGATCATACCCCTGCACTCCAGCCTGGGCAACAGAGTGAAACTCCATCTCAAAAACAAAACAAAACAAGCCATTTTAACTGGGGTAAGAAGAGATCTCATTGTCATTTTATTTGCATTTCTCTGATAATCTATGATGTTGAGCATCTTTTCATATACATAGTTGGCTTTGTATATCTTCTTTTGAGAAATATCTATTCAGACTTTTTGTCCATTTTATTGTTAAATCGTATAATAAGATTTTTTTCCTATAGAGATGTTTGAGCTCCTTAAATATTCTGATTATTAATCCATTGTCAGATGAGTAATTTGCAAATATTTTCTCCCATTCTGTGGGTTGTCTCTTCAGTTGGTTGATTTTTTCCTTTGTTGTGCAGAAGCTTTCTTACTTCATGTGATTCCATTTGTCTATTTTTGCTCTGTTTGCCTGGGCCTGTGGGGTATTAGTCAAAAAATCTTTGTACAGTGCAATGTCCTGGAGAGTTTCTCCAATTATTTCTTTTAGCAGATTCGTAGTTTGTGGTTACAGATTTAAGTCATTAATCCATTTTAATTTGATTTTTGTATATGGTAAAAGACAAGGATCTAGTTTGATTCCTCTGCACATGGATATCTAGTTTTCCCAGCATCATTTATTGAAGAGTCTGTTATTTCCCTAATGTATGTTTTTGGCATCTTTGTTGTAAATGAGTTCACTGTAGATGTATGGATTGTTCCTAGGTTCTCTATTCTGTTTCATTGGTCTATGTGTCTCTTTTTATGCCAATTCTATGCTGCTTTGTTTACTATAGCCCTGTAGTGTAATTTAAAGTCAGGTAATGTGATTCCTCCATATTCGTTCTTTTTTGCTCAATATAGCTATGGCTATTTTGGGTTTTTGGAGGTTCCATACAAATTTTAGGATTCTTTTATCTGTTTCTATGAACAATATCATTGCATTTTGATAGAGGAGGGGTGCATTAAATCTATAGACTGCTTTGGGTATTACATACATTTTAACAATATTGAATTCATGAATTCTTCTGATTCATGAACATGGAGTATCTTTCTATTTTGGGGAGGGGTGTCCTATTCATTTCTTGCATTAGTATTTTACAGATTCCATTGTAGAGGTATTTTACTTCTTTGGTTAAGTTTATTCCTATGCATATTATTTTATTATTTTATACCTACTGTATATGGGATTATTTTCTTAATTTCCTTTTCAGATTGTTCACTGTTGGCATATAGAAGTACTACTGATTTATGTATGTTGATTTTGTATCCTGGAACTACAATGAATTTGTTTATCAGTTCTAATAGTTTTTTGTGTATTCTTTAGGTTTTTCTTGATATAAGATTATATCATCTGCAAACAGGGATAATTTGACTTTTTGCATTCTAATTTGGATGCCTGTTATTTATTTGTCCTGTCCAAATGCTCTAGCTAGGAATTCCAGTACTATGTTGAATAACAGTGGTGCAAGAGGGCATCTTTGTCATGTTCCAGATATTAGAAGGAAGGTTTTCAGTCTTTTTCCAAGTCAGTGTGATACCAGCTGTGTGCCTGTCACATATGGCTTTTATTATCTTGAAGTATGTTCCTTTTGTACCCTGATTTTTGAAGATTTCTATCATGAAGAGATATTGGATTTTATCAAATGCTTTTCCAGCATCAATTGAAATGATCATATGGTTTTTGTCCTTCATTCTGTTATGACGTATCACATTGATTGATTGATTTGCATATGCTGAATCATCCTTGCATCCGTGGGATGAAGCCCACTTGGTCATGACAAATGAATATTTTAATGTGGTGTTGAATGTGGATTACTAGCACTTTGTTGAGAATTTTTCCTGAATGTTTATCAGATACTGGCCTATATTTGTCCTTTTTTCATGCAATTTTGTCTGGTTTTGGTGTCAGGGTAATACTGATCTCATCGAATGGGTTTGAAAGTTTCAAGAAATTTCTCAATTTCTTTCTTAATCTCTTTATTGACCCAATGCAAGAGCAAATTATTTAGTTTCCCTGTGTTTTTATAGTTTCCAAAATTCCTCCTGTTGTTGATTTCTAGTTTTATTTCATTGTGGTCAGAGATGGCTGATATTATTTCAATTTTTGAATGTTTTAATATTTCTTTTGTGGCCTAACCTATGATCTATCTTTGAGAATAATCCATGTGCTGAGGAGAAAAATGTGTCCTCTGGAGCTGTTGAATAAAATGTTCTATAAATATCTATTAGGTCCACTTGGTCTATAGTACAGATTAAGTTTGATGTTTTTTCATTGATTTTCTGTCTGAAAGCATTTATGTTATTACATTTTGATAGAGGAGGGGTGTATTTAATCTATAGATTACTTTGGGTAGTACAAAATTTTACCAATATTGATTCTTCCAATTCATGAACATGGAATATCTTTCCATTTTTTTGTGTGTGTCCTATTCAATTTCTTGCATTAATGTTTTATAGGTTCCGTTGTAGAGGTATTTTACTTTTTTGGTTAAGTTTATTCCTAGGTATGTTATTTTATATGTACCTACTGTACGTGTATATGTATATGTACTGTACATGTAAAGTCCAATGCTGAAAGTGTGGTGCTGAGGTCTCTAGCTATTATTGTATTGGATTCTCTCTCTTTAGCTCTAATAATACTAGTTTTATATATTTTGGTGCTCTAGTGTTGTGTGCATGTATATTTACAATTGTTATTTCCTCATGCCAAGTTGATGGATTTATAATTATATTATTCGTCTCGTCTTTTAGTTTTTGTATTGAAATCTACTTTATCTGATGTAAATATAGCTACTATCCTGCTCTTTCCTGTTTTTTGTTTATATGGTGTATTAGTTCATTTTCATGCTGCTGATAAATACATACCAGAAAGTAGGAACAAAAAGAGGTTTAATTTGACTTAGTTTCACATGGCTGGGGAGGCCTTAGAATCATGGCAGGAGGCAAAAGAAAGTGCTTACATGGTGGTGGCAAGAGAAAAATGAGGAAGAAACAAAAGTGGAAACCACTGACAAACCCATCAGATCTTGTGAGACTTATTCACTATCATGAGAATATCATGGGAAAGACTGGACCCCATGATTCAATTACCTCCCCCTTGGTCCCTCCCACAACACGTGGGAATTCTGGGAGGTAAAATTCAAGATGATATTTGGGTGCGGACAGAGAGACAAACCATATCATTCCATCCCTGGCCCCTCCAAATTTCATGTCCTCACATTTTAAAACAATCATGCCTTCCCAACAGTTCCCCAAAGTCATAACTCATTTCAGTATTAACCCGGAAGTCCACACTCCAAAGTCTCATCTGAGACAAGGCAAGTCCCTTCTGCCTATGAGCCTGTAAAATCAAAAGCAAGCTAGTTACTTCCTAGATACAATGGGGGGTACAGGTATTGGGCAAATACAGCTGTTCCAAATGGGAGACATTAGCCAAAACAAAGGTACTACAGTCCGAAATCCAGCGGGGCAGTAAAATTTCAAAGCTGCAAAATGATCTCCTTTGACTCCAGGTCTCAAATACAGGTCACGCTAATGCAAGAGATGGGTTCCCATGGTCTTGGGCAGCGCCACCCCTGTGACTTTGCAGGGTACAGCCTCCCTCCTGGCTGCTTTCATGGACTGACATGGAGTGTTGGTGGCTTTTCCACGTGCATGGTGCAAGCTGTCAGTGGATCTACCATCCTGGGGTCTGGGGGAAAGTGCCCTCTTCTCACAGCTCCACTAGGCAGTGCCCCGGTAGGGACTCTGTGTGGGGACACCAACCCCACATTTCCATGAGGCTTGCAAATTATGTATTATAAGACATTATTTTAAACTGTGACAATGTAACATTAATTACATAAACAAACAAGCAAAAAGAAAACTAAAAACCTCTGTGCTTTGACTTTATTGCCCCACTTTTAAACATTTTGTTGTTTCTATTTATATCATATGTACTATCTCTGTCTTAAAAGTTGTTGCAGTTATCATATTTGTTTGATATCATCTTTTCATATTTCTACCTAAGATATAAGTTGTTTACACACCATAATTAGTGTTGTACCGTTCTGTGTGTTTCTGTGTACTTACTATTACCAGTGAATTTTGTACCTTCAGATAATTTATTTCTTTTTTAAAAAAAATTTATTTTATTTTGCGTTCCAGGATTATGTGCAGAACATGAAGGTTTGTTACATAGGCAAACGTGTGCCATGGTGGTTTGCTGCACCTATCAACCCATCACCTAGGTATTAAGCATTAGCTATTTGTCCTAATTCTCTTCCTCCCATGACCCCGACAACAGGGCCCGGTTTGTGTTGTTCCCCTCCCAGTGTCCTTGTGTTCTTATTGCTCTGCTCCCACTTATGAGTGAGAACATGTGATGTTTGGTTTTCTGCAGATGATTTCTTATTGCTTATTAACATCATTTTATTTCAGACTGAAGAACTTCCTTCAGCATTTCTTGTAGGACAGATCTGGTGTTGAAGAAATTCCTCAGCTTTTGTTTGACTGGAAAAATCTATTTCTCATTCATATTTGAAGGACATTTTTGCCAAATATACTAGTCTAGGATATAATGTTTTCTTTTTTTCCTTCAGCACTTTAAATACGTCATACTACTCTCTCCTGGCCTGTAAGCTTTCCACTGAGAAGTTTCCTGCCAGTCGTATTGGAGCTCCATTGTATGTTATTTGTTTTTTTTTTTTCTCTTGCCCATTTTAGGATATTTTATCTATCCTTGGACTTTGAGAGTATGATTATTCAATGTATTGAGGTAGTTTTCTTTGGGTAAAATCTGCTTTATGATCTATAACTTTCTTGTATTTGAATGTTGATGTCTTACTCTAGGTTTGGAGAGTTCTCTGATATCATCCCTCTGAGTAAACTTTCTACTCCTCTCTCTCTTTCCACCTCCTCTTTTAGGCCAATAACACTTAAAGTTGCCCTTTGGAGGCTATTTTCTAGATCTTGTAGTGTGCTTCTTTCTCTCTTTTTTATTTTATTTTATTTATTTTTTAATGTTTCCATAAGTTATTGGAGTACAGTTGGTATTTAGTTACATAAGTTCTTTAGTGTTGATTTTGAGATTTTGGTGCACCCATCACCCGAGCAGTATACACTGCACCATATGTGTAGTCTTTTATCCCTCACCCCCCTCACGCTCTTTCCCCCAAGTCCCCAAAGTCTATTGTATCATTCTTATGCCTTTGTGTCCTCATAGCTTAGCTCCCACATATCAGTGAGGACGTATGATGTTTGGTTTTCCATTCCTGGGTTACTTCACTTAGAATAATAGTTTCCAGTCTCATCCTGGTTGCCGCAAATGTTGTTAATTCATTCCTTTTATGGCTGAGTAGTATTCCATCATATATGTATACCATAATGTCTTTATCCACTCATTGATTGATCTTTATTCTTTCTTATTCTTCTTTTCTTTTGTCTCTCTTGACTACGTATCTTCAAATACTCTTATCTTAAAGCTCACTGATTCTTTCCTGTGATTGGCCCTTACCACTGGGACTGTACTAGGTCAATCCTGAAGTTGGCACACACTGAGTCTTACCCATAGCCTTTTGTAACCACTACCTGGCTACCACTTATGTCTGCTCAAGGCTCTAGTAATCTAAAATCAGGAGATGGTGAAGCCAGTCAGTCTTGTGAACTTCCCTTAATGGTGGTGAGGTCCCCTGGACCCTGGGCACGTCCAGAGATGCTGTCTCAGAGTCAGAGCCTGGAGTCAGAAGTCTACCTGGTGCCCTATTCTACTGCAGCTAAGCTGGAACCAGAAATACAAGACAAAATTTTTCCTACCCTTCCTCCCCTTTTCTCATGCAGAGGAGTCTCTCCCTATGTCCACGTCTATGGGGAATACTGCCAGGGTAACACCGACGTTCACTTAAGGCCCAAGGGCTCTTCAGTCAGCTTGTGGTGAATGCTATCAGGCTTTTTATTTACAGGGCAGTGGGCTCCCTCTGGCTCAGGGTAGGTCCATAAATGCTGTCCAAGAGCCAAGGCCTGGAATTGGGGACCCCCAAAGCCCACTTGATTCTCTACCCCATTGTGGCTGACTAGAACTTAAACTTCAAGACAAAATCCCTTTTATTTTTCACTCTCATTTTCTCAAGCAGAAGGAGTCTCTCCTTGTAGCCACAACAGCTGTGAATATGCTGGGTCACACCTAAAGCCAGCATGTCTCAGAGTTTTACCCAAGGCCCACAGTGTGTACTGTCTAGTTACCATTGCTGACTATTCAGGACCCAAGGGCTCTTTACTCAGCAGGTGATGAATCCTGCCAGGACTGACTCCTTTCCTTCAGGCAGTGGGTTCTCTTCTGGCCCAGGGTTTGAAATGTCATCTGGGAGCTATGGCCTAGAATAGGGGCCTCACAAGTCTGCCCAATGCCCTATTCTACTGTTGCAAGACAAATCCTCTTTAGTCTTCACTCTCCTCTCCTCAAGCAGAAGGTAGGGGTTTCTTTTGGAGCTGTGAGCTGTGCTGCTTGGGTTTGGGGAAGGGGTGAGGCAAACACTCCTTTAGCCACCCCGGCTGGTGTCCACTAGGTCATGTGCCCCCCAAGTCCACTAGCTCCAAGTCTAGTACAGAACTAGGACTTGCTTAGGAGTTGCAGTCCTTGTGACCTAGATTGCCTTTCTAGTTCATTTAGCACCCTAGAACACTTTAGCCCAGTGTGGCGGGACTTGCCAAAACTCAAGTTCCCATTGCTGGGAGGAGTGATTCCTCTCTGGCTAGGTCTGGTCTAAATGCTCCTTCCATAGGCATTGGCTGAATTCTCCCCGGTGTTGGCAGAACTGAGTTCTAATCCAAGGCCCCACAATTGCTGCACTTTCTCTCCCTCAGTGCACAGATTCTCACTCTGTCATGTAGCCAGTGCCAGGAGATGAGGGAGGAGTGGTGTCAGCCATTCAAGACTGTCTTTCCTACCCTCTTCTGTGCCCCTTCCAGTGATATGAAGTTAAAACCAAGAACTGTGATCACACACCTTATTTGTAGTTCTTAGGAAGGTGTTTTTTTTTTAATTAATTTTTTTTTTTTTTGCATAGATAGTTGTTAAATTTGGTGTTCCTGTGAGGAGGATGATTGGTGGAGAATTCTACTCAGTCATCTTGCTTTGCCTCCTTCCTGTATATCAATTCTTCTATATAAAATAACTTAAAATTGTCCTAGGGTCCTTGATTAAAGTTACTATTATTTTGCAAATATGAAGAAATAAATTTCTAAGGTAATCTTGAGTCTGGTCAATCTGTTGTCCCAATTTTTGAACTGGTATAATCAGAATTTTACACTTATTGATTTCAAAATTTACAATATAATGTATTCATGTATTAGCTAATTAATTACCTGTGTCAGGGCATTGTACTGGGAGCTTAGGATATCAAAGACATCATCTTGAATATGGAAGCTGACTGTCTCCCATGGGAAATGCTCATATAAAATATTGTTAAAATGTAAATCAAGAAACGTCATTGTTTTAGCAAAATATTATAACATCACAGAAGAAAAATTCACTATTTGGGATACAGCATGAGAGAGGACTTTTCAGAGAAAGCAACATTTGCGGTGGTTCTTGAAGGAAGAGCAGAGTTTGCTCAGTCAGTACTGGGAGTGGGGATTCATTGCAAATATAGAGGCCAGCATTATTGAAAGCAGTGGCAGGTCCAGATACTTTATATAGGAGTAACTTATATAGGTAATCTGGATGGCAGGAATGTTTAGGAGACTTCTCATGAAGTAAAAAAGAAAACAAAAAATTAAAAACAAAGCACCTTTTCTTAGAAGACACGTCACTCCTCCATAGGTTGGGTAGTTATTTATGATAGCTTTGGAGGGCTGATGGAGGTTATGGGAATTCTAAAGCCCTCGAAAGCTCTACCTACATGAACGAGTATGTTCAGGAAATGACAAAGAATTGGCTCTGTTTGGCAGAAGCATTCAGATGGAGGTGAGGTAGTAAAGATAGCCCTCCCTTTTCTAGTAGAAACGACAAGAAATGAAGCTTTCACCATAGCAAATCATAATCCCACCTTTTATTGAAGAACAATTCATAATTAAAAAATAGGAACCCACTTACATTTTTACAACCAAGGCTATTCATTTGATTGGTTTTAGCAAGAGAATTTGCCTTCATTAAAGTCATTTGTTCCTATGATTAAGCACTAGCATCTTTCAAATTTTCATCAATAGTTGAAGTCTATGTGTCTTGTATTTCATGGTATGGTAAGAAGTTCCACAAATAATTTTATATATTGGTCATTGCAATCCAGGCATAACAATTAATTTTAGTTAACAAATGTTTATTTTTCACACTACAAGTATAACCTCAACCCCAAATCATAAATTTACTAGTTGTTCCTCCTTATAGATTGTACTAACTGCTGTTCATGTCTATCACCTCACTGTCTCCAAACCAAATACACCTTAGTTTACCAAACTCAAAATAAGTACAAATTTTATAACTAGCAGTATTTTCCTCACTTCTCTATACACTACACAGAACATAAACCAAATGATAAGCATAAGCAATAATAGTAAGAATGGCTATTAGGATCTTTGTTATCAAATATCAGTTTCTTTCATTAAACTGCAAATATTATAACAAACTATGTTATTCACTTCATTTTTTTTCTTCTCATGAAAGGAGCCGATATGTAGTGGGAGAGAATATTGAAAAAGTCTTGAGAAGTAGCTGAATTGGCATAAAGTGTGATATAGATGGTTATCAAGACTCATTATGAGGGAGACTCTGGGAAGATAGTTGGCATACCTCCCCAATTGGGAGCAATGGGCTAATGGTGAGCAGGCAAGTACCAAACATATGATACAAGGATGCAGGCCTAAGTCAAGGTGTGGTCAGTAGGCAAAAGCAGACACATAAGTAGAGACATATTACTATGGCAGGTGAGGTGGAGAGAGGTCACGGATAAGAAGGAGAATTGAACAGGTAAGGGATTGACACTTAGGTAGAGATAGTTATAGAAGATCCTCAGATAGGAGTTAGTGAGTTAGACAAGAAGTAAAATTTGCAAGAACTCAAGAACTGTAATGGGTATAGGCGTGAGTAGTGATGGTCAGGCTGGTGATGGAGTCCAGTAAAGTATGAATTTCATCAGTTATCTGAGTGAAGTGAAAAATAGCAGAACAATTGAGTGAGATCAGAGAGCTTGTAAGAAGATTGTGGTTTAAAAGAGAGCTGAATAGAACGAAGGCCTACCATTGTTGGCGAGTGGCAGATGTAACACAAAGGGAAATATTTACAGGAACAATGACTTCTCTGTCTCTGGCATCTGACAGGTCACCAACAATAAATATTTACTAATAGATGGCTCAACAAATATGTTGCTGAGAAAATGGCTAGGGAAGAAGTGAAGAGGAAAAGGTCATCTATATGCTAGTTATCCACAAAGAAGGTGATAAAAGGAGAGAAGTGGGTCTGAGCTAACACAGTTATAATTAGCGTATGAATAAATCTTGAGATATATGAAGTTTAAGGAAAACCCTCTGAGCCTCACGTTTGTTGTCTGCAGAACATGGTGGGGAGGGTTTTGTATTAGTGATCAGTAGGATTCCCATTTAGCTCTGATACTTCATGGTTTACATTCTGTGGTGAAGTTCTGAGTATGCCACAGACACACCTCATTTTCACTTCCACTGACTTGAAAGCACCTCCAAAGATTTGAAAAGACCTCCTTGTTGAAGCAGTAGAGAAGTCTGTGTTTTCAGGAAAGAGCCAGAATTCCACTCTGGTAAGATAAAATGGAGAGGTAAGATGAATTGTGTTCCAAGATTTGGTAGGGAGTTGAGGTTGTTCTACATAATGAACTGGAATAAAGCGAGAGATGATAAAGAACCAGAGATGTTTTTAGGGATGTAGTAAGAATATGCTGTGGGATTGTTATATTGGAGAAGAGGAATGAGGGAGACATTTTATTGAATAATACAGTAAAGCTCAAGAGTTAGGCAGGCGGACAGAAAGAGTGAATTCAGGGCCACAGGAGGGATATGTTACTTTGAAATTAAACAACTGGCCTTTCATTCTTATCTTCTCTTCTGGTTCTTCAACCTGTAAGTATGAACAGATAAACACCTAATTTCTATTTTTCATTTCTCTGAGGCAATATGATATAATACAAACACAGGAGCTTTAGAGTTGAACAAATGTAGTTTTGAATCCAGCTATGTACTAGCTGGATGACCTTGAATAAGTAACTTTAATGATCTGTATCTCATTTTTCCTTAGCTACCAAATGGATAATAGTACCTACATCATACGATTACTGTGAGGCTTAAATGAATTAATTCAAATAAAGGCCTTTTGTTCTCTCCTCCAACTTATGGCCAAACAACCCCAACAATTACTACCTCAACCTTAATGTTACTCCTGTGCCCAAGTAGGAACCTAAAGGGTAAAAAGCTAGTGGGTCATAAAATCCTGTTAAATGTTATGTGGCCATACTCTTGTAGTGGAATGCACACAGGTTTTAGAATAAGGCTAAGTTCAAATCCCAATTATGTCACTTATAAACCATTTTAACCTTGTATAAGTTACAGAACTTCTCTGAGCCCCCATTTCCTCACCTTTATTGTAATGTAGAAATGAGATAAATGTAAAGTGGCAGGTACATAGTAGGCGTCAATAAACTTTCATTCTTTATTTTTCATCACCAAATTTCTGGAGTGTGTTGTTAATACGGTACTATTAAAAGTCTTTGGATTGTTCCACCCTCAACTTGGCTTGTTAAGGTCACTGAAAAACTCAGTGCCACATCAAGGACAATGTTTCTTTATTACATATACTTCTCTGCTGCTGTTGATAGCATGAGTCATTACACAATCCTAAACATACTCCCCAATCTGGGCCTCAGGAATATCAGTTTTCATTGTGTTTGCATCTCATATCTTTGGCTTCTTCTGTAGTATCTGTTTCCATACTTCCAAATCAAAGCATTTTCCACTGGCCTTATGACTCCCATTTGGGCTTTTTTATTACTATGCAAATGAAGCCCTGTCTGTTCTTGGAGGAACTGTTAGGGATCCCCAATCAGTGGGACTTATAGATATTTTCACTATAAAAGAAAGAGAAAAGTTAGTTATTCTAAAATCTGTCAGCAAGAGATGTAGAGGTACCTCTTCCTTGACTGAATTAATAAATCAATCAAGCTAAAAGTGCTATCAAGAGAGATTAGCAGCTACATGCTGATTGCCCATAGCATTGGCTTCTGCTGACATTCTAAAACCACCAAGTTGCACAGTTCTGGACATGGTAGGTTTACTGTACCAGGGTCAATACCATCTGTCTCCTGGATTCAATTATCGTCTCTGTGGATGACACACAAATCTCCTTGTCTGTGCTGCACTTAATCCCTGGGTTCAGTCCTGTATAACTAAGGCAACCATATTTTCTGCAACAAAAATCAGGAGACACATGCATGGCCTGACAAAGGATTGTTTTTTTTCTGATTTGTGAATTATTCATATGAAGACTTATAAAGATTGAAAAATTCAATCACATTTAGTTGTACTTTTAATGAATTTGCTTTACTGAAAGATATCTAGCAGATGTCTATCGGTGTTACCATCAGCATGCACATACATTTATCCTCTGCAGCTTCCTCCAGGCTAAATTTTCCTAGCATAAATAGGAAATTTGATCTTTTTTTACATCCTTGGTGAGGTAACTTAGGTTAGTGTTCAACTTATCTAACCTCTTGCTCCACACATCAATCAGTTTTAAATTACCACTTCTTTTAGAAAAAAAAAATGTTTTTTCACTACTTTATTCTGCCTAACTCTGCTGCCACAGTTGTCATATGTAAGGCTGATTATTCATCAATCTATGTGTGTGCCAGAAACAACTGGTGAAGCTTATTAAAATACAGATTCCTGAGCCCCACCTCCACAGAGATCGATTTAATAGAGCTGGTTTAGGGCCCAGAAATTTGCAGTTTTAACAAGCTTCCAGTTGTTTCTGATGCAGGTGATCCAAGTACACTATCACACTTTGTGTTAATCTTTTCTGTGTGAATTGTCTACTTTGGTATTGAATGTTTAAATTCAATTGTTTTAGCAGACTTCTATTTGAGGTCATAAAAAGATGTGGAGGGAAAACTAATGTCTGTGATCCAACTTGAAGATAAAACACGTGTCTTGTAGATTTCATCATGATACTGAATGAATCAACATACCTGCTGACCTCATTCTGATAGCATTGTAATCTTATTGTGGGACAAAGTACCTGAGGAGGATAAAATAGTGGCTTGAGGGCTGAATCCGCATATTGAGACTCATAGCATAACAATGGTAATGAAACAAACAAAACCTACAAAGTGAGCAGATGGAAGCTCATCGCAGCTTCTTTTCAGTTTTATTTCAGTCTTATTTGAAACTTTTTTATATTATTAATAAACTGCTTATATTCAACTAATATTGACTTTGAATACCTGTGAATGTCCATCTTAGCATGTAAACCTACAGAGAGGTTATAATTTCACTTTACATTGCACCCAGTTTAACTTCATATTCACTTTCTGATCTGTGGGATCTGTGGGATCCCTGGGATATGGGAGTATCCCAGGCCAGAGGAGAATTGGATCTATTAACAGAGTAGGACTGGATGCTTGTGAGCATCAGTTTTAAATGGAATATGAAGTGGTCTAATGTTCTGCCTCAAGAGGATACACTGCCTACATACCAATTACGCATTCACAAGACCATGCTTTTAGAAATTCTTATCCTGTATTGTCTCCTCTAGCACAGGACCTATGCTGTTAAAATTCTTTTCCTCCCTAGCCTCGATGGCTCCTCATCTCCCTGCATACCACTGCTCAGTTGTCTCCATTGCTTACACTTCATCCTCATTCCCCTGTAATCATTGCTTACTCAGACAAGGTTTGTTCAGTCCTGTAGAGACATCATTGCAAAAGTAATACTTTACTATTACTGTACTTACAAATGTTCCAGGATGAAGTAAAAATTATATTGCACTTTCTTGGTTGGGATAAGCTATGTTTCCCAATTCATAGGCATTTTGAGGCCCTCTGTCACCTCCTTATCTTGTACAAAATTAACAATATGTCCAGTGAGATTGCCGTTCTGCTCTTGTGTTCCTTGGTTTGAGGAAGAGAATTACAGATGCATTCTTTTTTTTAACTTTTTTTTTGTATAAATCATAACATACTACACACAATGTTGTCTACATTGCTTACCTCACTTAATAATTTGTCTTGGAAACCTTTCTATATCAGTAATATAGAGCTGCCTCTTTTTTTTTTAAACTGGTACCAAATATCCCATTGTATAAATGTACAGCAATTAATTTAATTAATTTTCTAATGAAGGTTATAAGTCTTTTTCTATTAAAACAGTGCTGCAATAAACATCCTGGTACACACATCATCTATGCATGGGCCACTAAAATACTAAATCACTGGGTATGTGTATTTTTATATGGATGTATAAGGCCAATTTATCCTCCACTGAGTTTACATTCCATTGATATTTTAAAACTCTAAGAGCAAAGAGTTCTTTCTTTACGGACAGTAGAATTCTTCCCTACTTTATGTTATTTTTGCCATTTTAAATTAATTTTATTTAAAATTAACATATTATCTCTTTAAAAATTAAAAAATAAAGTAGGCTAAATCTTATTTTACATTATTCCCAATCTTGTCTCTTGTCTAGTAGTCATCCCCTCAAAGTAATCACTATGTTTTGTGATATATATCTATATAGTTATTGACTCTTTTGTATGCATTGAAAACGTATGTGTAGCTATTGAAGATATACAGTAGTATTTTGTGATTTAAATTTTTTGCACAAATGGTATAGTATTATGTATATCATTTGCATCTATTTTTACTTAACAACAAACTTTGGAATTCTATTTCGATTGATTTTAAAAAGGTATATTTCTTGCTCAAGCTACATGCCCATTAAGGACTGTTGGAGGGCTCTGTTCATTGGAATCACTTAGGGATCCAGGCTGCTGGAGCAGACACCACTTTAAACATTGACAGTATCGATGACTGAAAGAAAGTTCTTCATAGTTTCTCACTTGTCACAGAAATAACAACTCATTGACCAAAACTAGACACATAGCCCCAACCAGCCATAAAGAACCACTGAATGTAGTCCTACTGTGTGCCCAGGAGAGGAGAACTGGATAATAGTGAATAACAATAATGAATCTAAATATGAGAAATAAAACTGAAGTGTCACGGGGTATACATATTTCCCAGTTTAATAGACACTATCAAATTATATTCCCCAGTGGCTATACTAACTGGCATTTCCACTATCAGTTTATGTGTATATGTATCTACTCATATTCTTCTCAACACTTCTTTTCATGTTTTTAAAAATTTTTTAGTCTGATGAGAAAAAATTGAAATAATACAATTTGTATTTTCTGATTGCTGTTGGAGTTGAGTATCTTTTTTTTTTGTATTGGCTATTTTTATTTCCTCTTCTGTAATTTGCATGATCACATCCTTAGCCATTTTTCATTAAGTAGTTTGTTGTATTGTTATCAATTTGTAGAAGTTCTTTAAATATTCTGGATATAAATTCTTATCTAATATATATTGCATTTTTTTCCCCAGATCGTCACTACATTTAATGTCGCCTCATTAAATTAAGTCTACTTATTTTTATTATTCTCCTTGGGCACAGAAAACAATTGCTTTTAATTTCTCACATAAAGTCCCCTGAAACATTTGAATGTGGTCATCAAGTCACCTCCTAATTCTTTCTTCTTTGGACTAAATAGCCTCAATTCCTTTACCTTATCCTTGTAAAACTGATATTTCAGTTTCTTTAATCACATTTCCTCTTTGTCTACACCTTATTAAAATAGTGGCCTACTATAAATACCATGAACTTCTAAACTGTATAACTTGCCTGCTTTCTTTCTTTCTTCTCTTTCAAATTGGTAGCTAAAAACCTTGAAGCGAAATCTACTTTCCACCAATAGAAATGGCATATATCTTTATAGTTTGCATTATTTGAGTCCCAATTCTAGGATTTTCATGTCCCCACACTTGTGTATGGTTTTTTTTTTTGCCATCTATTTTTAATTTGCATTATATTTTATTTTATATGTCATTCTAAGATGCCTAATTATGTTTCTGAGAAAAGGCACAGTATTATATTAACAAATGGGTAAGGAGGTTTGGGAGGAGTACAGAGAGAGAGCGAGATCTAACAATTTTACAATACACAGGATCATCTCCTGGAACATTTTTACCTTAAATTTACCCCACTATTTGGTTGGATACATTCCCTGCAATAGCTTTATGCTATAGATTGTGCTAAGTTTTTATTTTCTCCATCCTTGCCAGCCTTTTCCTTCTACACAAGTGTCTAATCATCAGTCCATTCTAAAAGCAACAATTTGTATTTTTCCCTTTTAAGTTTCATTATGTGTCTGTAGGGACATTTCCCCCAATTGGTCAAGGTCTTTTTGAAGTGAATTCTGCTTTTGAGAATATTTAATAGCCCTTGTGTAATTCAGCATCATCTGCAAACCTCATGAGATTTTTCCTCAAACATACATCTCAAAGTTGTATACTTAAAGACAATTGCCGTCTTGGTAGTTTGATTAGAACTTCATTGTTTTCTGATGACTGAGAATTTCTAGTGGCACAGCTATTTATTTCAGTCCTAGTTTGCAACATCACGTAGTGTTTCTGCTAAGCAGAATCACCAG
The DNA here is from genome assembly GCF_009764315.1 of Trachypithecus francoisi. Lineage (NCBI taxonomy): Eukaryota > Metazoa > Chordata > Mammalia > Primates > Cercopithecidae > Trachypithecus > Trachypithecus francoisi. Next base: position 43,527,140 of record NW_022681471.1, read on the forward strand.
AATGGCAGTGTCGCTTATAAGGTAATGCACCCAGGCCTGCTGAGAACAACTGAGGACCCCAGAAAGCTTGCAGATGAATACTGTGACTGTCATCTCTCACTCTAGGTAGCTCCTGTGTAAAATCTCTTAGCAGTTACTGCGCCTTCTTTTCAAAAACTCTTGTTACAGCCATCAGTATTGCTCCTTCTTGTCTATGTCCATCACCCACACCTTGTGCAGGTTAGTTGCCTCAGTTACTTTTATACTGAAATCACTATGCATTAGAATGTCATCTTGTTTAGTACTGTTCTAGTAAGAAAAACATTGAGGCCGGCAGATTTCAGTTTTCCATAAGCAAAAGCATTCTTACAATTGGGGCTTATTCCAGCAATGGAACTGACTGTCTCTTGAAGTAGGTAGTTCCTGATTTCCAGAGGTAATTGGAAATCAGCAGAGGTTTGGAAAGTGCCTATTTTCCCTCTAAATTATACCTTCTGTCATCATTAAAACCAATCAATTAAATTTTTAATGAAGATATCTATGATGGGTTTTTTTCTGAATATACATGAATATTGTAAGAGAAAATTAAAACCTCCAATATTACCAAAAACTCCAGGGATCACCAGTGTTAACAATTTCATGTATGTTCTTCCAGATATTTAATTTGACTGTATAAGCATATTTGTTTTATTTTTTTATTTTTATATTTTTATTTTAAGTTCCAGGATACATGTGCAGAACGTGTAGGTTTGTTGTATAGGTATACGCACATGGGATCATCGTATATATATGACTTTTTGCAAGTTGTTTTGTTCATTTAGAAGATTGGATATCTTTCCCTGTAAATTCAAAAGATTTTATATTATAACTTTGTATTAATTCTGTTAATTTACAGAGTATATGCCAACTCAAAATCGTGGAGAATCAGAAAAAGTTGAGTTACAATGAAAACATGCAATGCATAATATTTTTCAAAATTTTATTATGAAAATTTTCAGTCAAAAAAATGGAATAAAGTGCACAATGAATCTCTATATTCATGCTACCTTGATTCTGTAACCGTTAACAGTCTCTGCTTGATCACATATCAGTCCACCTTAATTTTTGATACCTTTCAAACTAAATTGCTGACATTAGTACAATTTACCCCTAAATACCATTAAATCATTTTTCAACAAAAATGACTTCCAGCAACAGCGTATCTTTAACTTGAGCCCAGTGTTTGCTTATGACTCTTTAATTAGATAAAATTACATACATTAAAACGCATATATTTAATTATTTAACCATTTAACAAGCTTTTAATAAATGCATGCACTTATGCAACTGAGGCCACTATCAAGATAGACATCACACCCAAAAGTTCTTGCTGCATGGCATTTTGCTTATATTTTCTGTTTTTCATGCTGCCATGAGAAAGTAGACCCAATGCTATCGTGTAGTGTGCTTTTTTTAAGTTAAAAACATATTGTGATAATGATTTGTTGCAAATAAATATAGATCTCATTTATCTTTTCTTATAAACAAAAAAATGTTTATGCTGAAAATTCAAATGATAGTTTTTTTCTCTCAAGTGGTGACATCATGTAAACAATACTGATCTACGGTGTGATTTTGTGGTTTCATTTTACAATATCTTAAGCATCTTTTCATATCATTAGCACATACTGAGCTACTAATCTTTTCAACAGTTATAAAATTGTATCAGTCAATTTTCACATTGCTATAATGATACTACCTGACACTGGGTAATTCATAAACAAAAGAGGTTTAATTAACTCACAGACGCACATGGCTGGGGAGGCCTCAGGAAACTTACAATCCTGGCAGAAGCAAAGGGGAAGCAGACACCTTCTTCACAAAGGGTCAAGAGAGGCAGAGAATGGGCAGGCGAAACTGCCACTTTTAAAACCATAAGATCTCATGAGAACTCGCTCACTATCATGAGATCAGCATGGGGGAACAACCCTCATGATCCAATCACCTCCCACCAGGTCTCCCCCTCAACATGTGTGGATTAAAATTTGAGGTGAGATTTGGATGGGGACACAGAGCCAAACCGTATCATTCTGCCCCTGGTCCCTCCCAAATCTCATGTCCTTTTCACATTTAAAAACCAGTCATGCCTTCCCAACAGTCCCCCAAAGTCTTAACTCATTCCAGCATTAACCCAAAAGTCTAAGTCCAAAGTCTCATCTGAGACAATGCAAGACTTTTCCACCCATGAGCCAGTAAAATCAAAAGCAAGTTAGTTACTTTCAAGATCCAATGGGGTTACAGGTATTGGATAAATGTGCCCATTCCAAGTGGGAGAAATTAGCTAAAACAAAGGAGCCACAGGCCCCATGCAAGTCTAACACCTAGCAGGGCCGTTATTAAATCTTAAAGCTCCAAAACCTCCTTTGACTCCATGTCTCACATCCAGGGCAAGCTGATGTAAGGAATGGGCACATACGACCTTGGGCAGCTCTGCCCCTGTGGTTCTGCAGGATGCAGCCCCCACAGCTGCTTTCACGGGCTGGTATTGAGAGCCTGTGGCTTTTCCAGGTGCAAGGTGCAAGCTGTCGGTGTATGCAGCATTCTGGGATCTGGAGGACAGTGGCCCTCTTCTCACAGCTCCACGAGGCAGTGCCCCAGTGAAGACTCTGTGAGGGCTCCTACCCCACATTTCCCCTCTGCATTGCCCTAGTAGAGGTTCTCCATGACGGCTATACCCCTGCAACAGACTACTGCCTGGACATCTAGGCATTTCCATACATCCTCTGAAATTTAGGCAGAGGCTCCCAAACTCTTGTCTTCTGGGAACCTGCAGGCCCAACACCATGTGGGAGCTGCCAAGGCTTGGGGTTTGCACCCTCTGAAGCAACAGTTCAAGCTATACCTTGGCCCCTTTTAGCCACAGCTGGAACTGGACCAGCTGGCATGCAGGTCACCATGTCCCGAGGCTGCACAGAGCAGCAGGGCCCTGGGCTCAGTCCTTGAAACCATTTTTCCCTCCTAGGTCTCTGGGCCTCAGATGGGAGGGGCTGCCATGAAGATCTCTGACATGATCTGAAGATACTTTCCCCATTGTCTTGGGGAAAATTAGCATTCACATCCTCATTACTTATGCAAATTTCTGCAGCCAGCTTGAATTTCTCCCAAGAAAATGGGTTTTAGTTTTCTACCACATGGTCAGGCTGCAAAATTTCCAAACCTTTATATCCTGCTTCCCTTTTAAACATAAATTTCAAGCCACTCTTTGTGAATGCATATAATTGTATGCTTTCAGGAAAACAGGTCATATCTTGAATGCTTTGCTACTTAGAAATATCTTCTGCCAGATACCGTAACTCATCTCTCTAAAGTTCAAAGTTTCATAGATCTCCAAGATAGGGGCAAAATGCTACCAGTCTCTTTGCTAAAACATAGCAAGAGTCACCTTTTCTCCAGTTCCCAACAAGTTCCTCATCTCCATCTGATACCACCTCTGTCTGGACTTTATTGTCATATTGCTAATAACATTTTGGTTAAAACTATTTAACAAGTCTCTAGGAATTTCCAAAGTTATCCACATCTTCCTGCCTTCTTCTGAGCCCTCCAAACTGTTTCAGCCTCTGCTCATTATCAAGTTCCAAAGTAGCTTCCACATTTTCAGGTTATCTTCATAGCAGTACCCCAAACTCCTGATACCAATTTTCTGTATCAGTCTGTTTTCACACTGCTATGAAGATACTACCTGAGACTGTGAAATTCATCAACAAAAGAGGTTTAATTAACTCACAATTCTATATGGCTGGTGAGACCTCAGGAAACTTATAATCATGGTGGAAGGTGAAGGGGAAACAGGCACCTTCTTCACAAGGCAACAGGAGAGAGACAGCATGCAGGGGAAACTGCCACTTTTAAAACCATCACCTCTCATGAGAACTCCCTCACTATCCTGAGAACAGCATGGGGAAAACCACCTCCCACAATTCAGTCACTTCCCTGAGGTCCCTTCCTTAACATGTGGAGACTACAAATTGAGATGAAATTTGGGTAGGAACAAAGAGACAAGCTATATCAAAAATCCAATAATAGGTATCTAACATAATTGTTTTATGTTTTACTTTTTGGAACTTTTATTTTAAGCTGAGGTACATGTGTAGGATGTGCAGGTTTGTTACATAGGTAAAAGTGTGTAATGGGGATTTGTTATACAGTTTATTTCATCACCCAGGTATTAAGCCTAGTATCCATTAGCTATTTTCCTGATCCTCTCCCTCCTCTCACCTTCCACCCTCCAATAAAACCTAGTGTGTGCTGTTCCCTTCTATGTGTCCATGTGTTCTCATAATTTAGTTCCCACTTATAAGTGAGAACATGCAGTATTTGGTTTTCTGTTCTTGCATTAGTTTGCTAAGGAGAATGGCCTCCAGCTCCCTGCCCCCATCCCTGCAAAGGAAATAATCTTGTTGTTTTTTATGGTTGTATAGTATTCCATGATGTACATGTATCACATTTTCTTATCCAGTCTATCATTGATAGGCATTTAGGTTGAGTCCATGTCTTTTCTATTGTAAATAGTCCTGCAATGAATATATGCATGCATATGTCTTTATAATCGAATGATTTATATTCTTTGGGTATATACCCAGTAATCACATTGCTGGGTCAAATGGTATTTCTAGGTCTTTGAGGAATCACCACACTGCTTTTTACAATGGTTAAACTAATTTACACTCCCATCAACAGTGTAAAAGCATACCTTTTTCTCCACAATATCACCAGCATCTGTTATTTTTTGACTTTCTAATAATAGCCATTCTGACTGGTGTGAGATGGTATCTTTTTGTGATTTTGATTTGCATTTCTGTAATGATCGGTGATGTTGAGCTTTTTTTCATATGAGTTTTGGCTACATGTATTTCTTTTGAGACATGTCTATTCATACCCTTTATCCACTTTTTAACGGGTTTATTTTCATTTTTCTTGTAAATTTAAGCTTCTTATAGATGCTGTATATTAGACCTTTGTCGGATGCATAGTTTGCAAAATTTTTCTCCCATTCTGTAAATTATCTGTTTACTCTGTTGATAGTTTCTTTTGCTGTGCAGAAGCTCTTTAGTTTAATTAGATCCCTTTTGTCAATTTTTGCTTTTATTGCAATTGCTTTTGGTGTCTTTGTCATGAAATCTTTACCCATGCCTATACAACATAATATTTATAACCACCCCTCATTGATGAACATTTGAACTTTTCAGTTTTTCAACACTGCAAACAAGTTTACAATTAAAAAACTATATAGATGTTTATCTCCACACTTGTTTTATTCTATCTTTAGGAAAAACACTCAGAAATAGAATAACAGGATTTTAGGCAAAATACACTCCCATACACATTCTGCACACCCAAAAAGAAGTGTAAGTGATTTCTACTATCTGATCTGAGTTGGTGTTTTACGGATTTCTACAACTGGCAAGATAAAGTTTATATTATAAGGCTAGGGAATAAAATTAGAGAATCAAGGATGAGAAAAAAACCCTGGGGCTTCTAAGTTAGGAATCCGAGCACAAAGCCCAGGTACAAAAGGAGCTGAGACAATTTTAACATATTAATAATAGCTAACACCTGAAAACAATTTATCATCAGCCCTATACAGGAACAAAAGGAGGAATAAAAAGATGTGTACTTATCCAGGTAATTCGTAAAGGATAAAAATCTAGAGCAGTAGTTCTCAAACTTGAATTTATATCAGGATCACCCACAGGGTGTGTTAAAAAAAACCCATTGTTGAGCCATACTCCAAGAGTCTGATTCAGTGGGTCTTTAACAGGATCCGATAATCTCCATTTCTAATAATTTCTCAGGTGGTGCTGATGCTGCTGGTAAAGGGACCACATTGAGAAGCCCTGATCTAGATGACATAGACTAGAAAGGTAACTCTCTTATGTTTCAGCTGATATTGGTCAAAATATTGTTACAACTTTTCTCTTAGCCCATGTGAACAAATCTCTGTAGACAAAGGTCTAGTGAAAACTAATTTCTTCCAACTTTTGTTTGAATCTTCTTTTTTTCTATGTGTTTCTGAAACCAAGCCAATTTTCCTTTAATCTTTGCTCCCTTAATGTTCTATATCTCCCCATCTCCATTACAGGACTGATATTAGAAATTTAAAATTTAATGAAAAACATCTTCAATAACTGAATTTGTCAAGTGACTATATCTGAAAAGTAGGTACGGATCTTTGTCACATATACCTGCATAGAGCCAAGCTAGAGAAAATGCACAGATTTAATATGTATAGTGGAAATCTGAATTAACTACCTTTCTCTAGATATAATGCATATTAATTCTGTTAATTTACAAGGCTACATGCCAAAGTCAAAATCATGCTGAATCATAAAAAACAAATTACAAGTATAAATGCTTTTGTATGCACAACCACACTATTCCCCAGGGCTATTTAACTGCTATTGAACTTTTGAGACATCAAATGTACCAGCCCTAACCTTTTAGCCTTTTAGTAACAAACCACATCCATATGCCACAAAATTCTTGTAAACAATATATATATGCAAATTATATATATGTATATGTGTATATATATAAAATGCGAGTTTATATGCTGAGTTCTGCTATTTCTTATTTTGTCACTACTAATATTTTAAATAACATCACTTACAAGTTTAGAAGAGCTGCCAAAATTATGTCTGATCGTGCAACTCAAAAGACATACTTTCCAACATTTACTGGACACCAGTATGTACTATTTCCTAGGTGCTGGGAGTACAAATAGTAATGAGACAAGGGTTCCTGCCTTTGAGGAATTTACAGTCTAGTGAGGGAAACAGATATAAAAAATAACTACAAGCCTATGAGAGAAGAGCTATCATAGAAGCATGAAGAAAATGCTGTGGAATTACAAAGAAATGAACCAGTGGTTTTCTTGGTAGGAATCAGGAAAGGTCTTCATAAAAATTGTGACACGTTAAATGGGTCTTAAAGAAACTGTCCTGTCAAAAAGATAGGAAAAACCATTTTAGGCAAAGGGACTTGTGCACATGCAGAAGTTTGGAGTTATCAAAGAGCTTAGTGTGTTTAGGGGAGAGGAAGGAATTTGGTGGCTGGCTTCTAGGTAAGAGAGACAGAAGCAATGGAAGATGAAGCAAGCAATGTGAGTATGTACTATGTTATGAAGGACTTTGAAATCCATGCAAAAGAGTTGGGGCAATACAGTGAGTTGTGAAACTTGGAAAGAGACAGATGGTATTTATCTGTTAGAGCTAAAACATTTTATTCCACCTGTGTAAGTGCTTCATTCATTTATTCATTAATTCAACAAACATATAGTGTGAACCTACTATGTGAAAAGCATTATACCAAATCAGTTTGAGAAATGAATCAAATACAACCAAGCAACATGCTCCTTAACTTGTGTCCTATTTAATTACTCTTATATGAAAACAGTTTCAGCAAGGACAGGGAGAGTGCTTTGGGCTGAATTATGTCCTCTTACCAAATTAACATATTGAAGTACAAAACCCTAGTGTTACTGTATTTGTAGGCAGTGCTTGTGTAAAGTAAGTAAGATAAAATGAGGTCATAAGGGTAGGATCCTAATTTGATACGATTGGTGACCTTATAAGAAAAAGAAAAAAAATCTCCCTGTCTCCATATATGCATGTGTATAGAAGAAAGGCCATGTGGGCACACACCAAGCAAGCTGCCTGTGAAAGAGACCAAATGAAATCTACAGGCAGGCAGCCCGGGCGGCGCCTTGAGCCTAGTTAGAAGTTGACCCTACAGGCAGACAGCCCGGGCGGCGCCTTGAGCCTAGTTAAAAGTTGACGCCGGACCTAACCGATAATGTTATCTATAGATTTCAGATGTTGTATAGACAAGCAATGTGAAAGTCCCTGTCTTGTTCTTTTTCTGTTCTAATTACTAGTGCTTGCCATATATCTCTCAACTTCCTGAGCCCAGTATAAACATATCCCACCATATGTCTCCCCTCCATATATCCCTCAACTTCCTGGGCTCATCCCACCATATGTCTCCCTACCATATATCTTTCAATTCAAAGACTACCATATATCTCAACTTTAGAAGGACACCACCTGGAAAATCCCCGATAAGAACACAGCCGTTTGTGAGAGCGCGAGAACCAATAAAAAAACTGCTAAATGTATAAACTTAAAATGTTAACCAATTGTAATGCTGTAACCTAGAGAATTCCCTCGTTCCTCTGCAACTTTACAAGTCCTGTTTACATTAGGCTATAAAAGGCAAGCGCACGCATTGTTCAGGGCCCTCCTGTATGTTGTGGAACGGAGGGACCAAGTTCGAACTTGCATTAAAGATCCTTGCCGCTTGGCTTTGACTCTGGACTCTGGTGGTCTTTTTCGGGGAACAAACGGTCTGGGCATAACACCTGTAAGTCAGGAAGAGAGCCCTCACCAGAGTCTGATCAAAGTGGAACCTTGACTTCAGACTTCTAGCCTCCAGAAAAAAATTATGTTGTTTAAACTACCTAGTCTATGGTATGTGGCTATGGCAGCCTGAGCAGCCTAAGACAGAGAGGGAGCGTATTGCTACGTAGATTTTGCCCAAGAGTAAAACAGGACTTCTCTAGGCCAAATGGCCACCAAGTGTAAGTATCAATTCTTCAGGATCCCTTAGCTTGAAGCTATCCAATGATCAAGGGCTCACTACATAATGAAGCAGCCCATTCTATAATGAATAACTTTGGTGGTTAGAAAAGTCTTATACTAAGGTGTGTAAGACTTATTCAATGTATGTACATGTAAAGGCATGTATAAGACTTTTATAACTTTTATAACCACCAAAGTCTGCAAGATGTCTGCCTCTAATTGCCATTGGTCCTTTATTTTGCTTTGCAAAGTCACCCAGCACAGATTGGTAACTACTAGCTCTAAAAAACAGCAAGTGTTTTTTTAAAAAGCTGAGACCTTTTCCAATAACGTTACATTTCTAAATTGACCTGAGGTTGAAGATTTGTGCTTCTCCTAGGAGCCATCTTTGGAAAATGTAAACTGACTGAGAAGCCCAGAGAATTTACATTAAGTCACTTACCTGGTGTCTGCCAATGTGGGTCCCTACAACAGCTGCTGCTCCACCTTGGGTGTGTCCTATCTGATTATAACTTTTAAATTGTGGCTCCCTATCTGCTGAAGTTCCTCCAGCTCTGTAAGAATTCTCAGTGTTGACACAACATGCTGTAGCATGAATGCATTTTATTATTACAACAAAGTCCTTTCTTTGTACATCAAATACTGGGTGCTTATTTGGATTATAAAGGATGATCCAATGGAAATGCTGTGAGTTATTGGTCAAAAAATCTGGCCTTTCTATTTATATTCAATTAGAAATCACTACATGACTTGGGGGAAACATCCTAACACCTTGGTGCCTCCATTTCTTCATCTCTAATATGAGAATATTATTTGCTTTTCAATTATAAATACGTGGTGAAAATAGAATGAAAAAGTCTTAAGAAATAGTCTACACAGTTCTAAAACCTCTTTAAGAACTTCTATTTGTGGTGGGATATAGTAGACATTCTTTCCTCTATCCCTTCCACAAGTCCAACTTTATATATGAACATTATGTGTAATACAAACAAAAGAGAGGAGAGTGCAGACTGACTTAAAACCTCAGGATCCAAAAGACAACATGGTGGTGAGTTCCTTAGGTTTTCTTTTTGCTTCACGCTGAAAGAACCAGAAACCCCAACATGCCAATGTACTCAGACATAAAGAAAACCCAGCAATATCCTGCTTCCTCTAGCCAAAGGACCAGAAAAGGGTCAGCTTAGCCAGATGAAATACTTTTAGACTAATAAACAATATATTCCAGCCAAACACCATAGAAAACACTGTAGACACACACACACATGCACCCACACCCCCCAGCAAAGGCTATGCTATCCAGAGTATAATAAGTTGCCCCAAACTCCCTGTTGGGGTGCTATCAGAGAAGGCCAGCTGCAGAGAAATACTGAGCATAGACTTCATCCCTGCTGGGAAGTAGTATGATTCTCACTACTGACTCTTGCCACCTCAGTATCAGTGGAGACCATGTGGGGAACCTGGACTTCTACTTGGCATCTGGCAGTAACAAGGCACCACTCCCTCCCTGCATTGGGATCGTGTCAGAAAAGTCCTAGAGGAGTGTCAAGAATTTCTCCACCACAAAGTGGTGGAGAAATGTGGTGGTGTCTGTGGAGGCCATATTGGGAGCAGTAGTGAGGAGGACCTAATCTTCCCATCTAGGGAGGTATCACCATAGACCTAGTGGGGAACAGGATCTCCCATCCTCACTCAGCAGTCATGAAGAGCGGCGCCCCCTACCCACCTTAGGTATTAGTGGAAGCTGAGTAGGGAAATTGGATTTCTACTTCCACCTGGAATTAATGAGGTAGCACTCTTGTTTTCTCTGCTGGAGCAGTATTAGAGGAGTCCAGCCAAAGCAGGTTTAAATAGGAACCAGAGTCTCATAACGTACTATCCCAAATCCAGATTTCAATCAAAAATCACTGACAACAAGAATCAAGAAGATATCTAACTGAACGGAAAAAAGCAATGAATAGATGTCAACAGTGTGATAAGAGAGATATTAGAATAATGTAACAAGGTATTCATAAAAATATGCATCAAAATGTATTTATGGACACGCTTGAAACAAATGACAAAATAGCCTCAACACATTTAAAAAAAGGTGTCAGCAAATAAACAGAAGATTTTTTTTAAAAAAGACAAATGGAATTCATTGAAGTTATAGAGTATAAGAGCAACACATAAAATTAGTTGTATTTTCATACACTAAAAATGAACAATCTGAAAAGAAAACTAATAAAATAATTCAACTTACAATAGCATCAAAATAATAAAATGCATAGAAATAAATTTAACCAAGAAAATAGAAGGTTTGTACATAAAAATTACAATATATTGCTGAAGGAAATTAAGGATAACCTAAACAAATAAGTCACCCTGTCCTCACAGATTAGAAGATTTAATATTGTTAAGACAGTAATACTCCCCAAAGAAACCTACAAATTTAATGCAATAACTATAAATATCTCAATAACGTTTTTTATAGAAATAAAAAGGCTGACACCAAATTCATAATGGTATTTCCAGGGACCCAAATAACCAAACAACTTTGAGAAAAAGAAAATTGGAAAACTCATACTTTCCAATTTCAAAACTCATTACAAGCTATAGTAATCAAAACAATGTATTACTGGCATAAATATAGACATATATATTAATAGAATAGAGAGTATAGAAATAAACCCTCAAATTTATGGTTGATTGATCTTCAATAAGAGTAACAAGATAATTCGATGAAGAAAGAATTGTCTCTTCAACAAATTATGTTGAGACAAATTGATAGCCATATGCAAAAGGATGAAAATCAACTCTTACCTCACACTATATACAAAATTTATTCATCATAGAAAAAAGACCTGAATATAAGAGCTAAAAACACAAAACCGTTAGAAGAAATCACAGGGGTAAATCTTGGGCCCTGGATCTGGCAATGGTTTCTTAGGAATGACACTAAAAGAACAAGCAACTTAAAACACAGATAACTTAGACTTCATCAGAATTAACAAATATTTGCATATCAAATGATATAACCAAGAGAATAAAAAGATAGCCCATACAATGGAAGAAAATATTTACAAATCATGTATTTGATAAGGATCTAGTATCCAGACTATACAGAAGACACTTACAACTCAACAACAGAATGATGAACAATCCAATATAAACATGTCAACGGACTTGAATAGACATTTCTCCAAAGAAGATTTACAAATGGCCCACAAGCACACGAGAGGCTTCTCAGAATCATTGGTTATTAAAGAAATGCAAAAAAAAAGCACAGTGAGATACGACCTTACCCACACTAAAATGACAATAATAATAATAACATCAACAATAAAAAGAAGAATAGGAAGAGGAGAAGGAGGGAGGGGAGGAGGAGGAGGAGAAGACTAACAAGTGTTTGTGACTATGCAGGACATTGGACCCCTCATACATTGCTGGTAAAAATGTGAAAAGGTGCAGCTACTATGAAAAACCATTTGGTGATTTCTCAAAAAGTTAAACATAAAAATACTATATGACCCAGCAGTTCCACTCCTAGATATATACTCAAAATAACTAAAAACAAATGTTCAAACATTTGTAAACAAATTTATACAGCACCATTATGCACAATAACCAAAAGGTGTAAACAACACACATGTTCATAAAGTGAAGAATGAATTAAAACAATGTCCATATCCATATAATGGCCTATAACTCAGCTATTAAGAAACTGAAGTACTAAGAGAGTGTAGCAAGATGGCACAACAGAAGGCTCCACTAATTGCGACCTCCCCCACAAGTACACTAATTTAACAACTGTCTACCCAAAAAAGCACCTTCATACGAATCAAAAATCAGGTGAGCATTTACAGTACCTGCTTTTAAGTTCATATTGCGAAAAGAGGCACTAAAGAGGTAGGAAAACAGTCTTGTACTACCAAGGCCACCCCTACCCCATTCTCCAGCAGCTGCAGCATGATGCAGAGAGTGTTACTGTGTGCTGGGTAGATGTACAGAACAGCAATTGTGAGACACTGAACTCAGTGCTGCTCTATTATAGTCAAAAGTAAAATTAGACCAAAGTCAGCTGACACCCAACCACAAGGGAGCATTTACAATAGCCATAGCCGGAGGGGAATGGCCGAGCCCAGTGGTTGGAACTTGAATTCTTACAAGCCTGGCCACCATGGGGTAAAGTGCTCTGGGGCCCAAAATAAACTTGAAAGGCAGTGTAGAGCACAGGGACTGAAATTTTTAGGTGAATCCTAGGGCAGAACTGGCCCCAGAGACAGTGGACTAGAAAGTATGAGGCCTACTGAGACACCAGCTGAGACAGCTGAGGGAATGCAGGCAACACCCTTCACATCACACCGGGCTTCACAGCTCGTGGCTTCAAAAGAGACCTCTTCCATCTGTTTGAAGAGAGAAAAGGAAAAAGTGGGGAGAACTTTGTCTTGCATCTTGGATACCAGCTCAACCACAACAGGATAGGGCATGGATTAGAGTTGTGAAGCCTCTTTCCTGGCCCTAGCTCCTGGTCGACCTTTCTAGACACACTCTTGGACAGAAGGGAGCCCAGTGCCTTGGAGGAAAGGACCAAGTCCTGGCAGGATTCATCACCTGTTACTTAAAGAGCCCTTGGACCCCAAATAACCATCAGTGATACCCAGGTACTATGACAAGGGCCTTGGGCCAGGTGCTATGTCAAGGACTGTGTCTTGTGGTTTGAGACTCAGATATGCTGGTTCAAGGTGAGACTCAGCACATTCCCAGCTGTGGTGGCTATGGGGCAAGAGTCCTGCTTGAGAGAAGTGAAAGGAAATGTCAAAGGGACTTTGTCTTGTGCCTTAGATGCCAGCTCAGCCACAGGGGGATGGAGAACCCAGTGGGCTCTTGGATTCTCTAATTCTGGGACTTGACTCTTCGATAGTACTTCTGAACCTGCCCTGAGCAAGAGGGGAGCCAACCACCCTAAAGAGTAAAGTCTTAGGCCTGGCACTATTTGCCACAGCAGACTGAGGAGCCTTGGGCCTTAAAGAAGCATCAGCAGTAGTCTGGCAGTACTTCTCATGGGCCTGTGGGGGCAGCGCCCATGGGGAGAGGCTCCTCTGCTTTTGCAAAGGTGAGAAAAGAGTGGAGAGGACTGTGTCTCACGGTTTGAGTGCCAGCTCAGCCGCAGTACAATAGAACACCCAGTAGACTTCTATGGTATTTGACTCTAGTCCCTGACTCTCAGATGGCACCTCTGGACCCACCCAGAGTTTGGGGGAACTCACCACCCTGAAAGGAAGGACATACACTTGAATGGCTTTACCACCTCTGATTGTAGAGCCTTAAAGCCTTGAGTGAACAAAGGCAGGAGCCAGGCAGTGGTTACAGCAACTCTTGGGTGAGACCAGTGCTGTGCTGGCTTCAGGTCTGACTCAGTGCAGTCCTAGTGGTGGTGGCTACAGGGATGCTTATGTCACTCCACCACCAGGTGACTCAGAATAGTCACCTGGTGGTGAAGTGACTCAGAATAGAGGTGACTCAGAATAGAGAGAGAGACTTTTGTTTATTTGGGAGAAAGTAGAGAAAGAAAAACAGAGTCGCTGGGTGGTAATCCAGATAATTCTCCTGGATATTGTCGAAGATCATTGAGATGTTACCTCTATGCGTCTGCAAGAACCACAGCATTACTGGGGTTGGGGTGTACCCTAAAGCACATACACCTTAGATCACATTACCCAAGTCCTTTTGAATATCTTGAAAGTCTTCCAAGAGGGATGAATACAAACAAGCACAGATTGAGAAGAATACAATAAATAAATAACTATTCAATGCCCAGACACAGACAAACATTTTAAAGTATCACAACCATCCAGAAAAACATGAACTCACTAAATTAACTAAAAGAGCCAGCAGGGACCAGTCCTGGAGAAACACAGATATGTGAGCTTTCAGACAGAATTTTAAACATTTGTGTTGAGGAAACTCAAAGAAATTCAAGAAAACACAGAGAAGGAATTCAGAATTCTAGCATACAAATTTAACAAAACGATTGAAATAATTTTTAAAATTATTTAAAATTTTTTAATTTTAAAAATTGAGCAGATATTCTGGAACTGAAATATGCAACTGGTATACTGAAAAATAAATCAGAGTCTTTTAATAGAAGAATTGATCAAGCAGAAAAAATTATTAGTGAGCTTTAAGACAGGCTATTTGACAGTACACAGTCATAGGAGATGAAAGAATAAAGAATAAAATACAATGAAGCATGCTTATAGAATCAAAAAAATAGCCTCAGAAAAGCAAATCTAAGAGTTACTGGCCTTATAAAGGAGGTAGACAAAGACATGTGGGTAGAAAGTTTATTCAAAGGGATAATAACAGAGAACTTCCCAAACCTAGAGAGAGATATCAATATCCAAATAAAGGAAGGTTATAGAACACCAAGCAGATTTAATCCAAAGAAAATGTGTTATTCTGTTCTCAGGCTGCTATGAAGAAATACCCGTAACTGGGTAATTTATAAAGAAAATAGGTTTAGTGGGTTTCAGCAGCTAGGGCGGCGGCAGGAGTGGCAGTGGTGAGGCAGCCCAGTTTCGCGAAGGCTCTCAGCCTGCCTCGGTCCGCAGGCACCCGGCACGCGCCTTCCCCGCTGCCAGGATGCCCAAGAGGAAGGTCAGCTCCGCCAAAGGGGCCGCCAAGGAAGAGCCCAAGAGGAGATCCGCACGGTTGTCAGCTAAACCTCCTGCAAAAGTGGAAGCGAAGCTGAAAAAGGCAGCAGCGAAGGATAAATCTTCAGACAAAAATGTGCAAACAAAAGGGAAAAGGGGAGCAAAGGGAAAACAGGTCGAAGTGGCAAACCAAGAAACTAAAGAAGATTTACCTGCGGAAAACGGGGAAACGAAAACTGAGGAGAGTCCAGCCTCTGATGAAGGAGGAGAGAAAGAAGCCAAGTCTGATTAATACCATATACCATGTCTTACCAGTGGTCCCTGTCTCCCTTCTTGTACAATCCAGAGGAGTATTTTTATCAACTATTTTGTAAATGCAAGTTTTTTAGTAACTCTACAAACATTTTTAAGAAGGAGGGAATCCCACCTCATCCCATCTTTTAAGTGTAAATGTGTTTTTTAAGAGGTAAAATCATTTGCTGGTTGTTTATTTTTTGGTACAACCAGAAAATAGTGTGGGATATTGAATTATGGGAGGCTTTGACTGTCTTGGGTGTCAGCTTAACATTCCATAGATGGGGGGTTAGTTTTTATATCCTATAATACAAAGCATATTAAATGGCAATATGGAGTCAGTCCTGCATTTAATGTCTTGAACATTTTAAATTACTTCTATTCCCATGTTGTTTTTTAGTACAATTGTTTCCTAAAGAAAACCACTCCTTGATCATGGCGCTCCCTGTCAGAATTGTGTGCACTCTGTAACATCTTTGGTTGTGGTAGTCCTGTTTTCCTAATAACTTAGTTACTGTGCTGTGAAAGATTACAAATTTGAATATGTAGTGTACATGCTAATTCAGTTGTGAACTGGTGGGCCATATGTAATAGCTGACCAACATGTGAAGATACTGGTACTTGATATCCTCTTAAGGAAAATTTGCTTCCAAATTTTAAGCTGGAAAGTCACTGGAATAACTTTAAAAAAGAATTACAATACATGGCTTTTTAGAATTTCATTACGTATGTTAAGAATTGTGTACAAATTGAAATGTCTGTACTGATCCTCAACCAATAAAATCTCAATTATAAAAAAAAAAAAAGAAAAGAGGTTTAATCGGCTCACAGTTTCACATCACTGGGGAAATTTCAGGAAACTTACAATGATGGCAGAAGGCACCTCTTCACAGGGCAGCAGGGGAGAGAATGAGTGCCAAGCAAAGCCATCATATTGGGAGGGGCCAAGATGGCCGAATAGCAACAGCTCTGGTCTGAAGCTCCCAATGAGATCAACGGAGAAGGAGGGTGATTTCTGCATTTCCAACTAAGGTACCCAGTTTATCTCATTTGGACTGGTTATGCAGTGGGTCCAACCCACAGAGGACAAGCAGAAGCAGGGTGGGGTGTTGCTTCACTCGGGAAGTATAAGAAGCTGGGGGACCTCCCTCCCCCAGCCAAGGGAAGCCCTGAGGGACTGTGCTACCCAGCTGGGTTACTATGCTTTTCCCACAGTTTTTGCAATCTGCAGATCAGAAGATTTCCTCGTGTGCCTGCACCACCAGAGTCCTGGGTTTCAAGCACAGAACTGGGCAGCTGTTTGGGCAGACACCAAGCTAGCTACAGGAGTTTTTTTCATACCCCAGTGGTGCCTGGAACCCCAGTGAGACAGAACCGTTCACTCTCCTGAAAAGGGGGCTGAAGCCAGGGAACCAAGTGGTATAGCTCAGTGGATCCCATCCCCACAGATACCATCCCCAGCAAGCTAAGATCCACTGACTTAAAATTCTTGCTGCCAGCACAGCAGTCTGAATTCAACCTGGGACACTGGAGCTTGGTGAGGTGAGGGGCGTCCACTATTACTGAGGCTTGAGTAGGTGGTTTTCCCCTGACAGTGCTAAGGAGGCTGGGAGATGTGGACTGGGCAAATTCACCACAGCACAGCAAAGCAGCCGTGGCCAGACTGCTTCTCTGGATTTCTCCTCACTAAGCAGGGCATCTCTGAAGGAAAGGTAATAGCCCCAGTCAGGGGGCTCACAGACTAAACCCCCATCTCCCTGAAACAAAGCACCTGGGAGCAGGGGTAGCTGTGGCAGCAGCTTTAGTGCATTTTATTGTTTCTGCCTGCTGGCTCTGAAGAGAGCAGCTGATCCTGTCCAGAGGAATTCTTCCAGCACAGTGCTCAAGGTCTGTTAAGGGCAGACTGACTCCTCAAGTGCATCCCTGACCCCCATGCCTTATACTTCATACAGGAGAGCTCTAGCTAGCATCAGGCTGGTGCCCCTCTGGGATGAAGCTTCCAGAGGAAGGAGCAGGCAGCAATCTTTGCTTTTCTACAGCCTCCACTGGTGACACCCAGGTGAACAGGGTTTGGAGTGGCCCTCCAGCAAACTGCAGCAGGCCTGCAGAAGAGGGGCCTGACTGTTAAAAGAAAACTAACAAACAGAAAGCAAAAACATCAACAACTACATAAAGGACTTCCACACAAAACCCCCATCCAAAGGTCATCTGCCTCAAAGATCAAAGGTATATAAATCCCCAAAGATGAGGAAAAACCAGTGCAAAAACGCTGAAAATTCCAAAAACCAGAATACTTCTTTTCCTCCAAATGATTGCAACTTCTCTCCAGCAAGGGCACAAAACTAGATGGAGATGAGATTGATGAATTGACAGAAGGAGGCTTCAGAAGGTGGGTAATAATCTCCTCTGACCTTAAGAAGCATGTTCTAACCCAATGCAAGGAAGCTAAGAACCTTGATGAAAGGTTACAGGAACTGCTAACTAGAATAACCAGCTTAGAGAGGAGCATAAATGAACTGATGGAGCTGAAAAACACAGCACGAGAACTTCGTGAAGCATACACAAGTATTAACAGCTGAATTGATCAAGCAGAAGAAAGGATATCAGAGATTGAAGATCAACTTACTGAAATAAGACAAGATTAGAGAAAAAAGAATGTAAAAGAATGAACAAAGCCACAAGAAATATGGAACTATGTGAAAAGACCAAACATATGATTGATTGGTGTATCTGAAAGTGACAGGGAGAATGGAACCAAGTTGGAAAACACACTTCAGTATATTACCCAGGAGAACTTCCTCAACCTAGCAAGCCAGGTCGACATTCAAATTTGGGAAGTACAGAGAACACCACTAAAATACTCCTAGATAAGAGCAACCCCAAGACACGTAATTGTCATTTTCTTCAAGGTTGAAATGAAGGAAAAAAAGTTCAGGGCAGCCATACAGAAAGGTCCGGTTACCTACAAAGAGAGGAAGCCCATCAGACCAATAGCGGATCTCTCTGCAGAAACCCTACAAGCCAGAAGAGAATGGGGGCCAATATGCAGCATTCTTAAAGGAAAAAAATTTCAACCCAGAATTTCATATCCAGCCAAACTAAGCTTCATAAGCAAAGGAGAAATAAAATCCTTTACAGACAAGTAAATGCTGATGGATTTTGTCACCAACAGGCCTGCCTTACAAGAACTCCTGAAGGAAGCACTAAATATGGAAAGGAAAAAGCAGTACTAGCCACAGCAAAAACACACCAAAATATAAAGACCAATGACACTATGAAGAAACTGCATCAACTATGTGCAAAATAACCAGCTAGCATCATGATGACAGGATCAAATTGACACATAACAATATTAACCTTAAATGTAAATTGGCTAAATGTCCCAATTAGAAGACAGAAGCTAGCAAATTGAGTAAAGAGTCAGAACCATCTGTGTGCTATATTCGGGGCCCCATCTCATGTGCAAAGACACACATAGGATAAAGACAAATGGATGGAGGAGTATTTACCACACAATTGGAAAGCAAAAATGGCAGGGATTGCAATCCTAGTCTCTGACAAAATAAGCTTTAAACCCCAAAAAATCAAAAAAGACAAAGAAAGTCATACATAATGGTAAAGAGATCATGCAACAAGAAGAGCTAACTATTCTAAATATATATGCACTCAATACGGGAGCACCCAGATTCATGAAACAAGTTCTTAGAGATGCACTAAGAGACATAGACTCCCACACAATAATAGTGGGAGATTTTAACACCCCACTGTCAATAATAGAAGATCAACAAGACAGAAATTTAACAAGGATATTCAGGACTTGAATGCAGCCCTGGACCAAGCAGACCTAATAGACATCTACAGAACTCTCCAGCCCAAATCAACAAAATATACATTCTTCTCAGGATCACATAGCACATATTCTAAAATCGACCACATAATTGCAAGAAAAACACTCATTAGCAAATACCAAAAAAAAAAAAAAAAACATACACACAGAAATCAAAACAAACAGTCTCTCAGACCACAGTGCAATCTAATAGAACTCAGGATTAAGAAACTCACTCAACACCACACAACTACATGAAAATTGAACAATCTGCTTCTGAAACACTTCAAGGTAGATAACGAAATTAAAGCAGAAATAGGTTTTGAAACCAATGAGAACAAAGACATAATGTACTAGAATCTCTGGAACATAGCTAAAGCAGTGTTTAGAGGGAAATTTATAGCACTAAATGCCCACATCAGAAAGAGGGAAAGATCTGAAAAGAACACCCAAACATCACAATTAAAAGAACTGGAGAAGCAAGAACAAACAAACTCAAAAGAAGACAAGAAATAACTAAAATCACAGAAGAACTGAAGGACATCGAGACACGAAAAACCCTTCAAAACATCAATGAATCCAGAAGCTGGTTTCTTAAAAAGATGAAAAAAATAGACCACTAGCTAAACTAATAAAGAAGAAAAGAGAGAAGAATCAAATAGACACAATAAAAAATGATAAATGGGATATCACCACTGATCTTACAGAAATACAAACTATCATCAGAGAATACTTAAACACCTCTATGCAAATAAGCTAGAAAATCTAGAAGAAATGGACAAATTCCTGGACACACACACCCTCCCAAGACTAAACCAGGAAGAAACTGAACCTTAAATCACCAATAACACCTTCTGAAATTAAGGCAGTAATTCATAGTCTATCAACCAAAAAAAAAAAAAAAAAGAGTCCAGGACCAGACAGATTCACAGCAGAATTCTACCAGAGGTTCAAAGAGGAGCTGGTACCATTCCTTCTGAAACTACTCCAAACAATTGAAAAGGAGGGACTCCTCCCTAACTCATTTATGAGGCCAGCATCATCCTGATACCAAAACCTGGCAGAGAAACAACAAAAAAGGAAAATTTCAAGCCAATATCCCTGATGAACATCAATGTGAAAATCCTGAATAAAATACTGGTAAATTGAATGCAGCAACACATCAAAAAGCGTATCCACCATGATCAAGTTGCCTTTATCCCTGGGATGCAAGGCTGGTTCAACATATGTGAATTAATAAACATAATCCATCACAGAAACAGAACCAATGACAAAAAACACACGATCATCTCAACAGATGCAGAAAAGGCCTTTGTTAAAATTCAACATTGCTTAATTCAAAAACTCTCAATAAGCTAGGTATTGATGGAACATATCTCAAAATAATAAGAGCTATTTGTGACAAACCCATAAGCCAATATCATACTGAATGGGCAAAAGTTGAAAGCATTCCCTTTGAAAACTGGCACAAGACAAGGTTGCCCTCTCTTCCCACTCCTATTCAACATAGTATTGGAAGTTCTGGCCAGGACAATCAGGCCAGAGAAAGAAATAAAGGGTATTCAAATAGAAAGAGAAGAAGTCAAATTGTCCCTGTTGGCAGATGACATGATTTTATATTTAGAAAACCCTGTCGTCTCAACCCCAAAACTCCTTGAGCTAACAAGCAACTTCAACAAAGTTTCAGGACACAAAATCAATGTGCAAAAATGACAAGCAATTCTATATACAAACAATAGACAAGCAGAGAGCCAAATCATGAGTGAACTCCCATTCACAATTGTTACAAAGAGAATAAAATACCTGAAAATACAACTTACAAGGGAGATAAAAACCCTCTTCAAGAAGAATATAAGCCACTGCTCAAGGAAATAAGAGAGGACACAAACAAACAGAAAAAAATTCCATGCTCATGAGTAGGAGGAATCAGTATTGTGAAAGTGGCCACACTGCCCAAAGTAATTTATAGATTCAATGCTGTTCTCATGAAACTACCATTGACTTTCTTCACAGAATTAGAAAAAACTAATTTTAATTTCATGTGGAACCAACAAAGAGAAAAAAGAGCTTCTATAGCCAAGACAATCCTAAACAAAAAGAACAAAGCTGAAGACATCACACTATCTGAGTTGAAGCTATACTACAAGGCTACAGTAACGAAAACAGCATGGTACTGGTACCAAAACAGATATATAGACCAATGAAACAGAAGACAGACCTCAGAAGAAACACCATACATCTATAACCATCGGTCTTCAACAAACCTGACAAAAACAAGCAATTGGGAAAGGATTCCTTATTTAAGAAATGGTGCTGGGAAAACTGGCTAGCCATATGCAGAAAATGGAAACTGGACTCCTTCCTTAAACCTTATACAAAAATTAACTCGAGATGGATTAAAAACTTAGATGTAAAACCCCAAACCAAAAAAAAAAAAAACCACTAGAAGAAAACCTAGGCAATACCATTCAGGACATAGGCATGGGCAAACACTTAATGACTAAAACACCAAAAAAATTGCAACAAAAGGCAAAATTGACAAGTGGGATCAAAGTAAACTAAAGAGATTCCACACTCCAAAAGAAACTATCATCAGAGTGAACAGGCAACCTACAGAATGGGAGAAAAATTTTGCAAAATAGAGGAGAATGAATACTTCCAGACTCATACTACAAGGCTAGTATTACCCTGATAAAGAAAAAAACAAAAACAAAACAAAACAAAACAAAAAAACAAAGACATGTCAACAAAAGAAAAACTACAGGCCAATATCTCCAATCAATACTGATGCAAAAAAAAAAAATCATTTATTATGACCAAGAAGTGCAATTTATTCCTGGGATACATGGATGGTTCAAAATATACAAATCAATCAATGTGATACATCATATCAACAGAATGAAGGACAAAAAGCATATAATCATTTCAATTGATACTGAAAAAGCATTTAATAAAATTTAACATCCTTTCATGATAAAAAGTATCAAATGACTGGGTACACAAGGAATGTACTTCAACATATTAAAGTCACATATGATAGATCCACAGCAAGTATCATACTGAATGGATAAAATCTGAAAGTCTTTTCTATAAGATTTGGAACATGACAAAAATACCTACGTTCACCACTGTTATTCAACATAGTACTGGAATTTCTAGCTAGAGCAATCAGACAAAAGAAAGAAACAAAGCGCATCCAAATTGGAAAGGAAGAAGTCAAATTAGCCTTGTTTGCAGATGACATAGTCTTATATTTTCAGAAACCTGAAGACTCCATCCCAAAATTATTAAGACTGATAAATTCAGTAAGTTGTAGGATACAAATCACATACACAAATCAGTAGCATTTCTATATGAGAACAGTGAACAATCTGAAAAAGAAATTAAGAAAATAATGCCATTTACAGTAGCTACATATAAAATAAAATACCTAAACAACTGTATAGGGAAAAAATCTAAAAATTTGATTTTAAAAATGGGCAAATAATTTGAATAGACATTTCTCAAAAGAAGATTTGCAAATGGCAAACAGGCATATGAAAAGATACTCAACATCACTGATTTCACTGAAGTGCAAATCAAAATTACAAAGAGGTATTATCTCACCACAGTTATCATGGCTTTTATCCAAAAGGCCATTAATAACAAATGCTGGCAAGAATGTGGAGAAAAGGGAACCCTCATACACTCTTGATTGAAATGTAAATTTGTACATCCACTGTGGAGAACAGGTTGGAGGTTCCTCAGAAAACTAAACATAGAGCTACCCTATGACCCAGCAATCCCACTTCTGGGTATATACCCAAAAGAAAAGAAATCAGTATATCAAAGAGATATCTGCACTCCTATGTTTGTTGCAGCACTGTTCACAATAGCCACAATTTGGAAGCAACCTAAATGTCCATCAACAGATGAACGGACAAAGAAAATGTGGTACTTACACACAATGCAGTACTATTTAGCCATAAAAACAATGAGATCTTGTCATTCGCAACAACATGAATGAAATTGGAGGTCATTATGTTAAGTGAAATAAGCTAGGCACAGAAAGACAAACATCACATGTTCTCACTTATATTTGGCATCTAAAAATCAAAACAATTGAACTCATGGAGACAGAGAGTAGAAGGAAGACTACCAGAGGCTGGGAAGGGTAAGGGGAGTGAGGGGTTGCAAAGGGAGGTGTGGATGGTTAATGGTTACAAAATATATATATAAAGAACAATAAGACCTACTATTTGGTAGCACAACGAGGTGAATATAGTCAATGCTAATTTATTTGTACATTCTAAAATAACAAGAATTGTATAATTGGATTGTAAGACAAAGGATAAATGCTTGACGGTATGCATATCCCATTTTTCATGATGTGAATGTTACTCATTACCTGCCCCTTTTAGCCATGGCTGGAGCAGCTGGGACACAGGGCACCAAGATCCAATACTGCACACAGTAGAGGGGCACTGGACTTGGCCCAGGAAACCGTTTTTCTCTCCTAGGCATCCAAGCCTGTGATGGGAGGGGCTGCTATGAAGGTCTCTGACATGTCCTGGAGACATTTTCCCTGTTGTCTTGGTGATTAACATTTGGCAAACATCACATATTCCCACTTATTTTTGGCATCTAAAAATCAAAACAATTGCACTCATGGACATAGAGATTAAAGGAAGATTACCAGAGGCTGGGAAGGGTAAGGGTAGTGATGGGTTAGAAGGGGAGGCAGGGATGGTTAATCGTTACACAAATAAGACCTACTATTTAGTAGTGCAACAAGGTGAATATAGTCAATACAAATTTACTTGTACATTCTAAAATAACGAAAGTTATGTAATTGGATTGTTTGTAAGGCAAAGGGTAAATGCTTGATGGTATGGATACCCCGTTTTTCATGATGTCAGTATTACTCACTCATTACCTGCCTATAAAAGGGGCCAGTGTACAGCTCAGGCTGTTGCTTCAGAGGGTACAAGCCCCTAGCCTTGGCAGCTTCCATGTGGTGTTGGGCCTGCATGTATGCAGAAGTCAAGAATTGAGGTTTGGGAACCTTGGCCTAGATTTCAGAAGATGTATGAAAATGCCTGGCAGTCCAGGCAGAAGTTTGCTGCAGGGGCAGAACCCTCATGGAGAACCTCTGCTAGGGTAGTGCCAAAGGAAAATGTGGGGTTGGAGCCCCAACACAGTGTCCCCATTGGGTCACTGTCCAGTGGAGCTGTGAGAAGAGGGCCACCATCCTCCACACCCCAGAATGGTAGATTCATTAACAGCTTGCACCGTGCACCTGGAAAAGCCACAGACCTTCAAGGCCAGCCCATGACAGGAGCCAGGAAGGGGGCTGTAACCTGCAAAGCCATAGGGGTGGTACTGCCAAAGGCCATGGGGGGCCACCTCTTGCATCAGCGTGACCTGGATGTGAGACATGGGGTCGAAGGAGATCATTTTGGAGCTTTAAGATTTGCCTACACTGCTGGATTTTGGGTTTGCTTGTGGCCTGTAGCTCCTTTGTTTTTGTCAATTCTCCCATTTCAAATGGGTGTGTTTACCCAATGACTCTACCCCCATTGTGTCTAGGAAGCAACTAACTTGCTTTTGATTTTATATGCTCATAGGTGGAAGGGACTTGCCTTGTCTCAGATAAGATTTGGGACTTGGACTTTTGAGTTAATGCTGGAATGAGTTAAGACTTTGGGGGACTGTTGGAAGGGCATGACTGTGTTTGGAAATGCGATGACATGAGATTTGCATGTGTGGCCAGGTGCAGAATGATATGATTTGGCTGTGTACCCACCTAAATCTCATTTTTTATTGTTGTACCCATAATCCCAACATGTTGTGGAGGAAGATCCCGGTGGGAGGTATTTGAATAATGGGGGCAGTCCCCTCCATGCTGTTCTTGTGATAGTGAGTGAGTTCTCATGAGATCTACTAGTTTCATAAGGGGCTTTTGCCTCTGTTGCTCGGTATTTCTCCTTGCTGCTGCCATGTGAAGAAGGATGTGTTTGCTTCCCCTTCCACCATGATTGTAGTTTCCTGAGGCCTCTCCAGCCAAGCTGAACTGTGAGTCAATCAACCTCTTTCCTTAAATTGCCCAGGCAGTCTTGGGTATGTCTTTATTAGAAACATGAGAATGGATGAATACAAATGGCATCAATTAGAAAAGGGATTGTGCTATCCAAGAAAATTGGGATCAAATGTAAAGATATAGGCAGGTAGAAATTAAAATAATGAGAAAGATATATTATATAAAAATTAATCAAAGAAAATCAGGAGTGAATGTTTCAGAAAAAGTAAACTTCAAAGCAAAGAAAATTACCAGAAACAGAAAGGGACATTATATAATAAATAAAGTGTCAATCCACCCAAAAGACAGCAATTCTTAATGCATCTGCAACAGACACCATAGCTGAAAAATATCTGAAATAAAGACTGACAGAAACAAAGGAAGTAGTTAATTTCACAATTATTGTTGGAAATTTAAACATTCATCTCTGTAAAATTGATAGAATGACTAGACAGAAAATCAGAAAACATAGAGAATTCAAAAACATCATCAAGCAACAAGATCTAATCAACATTTAAGAAACACTCCACCCAACACCTGAACACATACTCTTCAACTGCTCGTAGACTACAGTAGAACACATCCTAGGCCTTAAAAATCTCCTTGACAAATTTAAAAAACTGAGGTCATACAAAGTATCTTCACTGACACAATGGAATCACACTGCAAATCAATAACAGAAAGATGACAGGAAAATATCCAAATACTTATAAATTACTCAACACACTTTTAAATAACCCATGGGTCAAAAAGTAAGTTTTGACTCAAGTAAAACAGAAAAAAATTATTGAATAATCTGTCATGTGATTAGAGGAAAGAAAACAAAAGTACATAAGAAAATGAAAATGATATATCAAATTTTGTGAGCTACAGCTTAAGTAGTGCTGAAAGGAATATTAGAGTACTAAGTAATAACATTAGAAAAAAAGGAAAAATCTCAAATGAATAATTTAAGCTCTCATCTGAAGAAACTAGGTAAAGAAGAGACAATAAACCCAAAGGAAGCAGAAGCACGCATAATAAAGACAAAAGCAGGGATCAATGAAATTGACAACAAAATGTCACTTAAACAAAGATCTGGTTCTTTGAAAAAGTTAAATAAATTTGACAAATCACTAACAAGACCAACAAAAGAAAGAAAGAAAGAAGACACAATTACAATATAGGAATAAAACAAAGGATATCACTACAGACCTTGCAAACATCAAAAGGAAAATAGAATGCTACAAACAACTCTACACATATAAATTTAACAACTTCAATGAGACCAATTTATTAAAAAAACACAAATTACCAGCACTCACTGGAAATAACAGTCATCTCTCCCTATATATGAGGCACTGGCTCAAGGATTCCTTGTATATACCAAAATCCATACATGCTCAAACCTTGTGGAATATGCATGTAGAAAAAGCTGTCCTTTGTGTATGAGGTTTTGTATGCCATGAATATTGCATTTTCAATCTGCGTTTGCTTGAAAAAAATTCCCATATAAGTGCACCTATGCAGTTCAAGCTAGTGTTTTTTAAGGGTCAACAGTAGATAATTTTAACAGTCCTATATCTAGGGAAATTAAATTCTTTATTTAAAACTCCCCATCCAAGTTTCCAGGCCCATGTGATTTCACTAGAGAATTCTATTAAACTTTTAAAGAAGAATTATTGACAATTTTATATAATCTATTCCAGAAAATATAAAAGGAGGAGAGAATTAATTATATGAACCTAGTATTATCTTAATATCAAAATGAGAAAAAAGTCAATACAAAATGAGAAAATTACAGGTCAATATTTCTTATGAATATAGACCATTTGTTGAAGATATCTTTTCTCTGTCAAATTGGAAAAAAATTGCAAAATGTTAGTAGTAAAACTCAGCAATACATAAAATGAATATACACCATGATCAAATGGAGTTTATCACAGGGATCTAAGTTTAGTTCAATATTTGAAAATCAATCAGTGTAATCCATCTTATTACCAGTCTAAAACAGAAAAATCTCATGATTATATCAATCAATGCAGAAAAACCATTAGACCAAATTTAACACTCATTCATGATTAAAACAATAACTCTCAGAAAAAAATAGAAATAGAAAGAAATTTTCTCTACTTCATAAAGAGCATCCATATTAAAAGTAAAGCTAAACATACTTAACTGTGAAAGACTGAATGCTTTCTATTTAAGGTGGGAACAAAGCATGGACACCACTCTTATTTGACATATTACTGAATATTCTAGTCAGAGCAATAAGGAAAGAAAATGAAATTTAAAAGTACAGATTGGAAATGAAGAATTAAAACCATCTTTATTTGTGCATCTCTTGATGATTTCAGTAGAAAATTCTAAGGAATCTATAAAAATCTCCTAGAACTAATAAATGAGTTCAACATGGGCAAAATACATAAAATAAACACATAAAAATCAATCATATTTCTATATTCTCAGAATGGATACCTATGTGGCCATTGAAATTTCAAATACAGTACAATCAATAATCATTCAAAAATAAATTACTTAAGTGTAAGTGTAAAATACCTATACGGTATTAACAACTAACAAAATAAATTTTAAAAGATCTAAATAAATGTGCAGAAATGCTGTGTTATTGGATTGGAAGACTCAGAAAAATAAACGTATCTATTTTTCCCAAACTGATGTGTATAATAAATTTCTATTAATTCTCAGCAAGATTGTTTTCAGTTATAGACAAGACTGTTCTAAATATATATGGTGTCTTAGTCCTTTCGGAATGCTATAACGAAATACTTTAGACTAGGGAATTTATAAATAACAGAAATTTACTTCTCACAGTTCTGGAGGTGGGGAGTCTAAGTTCAAGGCTACAGTACATTCAGTGTCTGGTGAGGCCTTGTTCTCTGCTTTAAAAATGGTGCCTTCTTGCTGTGTCCCCATATGCTGGAGGGGCGAATAAGATCCTTTGGCCTCTTTTATTAGGACACTAATCCCATTCATGAGGGCTCTGCCCTCATTACCTAATCACCTCCCAAAGACCTTACTTGCCTATTAATACCTTGGGGGTTAGGTTTTAACATATGAATCACACATTCAGATCACAGCATGTGAAAAAGCAAAGACACTGGAAGAGATAAAACCATTTTGAAAAACAAGAATAAAGTGGAAAAATCACTCTATCTGATTTCAAGGCTTATATAGTCATGTTACCCAGTGTAATGTCTATTTGACATAGCTGAATTTCTACCCTGCCCTAACTCTGCTTGTCTTTAAGAAACAGAATGCCCGTGATAAAAAGTTCCTTTTGTAACTGGACCAGCTGAGACTGGTTAGAACTAAGATAGCCAACTGAATTACTTCAAAAAGACATCAGGCTTCAGGATAATCTCATTTCCATGCTAAATGACGCTCCATGACAGTTGACAATTTCTATGACAATGATTGGAATAAGCCATAAAAGAACAAAACGGAAAGCAGCCTTCTCATTCTGGGAAATTCACTGCCCACTTCCAGAAAAGACATGAATATTCCTCCCCTTGCTTTTAATGTCCAACCCTGTCATTAAAGAAACCCTGTTTTTAAACCCCTAAGCCCCACACTAGTGGAGAAGTTGATTTGTTAGTCATACTCCCACTTCTCAATTCCATGGCCTTCAAATAAATCCTGTACTACTTGACACTCACTTTTGGTTTCACGTATTGACTCTGTGACACTGAGCAGGAAAAGATCCTGTCTTTGGGCACCGGCTTTGTTGGTAACAGTCATACTAATCAAGGCTATACGTATTGGTTAGGGAAAGACACAAAGATCAATAGAATAGAATACAGAACCCAGAAGTAAACCCACACATATACACCCAACTGACTTTTGACAAAGATGCAAAAGGTGAAAAAGCAATTCAATAGAGGAAAGACATCTTCAACAAACAGTGTTAGAGAAAATAGACATTCATAGCAAAAATTGACCTAAGCATCACACATTGTACAAATGGTATCTCAAAATGGATGACAGAATTAAATGTGAACTGTAAAATCTAAAAATTTTAAGAAAAACCTTTAGAGTCTAGATCTAGGCAAAGAGTTATTAGACTAAATACCAAAAGTACAATACACAAAAGCAAAAATTGATAAATTGGACCTCATCCAATTAAGAAATTTTTGCTCTGTGAAAGAGCCTAGTAAGATTTTTAGAAGATTAAAAGACAAGGTATAGACTTGGAGGAAATATTTGTAAGCCAGAAACATGACAAATTACTTGTTTTCAGAACACAATAATTATTAAGACTCAGCAGTAGGGGGAAAATCTGATTAGAAAATAGACAAAGGACATGAATAGACATTTCACCAAAGACTATATACAGATAGAAAATAAGCACATTAAAAGATAATAGTCAAAATCACTTAGCCATTATGGAAATCCAAATGAAACTGCAATGAGGTATCAGTGGTTCTACGAGAATGGCTAAAATAAAACAAAAAAACAAAATAATGATAGCACCAAATGCTAGTAAGGATGCAGAGAAGTGGATCACCCATACATTGCTGGTGAGAATGTGAAATGATAAAGCTACTTTGAAAAACAATTTGACAGCTTCTTTAAAAACTGGACATGCAATTACCATACAACTCAGCAATTGCATTTTTGGACGTTTATCCTGGAGAAGTGAAAACTTACATTCCCACAAAACCTGTCATGAATGTTCATAGCAGCTTTACTTGTAATAGCTGAAAGCTGGAAACAACCTAGATGTCCTTCAATGGGTGCATGGTTAAACAAACTGTGGTACACCAACACCGTGGAATTCTGGCCATAAATAGAAAGAAATTAACAGCTGATACGTGTAACAGCTTGGATGAATCTTTATAGAATTATGCTAAATTAAAAAAGAAATTATGAAAGGTTACATACTACAAGAATTCATTTACATTATTGAAACAACAAGGTTGAAATGGAAAACAGATTAGTGGTTTTGAATGTTTAAGGAAGGGAGCAGGCAGAAGAAATGTGGGTGTGATTATTAAAAGGAAATATGATGTATCCTTATGGTGATAGAACTATTGTGCACCTTTACTGTATTGATATTCATATCCTGGTTGTGGTATTGTACTATACTTCAGAAGATACTGCCATTGAGGTAAACTGGGGAGAAGGCACAGGCATACCTCAGAGATACTGCAGGTTCAGTTCCAGACCACCACAATGAAGCAAGTCACACTTTTTTTTTTTTTTTTTTGGTTTCCCAGTGCATATAAAAGTTACCTTTATGCTAACTGTAGTCTACTAAATATGCAATAGCATAATGTCTACAGAACAATTTAACACCTTAATTAAATATACTTTATGCTAAAAAGGCTAATGATCATCTGAACCTTCAGTGAGTTGTAATCATTTTGCTGATGAACGGTCTTGCTTTGATGTTGATGGCTGCTGACTGATCAAGGTAGTAGTTGTTGCTGAAGGTAGGTTTATGTGGCTGTAGCTATTTCTATATATTTATTTAATTTTTAGAGATGAGCTCCCACTATATTGTCCAGGTTGAGACTACAGGCTGCACCTATGCACCTGGGCACCCAGCTGTAATTTCTTAAAATAACAGAAAAATGAAGTTTGCCACATTGGTGTACTCTTCCTTACACGAAAGATTTTTATGTAGCATGCAATGGTGTTTGATTGCATTTTATTCACAATAGAACTTCTTTCAAAATTAGAGCCCATCCTCTCAAACTCTGCCACTGCTTTATCAACTAAGTTTGTATGATATTCTAAATCATTCATTGTCAGCCAGTTGTGGTGGCTCACACTTGTAACCTTAGCACTTTGGGAAGCTGAGGTGTGCAAATCACCTGAGCTCAGGAGTTCGAGACCAGCCTGGCCAAAATGGTGAAACCCTGTCTCTACTAAAAATACAAAAATTAACCAGGTGTGGTGGTGTGTGCCTGTAGTCCCAGCTACCTGGGAGACTGAGGCAAGAGAATCACTTGAATCTGGAAGGCAGAGGTTGCAGTGAGCTAAGATCACACCACTGCATTCCAACCTGGGTAATACAGTGAGACCCTGTCTAAATAAATAAATAAATAATAAATAAATAATTGCTATTTCAACAACGTTCACAGCATCTTCACCAGGAGTAGAATCCATCTCAAATAATCACTTTCTTTGTTCAACTGCAAGAAGCAACTCCTCATTCATTAAATTTTTAACATGAGATTGTAACAATTCAGTCACATTTTCAGGGTCTACTTCTAATTCTATTCCTCTTGATATTTCCACATCTGCAGTCAGTTTCTCTACCAAAGTCTTGAACTCCTCAGAGTCATTCATGACGGTTGGAATCGACTTATTCCAACCCCTGTTGATGTTGATATTTTTAGTTCTTCCCATCAATCACCAATATTCTTAATGGCACTGGAAAGGTCCATCTTTTTCAGAAAGTTTTCAATTTACTTTGCCCAGATCCATGACAGGAATCACTATCTATAGGAGCTGCAGCTTTATGAAATGTATCTCTTAAATAATAAGGTTTGAAAGTCAAAATTACTCCTTGATCCATGGGCTGCAGAATAGATATTGTGTTAGCAGGCATGAAAACAACGTTAATCTCCTTGTATGTCTCCATCAGAGCTCTTGGGTGAGTAGGCGTATTGTTAATGAACAGTAATATTTTGAAATGAGTCTTTTTTTCTAAGCCGTAGATCTCACAAGTGGACTTAAAATATTCAGTAAACCATGCTGTAAACAGATGTGCTGTCATCCAGGCTTTGTTGTTTCATTGATAGAGCACAGGCAGAATAGGTTTAGCATAATTCTTAAGGACTCTAGGATATTTGGAATTTTAAATGAGCATTGGTTTCAACTCAAAACCACAGACTGCATTGGCCCCTAACAAGAAAGTCAGTTTGTTTTTTGAAGCTTTGAAGCAAGGTATTGATTTCTCCTCTCTAGCTATAACAGTCCTAGATGGCATCGACTTCCAATAGAAGCCTGTTTCTTCAACATTGAAAATCTGTCGTTTAAGTGTAGCCATCTTCATAAGTTACTTTAGCTAGATCTTCTGAATAACTTGCTACAACTTTTACATTTAACACTTGCTACGTCACTTTGCACTTCAATGTAGTGGAGACGACTTCTTTCCTTAAAACTCATGAACCAACCTCTGCTAGCTTCAAACTGTTCTTCTGTAGCTTCTTCACCTGTCTTAAATGTCATACAACTGAAGAGAGTTAGGCCCTTGCTCTGGATTTGGCTTTGGCCTAAGGGGATGCTGCAGCTGGCTTGATCCCCTCTTTAGACCACTAAAACTTTCTCCCTCTCAGCAGTAACGCTGTTTTGCTTTCTTATCATTTGTGTGTTCATAGGAATAGTATCTTTAATTTCCTTTGAGAACTTTTTCTTTGCATTCACCACTTGGCTAAGTGGTGCAAGAGGCCTAGCTTTCAGTTTATCTCAGCTTTCAACACGCCTTCCTCATTAAGCTCAATCATTTCTATCTTTTGATTTAAACTGAGAGACAGATGACTCTTACTTTCACTTGAATGTTTAGAGGACATTGTAGGGTTATCAATTAGCCTAATTTCAATACTGTTGTATCTCAGAAAATAGGGAGGCCCAAGAAGAGGGAGAGAGATGGAGAAGGACTGAACAGTGAGGCAGTCAGAACATACACATTTATGCATTAAGTTTGCCACCTTATATGGATATGGTTTGTGGTGCTCCAGTACAATTACCATAGTTTGACACCAAATGTCACTGATCACAGATCACCATAACAGATATAATAATAATGAAAAAATCTAAAATATTGTGAGAATTACCAAAATGTGACATAGAGACATGAAGTGAGCACATGCTGTTGGAAAAATGGCACTGGATGCAGGGTTACCACAAAACTTCAATTTGTAAAAAGTACAATATCTGTGAAGCATAATAAAAGAAGATGTGCCTGTACCTGACATACTTCTGTATTTTTATAACTGCATGTGAATCTACAATTATCTCAAAATTAAAAATTTAATTTAAAAAGGATAGGCTATACAAACACTGCAAATTATAACATTTTTTGATATTTTACAATATTTTAAAAAGAGCTCTTTTCTTTCCTCCATAATTTTCTGACTGTTTAAAAAACCACTAAAGAAATATGAAAGATTATTCTAGAGCCACAATTTTAAACTTTCCAATCAAAACACAGGAAGAACCAATCAACCAAGTAATATATATATTTAGATCCTAGCATGTGACATATATTGCAAAGGGTTATAGAAAACTCTAAGGCACAGGCTCTGATTTTGAGCAGTTTACAATCTAGGCATGCACATAAGAAATGATGCAATTTACATAAAACCATATTTCATCAATTCTATTATGTACATTTTTCTCATGTTAACTTTTCTGAAATCAGAATGACATCTTGGAGTCAATGAAATGCAGTAGACAAAAGGCAAGATGTGACATGTCACAAAGGAGTAGGATAGGAAAAGTGTCCTCATAATAGTTCAGAGGATAATTCATTGTAATTTGAAGTGGCAAGGGAAGACTATATAGAGGAGGTGAGAATGATTCAGGCCTAATGTGTGGGTACTATTACAATAAACAAATGATATGCAGGTGAGTGGTTTAAATGAAAAAGCAAAGAGAATGAAGCTAATTATAAGATATAGCATAAGAAAAGACCGGTACTTGGGAACATGCAGATCACATTTTAGGTAACAGGGCATGAATCATTTTGGCTTTAGTAGAGCATACATTGAAAAGAAAAACAGCAACCTCTGCTTCTGATAATTGTGTAGTTCCTACTGATGGCTCCCAGTTAAGAAATATTTAAAAATCATCTTGAAAGTAGCAAAATTAGAATTACTTATCAAAATCAAACAGAAAGAAATATCTCAAAGAGATAAGCCTAGTATTGAAAGCTACTTTTGTCCTGAATTCTTTTGACAGTCATAAAGAAATAGCTGTGAAATTGAGTAGTGGTTTTGCCAGTATTACAGGGTGAGAGGAACAGAAGTCAAAGCCCAGTATCTCATCAATATGGAGATTCTGATGAACCCCAATAAGCTTGGACCCAACAGGACTACATTATCAGTGTAAAGGGGAACTGGGCTTTCCCTTCCACAGACTTGCAATCAAGTTTATGAGTGGTCCAGGGAATGTCATGCCATGAACTTAGGTTAACATGGTCCCAAATTGTTAAGCCCCACTGGTGCCTGGCAGAAGCATCTCTGGTGAGGGTACCTTCTACCTCAACTTTGAATTATTCCTATTAACAAGTATGAAGATGCAATTGTTAGCCTACACTGAAAGACAATCAGGCATACATAAAAACAATATATTATTTGAATGAACCAGCAGAAAAACAGCAGAAACAGGCCTACAAAACTTCAGGTTTTGCACTTATCAGCCACAGACTATAAAATATATTTTACTATGCTTAAAGAAATAAAGGAAAAGCATGAATATTTCTCCACAGAGTATGAAAATATGAAAGAGATATAGCAGATATAAGAAAGAACAAAATATAACTTCAGAACTGAAACAATATCAAACTAGAAGCTCTTTGGCAGACAAAATGGCAGATTACGCACAGCAGAAGAGAGATTGATGAACTTAAAATAAGTCAAAACACAGTATTAGAATACAGCACATAGAGTAAAATAATGGAATATACAGAATAGAGTGTAAGAGAGAGACAAAAAAGAAAATTTGATAGATGTTTAATTGGAATACAGAGAGAAGAGAAAAACATGGGGCAGGGGCATTATGTGAGCAGATAATGACTGACAATTTTTAGACTAATTAAAAAACCCAATCTATAATATTTGAATTCCTAGAAATATAAAGCAAGATAAATATAAACAAAGTCACACCTAGAAACATTGTAGTAAAATTGCAGTAAACAGCTAGAGAGAAAATTTTAAAACACTGCTTTTAGACTGACAGTTACCAACAAAGGCGTGAAGAGACTGACAACTGACTCTCAAAAGCAACAACAAAAACAAAAACAGAAGACAATGGAATGATAACTTCAATTAGCTTAAAGGTAACCACCAGGCCTGCCCTACAAGAGACCCTGAAGGAAGCACTAAACATGGAAAGGAACAACCGGTATCAGCCATTGCAAAAACATGCCAAAATGTAAAGACCATCGATGCTAGGAAGAAACTGCATCAACTAATGAGCAAAATAACCAGCTAATATCACAATAACAGGATCAAGTTCACACATAACAATATGTTCTTTGAAACTAATGAGAACAAAGATAATAACATGTCACCTGGTGGTGACAAAATCTCTAAGCATTTGCTTGTCTGTAAAGGATTTTATTTCTCCTTCACTTATGAAACTTAATTTGGATGGATATGAAATTCTGGGTTGAAAATTCTTTTCTTTAACACTGTTGAATATTGGCCCCCACTCTCTTCTGGCTTGGAGAGTTTCAGCCAAGAGATCTGCTGTTATTCTGATGGGCTTCCCTTTGTGGGTAACGGCAACCTTTCTCTCTGGCTGCCCTTAACATTTTTTCCTTCATTTCAACTTTTGTGAATCTGACAATTATGTGTCTTGGAGTTGCTCTTCTCGAGGAGTATCTTTGTGGCATTCTCTGTATTTCCTGATTTGAATGTTGGCCTGCCTTGCTAGGTTGGGGAAGTTCTCCTGGATAATATCCTGAAGGGTGTTTTCCAACTTGATTCCATTCTCCCCATCATAATAACATACCAGAATCTCTGGGACACATTTAAAGTAGTGTGTAGAAGGAAATTTATAGCACTAAATGCCCACAAGAGAAAGCAGGAAAGATCTAAAATTGACACCCTAACATCACAATTAGAAGAACTAGAGAAGCAAGAGCAAACACATTCCAAAGCTAGCAGAAGGCAAGAAATAACTAAGATCAGAGCAGAACTGAAGGAGATAGAGACACAAAAAACCCTCCAAAAAAATCAATGAATCCAGGAGCTGGTTTTTTAAAAAGATCAACAAAATTGATAGACCACTAGCAAGACTAATAAAGAAGAACAGAACGAAGAATCAAATAGATGCAATAAAAAATGATAAAGGGGATATCACCACCAACCCCACAGAAATACAAAGTACCATCAGAGAATACTATAAACACCTCTATGCAAATAAACTAGAAAATCTAGAAGAAATGAATAATTTCCTGGACACTTACACTCTTCCAAGACTAAACCAGGAAGAAGTTGAATCCCCAAATAGACCAATAGTAGGCTCTGAAATTGAGGCAATAATTAATAGCCTACCAACCAAAAAAAGTCCAAGACCAGATGGATTCACAGCCGAATTCTAACAGAGGTACAAGGAGGAGCTGGTACCATTCCTTCTGAAACTATTCCAATCAATAGAAAAAGAGGGAATCCTCCCTAACTCATTTTATGAGGCCAACATCATCCTGATACCAAAGCCTGGCAGAGACAAAACAAAAAAAGAGAATTTTAGACCAATATCCCTGATGAACATCGATGCAAAAATCCTCAGTGAAATACTGGCAAACCGAATCCAGCAGCATATCAAAAAGCTTATCCACCATGATTAAATGGGCTTCATCCCTGGGATGCAAGGCTGGTTCAACATATGCAAATCAATAAACGTAATCCAGCATATAAACAGAACCAAAGACAAAAACCACATGATTATCTCAATAGCTGCAGAAAAGGCCTTTGACAACATTCAACAGCCCTTCATGCTAAAAACTCTCAGTAAATTCGGTATTGATGGAAGTATCTCAAAATAATATGAGCTATTTATGACAAACCCACAGCCAATATCATACTGAATGGGCTAAAACTGGAAGCATTCCCTTTGAAAACTGGCACAAGAGAGGGATGCCCACTGTCACCACTCCTATTCAACATAGTGTTGGAAGTTCTGGCTAGGGCAATCAGGCAAGAGAAAGAAATAAGGAATATTCAGCTAGGAAAAGAAGAAGTCAAATTGTCCCTGTTTGCAGATGACATGATTGTATATTTAGAAAACCATCATATCAGCCCAAAATCTCCTTAAGCTGATAAGCAACTTCAACAAAGTCTCAGGATACAAAATTAATGTGCAAAAATCTCAAGAATTCTTATACACCAGTAACAAACAGAGAGCCAAATCATGAATGAACTCCCATTCACAATAGCTTCAAAGAGAATAAAATACCTAGGAATCCAACTTACAAGGGATGTGAAGGACCTCTTCAAGGAGAACTACAAACCACTGCTCAGTGAAATAAAAGAGGACACAAACAATGCAAGGACATACCATACCCATGGATAGGAAGAATCAATATTGTGAAAATGGCCATACTACCCAAGGTAATTTATAGATTCAATGCCATCCCCATCAAGCTACAAATGACTTTCTCCACAGAATTGGAAAAAACTGCTTTAAAGTTCATATGGAACCAAAAAAGACCCCACGTTGCCAAGACAATCCTAAGTCAAAAGAACAAAGCTGGATTCATCACACTACCTGACTTCAAACTATACTACAAGGCTATAGTAAATAAAACAGCAGGGTACTGGTACCACAACAGAGATATAGACCAATGGAACAGAACAGAGTCCTCAGAAATAATACCACACATCTACAGACATCTGATCTTGACAAACGTGACAAAAACAAGAAATGGGGAGAGGATTCCCTATTTAATAAATGGTGCTGGGAAAACTGGCTAGCCATAAGTAGAAAGCTGAAACTGGACCCTTTCCTCACTCCTTATACGAAAATTAATTCAAGATGGATTAGAGACTTAAATGTTAGACCTAATACCATCAAAACCCTAGAAGAAAACCTAGGTAATACCATTCAGGGCATAGGTATGGGCAAGGACTTCATGTCTAAAACACCAAAAGCAATGGCAACAAAAGCCAAAATTGACAAATGGGATCTAATTAAACTAAGGAGCTTCTGCACAGCAAAAGAAACTACCATCAGAGTGAACCCAGGCAACCTACAGAATGGGAGAAAATTTTTGCAACCTACTCATCTGACAAAGGGCTAATATTCAGAACCTACAAAGAACTCAGACAAATTGACAAGAAAAACAAATAACCCCATCAAAAAGTGGTCAAAGTATATGAACAGACATTTCTCAAAAGAAGACATTCATACAGCCAACAGACACTTGAAAAACTGCTCATCATCACTGGCCATCAGAGAAATGCAAATCAAAACCACAATGAGATACCATCTCACACCAGTTAGAATGGCAATCATTAAAAAGTCAGGAAACAACAGGTGCTGGAGAGGATGTGGAGAAATAGGAACACTTTTACACTGTTGGTGGGATTGTAAACTAGTTCAACCATTGTGGAAAACAGTATGGCGATTCCTCAAGGATCTAGAACTAGAAATACCATATGACCCAGCCATCCCATTACTGGGTATCTACCCAAAGGATTAAAAATCATGCTGCTATAAAGACACATGCACACATATGTTTATTGCGGCACTATTACAATAGCAAAGACTTGGAATCAACCCAAATGTCCATCTGTGACAGACTGGATTAAGAAAATGTGCCATCATTCTTAGCAAACTTTCACAAGAACAGAAAACCAAACACCGCATGTTCTCACTCATAGGTGGGAACTGAACAATGAGATCACTTGGACTCGGGAAGGGGAACATCACACACTGGGTCCTATCACGGGGTGGGAGGGGGGAGGGATTGCATTGGGAGTTATACCTGATATAAATGACGAATTGATGGTGCTGACAAGTTGATGGGTGCAGCACACCAACATGGCACATGTATACATATGTAACAAACCTGCACGTTATGCACATGTACCCTAGAACTTAAAGTACAATAAAAAAAAGAAAAAATAAATAAAATAAAATAAAATTGGGATCACAATGATTACTATTTTTATTCTTTTTAAACATAACTGATTAGCTTTGTCATACACGCCCTTAAATATTCTTGAACAACATGATTTCTAATGGTTGCAATGTGTTCCACCACATGGATGTTCTAGTATCCTGTAATTTAACCAGTTTCCTTTGTTGGGCATTTTGGTTATTTTCAATTTTCTGCTGTTATAAATAAGGATTCAGTGAACATCCTAGTGCATAAATCTTTGCACCCATTTTAATTATTTCCATACACGAAATTCCTAGAAATGGAATTACGCAAAGACTAAAAAGGAAGGCTATTTTGAAGATGACAAATGGTATGCAGGCCGGAATCTAACTTTATCTATTTGAGGAGATAAAAAACCAGATAATGATCTGTTGGCTCCAACGCATAACCTTTTGAACTCTGACTTTCAGTTCATGGACCTGTCATCTGCCCAGTCTAGGAGAAGACCATCCTCTGTTGAGAGTCAATGCCTCATGAAGAACAGAGACTTGGGCCAGGTGCAGTGGCTCACACTTTTAATCTCAGCACTTTGGCAGGCCGAGGTGGGAGGATCACCTGAGGTCAGGAGTTCAAGACCAGCCTGGGCAACATGGCAAAAACCCATCTCTAGTAAAAATACAAAAATTAGCTGTGTGTGGTCGTGCACGTCTGTAGTCTCAGCTACTTGGGAGGCTGAGGCATGAGATTGGCTTGAACCCAGGAGGCAGAGGCTGCAGTGAGCTGTGATTGCACAACTGTCATCCAACCTGAGTGAAAGGGTGAGACTCTGACAAAAAAAAAAAAATTATTGAGACTTTTTTTTGTGCCCTATCATGTGGTCTATCTTGGATAATGTTCCATATGCTGATGAGAAGAATGTATATTCTGCAGTTGTTGGGTAGAATGTTCTCTAAATATCTGTTGTCTATTTGTTCTAGGGTGTAGTTTAAGTACATTGTTTCTTTGTTGGTTTTCATTTGCATGGAATATCTTTTTCTATCACTTCACCTTAAGTCTATATGTGCCCTTACAAAAGAGTGAGTCTCTTGCAGACAGCATATATTTGTTTCT
Organism: Trachypithecus francoisi; assembly: GCF_009764315.1. NCBI lineage: Eukaryota > Metazoa > Chordata > Mammalia > Primates > Cercopithecidae > Trachypithecus > Trachypithecus francoisi. The sequence continues at coordinate 43,567,437 of NW_022681471.1, forward strand.
AGTTTTTCATTAATCCAATCTGCCATTTACTGTCTTTAGTTAATGATTTTAATCCATTTAAATTCAAGGTAATTATTGGTAGGTAAGAACTTACTTATACCAGTTTGCTAATTATTTTCTTGTTATTTCTTTAGATACTTTGGGGTTGTTTTCCTTTCTCTCTTGCTGTCTTTCTTTGTGGCTAAGTAATTTTTTTCTAGTGGCATGTTTTGATTCATTGATTTTTATCCTTTATGTCTCTACTATAGGTCTATAGGTTATGACTTTGTGAGTACCATGAGGCTTATGTGGAACATATTATAGTTATAACAGGCTATTTTAAACTAATGAGAACTTAACTTTCATTGCCCAAAAAATCCTCAACACTTTTACTCAATTCTTCCTTCCCTCAATTTTTGACATTACAGTTTACATCTTTTCATATTGTATACCCTTAACATAATGTTGTAAATGTTTTTAATAGCTTTGTCTTTCAACCTTTATACTGAATATACAAGTCATTTATACACCACCATTACAGTGTTCAAGTATTCTTAATTTGACTGTGTATCTACTTGCTCTAGTGAGTTTTATACTTTTGAATGTTTTCATGATACTCATTAGTATCCTTTTCTTTCAGCTTGAAGAACTCCTTTTAGCATTTCATGCAAGACAAGTCTGGTTGCAATAAATTTGCTCAGCTTTTCTTTGTGAGGGGAAGTCTTTATCTGTCCTTCATTTCTGAAGAACAGTGTTGCTGGGTAAAGTGTTCTTGTTTGGCAGTTTTTTTACCCCTTTATATCCTATAAATATATAACCTCACTCTTTTGGCCTAAAAGTTTTGCTGAGAAGACTGCTGCTAGCCTACTAGAACTCTTTATATGTGATGTGCTTTATTACTCTTGATGCTTTCAGGATCCTCTCTTTGTCTTTGATTTTTGACAGCTTGATTAACGTGTCTTGGTGTATTAGTCTGTTCTCACATTGCTAATACAGAAATACCTGGGAATGCGTAAATTATATAGAAAAGTGGTTTAATTGACTCACAATTCCACATGGCTGGGGAGGCCTCAAAATCATAGTGTAAGGTGAATGAGAAGCAAAGTCACATCTTACATGGTGGCAGGCAAAAGAGCACATGCAGGGGAATTCACCTTTATAAAACCATCAGATCTCATGAGACTTATTCACTGTCATGAGAACAGCATGGGAAAGACCCACTCCCATGATTCAATTACCTCCCATCAGGTCCCTCCCATGACATGTGGGAATTATGGGAGCTACAATTCAAGATGAGATTTGGGTGTGGACACCACCAAAACATGTTCCACCTCTGGTCCCTCCCAAGTATCATGTCCTCACATTTAAAAACCAATCATGCCTTTTCAATAGTCCCCCAAAGTATTAACTCATTTCAGCATTAACTCAAAACTCTATAGTCCAAAGTCTCATCTGAGACAAGGCAATTCCCTTCCACCTATGAGTCTATAAAATCAAAAATGAGTTAGTTACTTCCTAGATACAATGAAGGTACAGGCATTGGGTAAACACACCCATTCCAAATGGGAGAAATTGTCCAAAATGAAAGAGCTACAGGCCCCATGCAAGTCCAAAATCCGATAGGGGAGTTATTAAACCTTAAAGTTCCAAAATTATCTCCTTTGACTCCATGTCTCTCACATCCAGGTCACACTGATGCAAGAGGTGGTTTCCCACAGCCTTATTCAGCACTACCTATAGCTCCCCTCCTGGCTGCTTTCATGGGTTGGCATTATCTGTGGCTTTTCCAGGCACATGTTGCAAGCTGTCAGTGGATCAGCCATTCTGGGGTCTGTAGGATGATGGCCTTTTTCTCACAGCTCCACTTGGCAGTGCCCCAGTGGGGACTCTGTGTGGGGTCTCCAACCCCACATTTCCCTTAAGCACTGCCCTAACAGGGTTCTCCATGAGGGCTTCCCTCCTTCCCCAACAGCAAACTTCTGTCTGGACATCCACACATTTCCATATATCCTCTGAAATCGAGGCAGAGTCTCCCAAACCTCAGTTATTGACGTCTGTGTACCTGCAGGCTTAACACTATGTGGAAGCTGCCAAGGCTAGAAACTTGCACCTCTTGAAGCCATGGCTCAAGCTGTACCTTGGTCCCTTTTAGCCATGGCTGGAGCTGAAGTTGGGATGCAGGGAACCAAGTTCCAAGACTGCTGACAGCAGGGTGGCCCTGGACCAGGCCCAGGAAACCACTTTTTCCCTCCTAGGCCTCCAGGCCTGTAATGGGAAGGGCTGATGTGAAGACCTCTGATATGCCCTGGAGACATTTTCCCCATTGTCTTGGCAATTAGCATTTGGCTCCTTGTTGCTTATGCAAATTTCTGCAGCTGGCTTGAACTTCTCCCAGAAAATGGTTTTTACTTTTTTATTGCATCATTAGCCTGCAAATTTTCCAAACTTTTATGCTCTGCTTCCTCTTGAATGCTTCATCACTTAGAAACTTCTTCCCCCAGATACCCTAAATCATCTCTCTCAAGTTCAAAGTTCCACATATCTCTGGAGCAGGGGCAAAATTCTGCCAGTCTCTTTGCATAGCAAGAGTGTATTTATTCCAGTTCCCAACAAGTTCCAAATCTCCATTTGAGACCACTTCAGCCTGGACCTTGTTGTCCATTTCACTATAAGGATTTTGGTCAAAGCCATTCAACAAGTCTCTAAGAATTTCCAAACTTTCCCACAATTTCCTGTCTTCTTCTGAGTGCTCCAAACTGTTCCAATCTCTGCCTGTTACCCAGTTCCAAAGTCACTTCCACATTTTTGGGTATCTTTATGGCAGCACCCCACTCTATGGGTACCAATTTACTATATTAGTCTGTTCTCATGCTGCTAATAAAGACATACTCATGATTGGGTAATTTATAAAGGAAAAAGGTTTAATTGACTCACAGTTCCACATGGCTGGGACGGCCTCACAATCATGGCAGAAGGTGAATGAGGAGCAAAGTTACATCTTACACAGTGCCAGGCAAGACAGCGTGTTCAGGGAAACTTCCCTTTATAAAACCAGCAGATTTCATGAGACTTATTCACTATCACTAGAGCACCATGGGAAAGACTCGTACCCATGATTTAATTACCTCCCACCAGGTCCCTCCCACAACATGTGGGAATTATGGGAACTACAATTCAAGATGAGATTTGAGTGGGGACACAGCCAAACCATATCACTTTGTGTAGGATTATTTTGAATGAATATGCATGTAAACCTTTGACCTTTCTATACCTGGATATTTACATCCAAATTCCAGATTTCTGCTATTATTTCTTTAAATAAGCTTTCTACCCCCTTGTTTCTCTCTTCTCTTTCTTTACATTCTATACTTTAAATATTTGCTTTTTCAATGCCATCCCATAAATCCCACATGGTTTATTCATTCTTTTTTCTATTTTCTCTAACTGAATATTTTCAAATAACTTTTCTCTAAAATCACAGATTCATTATTCTGCTTGATCAATTATGCTGTTGACATTTTCCATTGCATTTTTCATTTTGTTCATTAAATTTTTAGCTCAAGAATTTCTGGGGTTGGCTTTACAATTTAAATCTGTGTTAAATTTCTAGTTTTAGTCACATATTGTCCTAATTTTGTCAAAAAATTTTCTGTATTTTCTGGAGGGTTGCTGAGCTTCCTTTAAACAATTATTTTGAATACTTTGTCAGGCAGTTTATAAATTTCCATTTCTTTAGCATTGGTTACATGTGCTTTTTTTTGTTCCTTTTGTGTTTTTCTTTTTCCTTGATTGTTCTTGGTCCCTATGGTCATGTGTTGATGTCTGTGCTTTGAAGAAGTAGGAGCTTATTTCAGTCTTGACAGACTGGCTTTGTCTGGGAAATCCATTTGCTAGTCAGCCTTTCCAGAGATTCTAGGAAAGACATCTGGTCTGTGGGTAGCTTTGCTACCAGAGTCCTTAAAAAGCTGGCCCGGTGCTGGGATCAACAAATGGGCAGACAGGGGTCCTGAGTTTGCAGCTTGAGCTAGGAGCCCATATCCACTGGGGGTGGAACTGTTGATCAAGTCCATGGGTGTGAGTTTAGAGTCTAGGTCTGTAAGTGTGGACCTGGAACCTGAATTGCATTGATGAGAGCCAAACTGAATACTAGGTCCACAGGAGCTGATCTGGTACTGGGGTAAGTCTTGAGCCTGAGTCTGCAGGGGTCAGCCAGGCACTGGGATGGGTCTGGAGCCTTTATCTACATGGTTGGGCATAGATTCTGAGTTCACAAGGGCTAGTCTAGCATCTGAGTGTGCAGGGGTGACCCTGGAACCTCAGTTTATGGGACAGGGCCTTGCACTTTGGTCTACTGAGACAGACCTGGACCCTATGTCTGATAGAGCATGGGGCCACAGGAGTTGAAATGAAGTGTGGAGCCACCTGGAGCAGGCTGGCACAGAATAGACCTGGAGCCTGTGTCTATATGTGCTGTTGCGGTACCTGAGGCTAGGCATGCTGACTTGGCACTGGGGTAAAACTGAACCCTGGGGCTGTGTGGGTCTACTTACCTATGAGTTGGTCTGGTGTTTGGGGTGTACCTAGAGTCTTAGGGCTGCAGGGATTGGCCTGGCAATTAGTGTACCTGGAGTCTGTTTCTACAGGGGTCAGACTGGAGACTGGGTTCATACATGCCAGCTTGATGAATAGGACTGCAGAGGGCAACCTGTGCTGGAGGTAGACCTGGTGTGGGTCTAGAGACTGAATCTGCAGATTACTCTGCAGCCTGCAGCCTGAGTATTTGGGAACAGGCTTGGCACAGGGCCAGTCATAATGCCTGTGGCTGCTGTAGCTGAGCCTGAGACTGCTGGGTTTGGCCTGGTGGTGGGGCAAGTCCAGAGACTGAAACTACAGGGCAGATCTGCAGTCTGGAGCTGTGGTATTTTGCCTGGCATCAGGACATGTCTGGAATCTCAGTCTATGACTACCTACCTGGAGTCTGGCGCCCTGGGTGCCTGCCTGGTGCTGGGTTTTCCTGTGGCGGGCCCAATGTTGTGGGTCTGGGAGGAAATCTGATGCTCACTTCTCTTTCCTTCCCACAAGTAGATGGTATCCTTCTTCATACTGTACTGCTTTGGGTTGGGGCAGTGAGGATATGGGTAAGGTAAAAGTGTCCTTCTTACCCACTTCAATGCATCTTTTGTCTTTCTTTATTTCTGTGGTACACCCAGGTAATCTTTCATGTGGTTTCCTAGGTCTCGTGGTGATATTTTTGCTTGTGTCAAGTTATTCAAATGGATATTTCTCCATGGAGATAAGCACTGGAAAGTCCAATTACGCCATCTTTTTTACATCAGGGCTGAGGCTATGGGGGCGTTCTGACCCACCATCAGCCAGGTTAGATTCTGCAATAAACCATAGGGGTTGCATTACCAATAGATGGTATTTTCAAAAAAATTCTTATGAGATTTTTTTCTGTTGTAATTAAAAGACTACATTTGTACAACCCACTAAAAGCACCAACATTATGAGCAATAAAGTACATGCCTCAATTTTCTTGCAAAAGTTATTAGTCTTTGATGATTTCCTTTAAAATTTCTTCTCATTGATCCAGGTAAGAGACAGCTTGTGATTATAATTAAATGCTGCAACACCATATTAAGTTCAGACATCAATTTTCAGTGTTACTTTTACCTAAATCTCATTCATAAAAACCAATGAATTAACTGTTATTATGCTGTATTTATTATACAACATTCCAAACTCATATACACTAGATGCTTTAAACATCTGTATATAATTTGACTGAGGTACAAATATGACCATGATAAAGACTCATCTCTACTTATCATTTGCCCTCCTATAGAGAGATGGCCAATTGCATCTATTTTATCTTCAACTGGGTCCATTTCTCGCCTACTTTAATCACATACTATTATTCCTGAGCTGAGACAATTTCCCTTTACCTGGCATCAGTCTGTTCTTGGATTCCTTCAGCTGCTTGGCAACTGCTGCAGGTTCCTGTTGATGACATCATTACCATCTCTGTTTATTTTCATTCAGTATGATGCCTGCAGCTATAGGAGCTGGAAATATAGGATGTTTGAAAGTTTTCTCATCACATTCAGGCTCAACTATTAAGACGTTTTATTAACAAAACATTTCATTTAAATTGTCGTATTTAGAGGGAGATTCAGATTGGGTGTGTAAGCAGGAAGAAAGACAACTAGACTTGATGAATTATTTATATCAGGACTCAAAGATCAAGCTACTCATTCTTCCTGTAAAATATTCAAAAAGGAGTCAATGGTTGATGTTTGGATGAGGTAAACTTTATATTTCTTTCTGGTTGAAGGCCACATAATGAAGGCTATTGTACTTGATGTAACTATCCCATTTCCCAGATCACCAGACTCACTTTTTAATCTGATAATTGTGTTAGTCAGGATTTTCTAGAGAAATATAACTATAGGCTATCTATATATCCCTATATCTACACACACACACACATACACACACAGAGAGAGAGAGAGAGAGATACAGAAAGAGAGAGAGAGACAGAGAGAGATCATGGGAATTGGCTCACCTGATGTTGAAGCCCAAGAAGTCCCATGATTTGCTGTCTGCAAACGGGAGAACCATGGGAGCTGGTAATGTAATTCTTAGTCCAATGCCAAAGCCTTGAGAAACTGGGGCAGGGAGCCGTAAGCCCTGGAGTCCTAAGACCCAATAACCAAGAGCTCCAGTGTCCAAAGACAGGAGAAAAAATATGTCCCACCTCAAGAAGAGACAGAGGTAATTCAGCCTTCCTCTGTCTTTTTGTTTTATTCAGGCTCTCAACAGACTGGATGATGCTAGCCCACATTGGTGGAAGAGGACCTTTACTCAGTCCAAAATTTTTATTCTAACCCATTCCAGAAATATCCTCACAGACATACCCAGAAATAATGTTTTATCAGCTATCTGGGCATTCCCAACCATCACAGTAATAATAACAATAATAGCAGTTAAAAATTTATTGAGCACTTTGGATATGACAGGCACTGTTTTTAGTGCTCAACCTTTATAGTGTCAGGCATTCTTACATTTTAAAAGTGTCAAATAAATGCAGCACAAAGTATTGTGAAAAAGACGAGATAAAACCTGGCTCCTGTTTGCCATACAAAATTTAACATCTACAATATAATATAAAATTATAATAGAATATATTATATAGAAAATAATGTAAATTATAATAGAAATTAGAAAATAGAAATTAGAAATAGAACAAAATTATAAATAGAACAAAATTTAACATCTACAATATAAAATTATAAGTAGAACATAAAATATTATAAGTAGAACATAAAATTAAAAGCTTCCATATGATGAAAGACAAGTTAAGAGACAAGGTAAACAACCAATTAGGAAAATATTTGAAATATGCATGACATAAAAAGGGTTAATGATTTTAATATAAAAATAGTTATTGTGTACAAAAATATAAACTTTTGTTTCTGAGACATTCAAACAAGGACTGGAATCTAGTCCATTGTCTCTTCAGCTCTCAGGCCTTTAAACACTACAACACCAGTTTCCCTGGGTCTCCAGCTTGCAGGTAGTAGATCACAAGACTTCTCAGCCTCCATAATTGCATGAGGCAATTTGTTACCTTATAATAGATTTATATATATATATATATATCCAATTAATTCTGTTTCTCTGGATGAAACTGACTAATATTTATTCTCACTATTCAAACAAATGTAATTTAATATAACTATAAGATAACCACTTCTCACACATCAGTTTAGCCATGAAGAAAAAAGAAATACTCAAGGATAATTGAGTACGTAGATATGGGCACATTCATATATTTCTTATGAGAATATAAGTTGCTATAACCCTTTCTGGAAGGATATTTCACAATATGCATCAAAAGCCCTATGTAAAAGGATAGGATTTTACCTAGAAATAATTTACAATAATATATTATGAGAAAATAATAAAATAACATTGCAAAGATACATGCACAAGGATTATCATCCCAGTTTTGTATATAATATTGAAATATTGTGAACAAATGTCAGCCATAGGTGATCCACTGAATACAATATAGTGTATATGTACAGTGGAATATTATATAACCTTTAAAAAGATTGTGTCAATTTATATTCTTTGGAGTAGACAGGTATGCTTCATGAATTAAGTGAAAAATCAAATTTAAAATAGCATGTATAGTCCTATGCTTTTAAAATACATATATATATCTTTATGCATGTGCATAGTAAACAGGCCAATATGTATACATCTAAATGCTAACAGTGGGTTTTGCTCTTTTTTCTGTTTTTTAATTAAATAAACTTGATTGAAGTATAATTTGCCTAAGACAAAATACACAAATTTTTAACATAAATTTTACTGTGTGCATTTAAAGCATACAACATGATGTTATTAGACAAATAGTAAAATTGTTATAGTAGTGAAGCAAATTAACATATCCATCATCTTTCTGTTACTCATTTTTTGTGTGCATCAAGAGCAGCTGCACAATCTGCTCATTTAGTAAAAATCCTGAATTCAATTCACTATTATTAAATATAGCCCTCATGTTGTACATGAGATTTCTAGAGTGTTCATCCTACGAATCTGTTACTTTGTATACTTTGATCTACATCTTCCATTTTCTCCCCCATATTGACTCCTCTCTTGTTAATCATTGTTCTATTCTCTATCTCTGTATATTTGGATTTTTAAAAGACTTCATGTGTAAGTCACGTCATGCAGTAGTTTTATTTCTGTATCTGGCATACTTCATTTACCATAATGTCCTCCAGGTCTATTCTACATTGTGATATCAAAAAAAAATTTTTATATCTGCACCTATGTTTTCTTCTAGGAGTTTTATGGTTTCAGGTATTGTATTTAGGTCTTTGGTCCACTTCAAGTTAAACTTTGTGCATGGAATAAGGGTTCAATATTATTCTTTTGCGTGTAGAAATCCAGTTTTCCAACACCACTTATTTAAGAGATTATCCTTTCCCCGTTGTGTATTCTTAGTTCCTTTGTCAAAAATTAGTTGACAATATATGTTTGGATTTATTACTGGGCTCTGTATTCTGTTCCTCTGGTCTATATGCCTATTTTATGCCAGTTTCACTGTTTTTATTATTGTAGCATTGTAAATAAAATTGGAAAACAGGAAGTGTTCTGACTCTAACTTTTTTCTCTATCTCAGAATTACTTTCGCTATTTGGAGTCTTTTGAGTTTCCATTTGAATTTTAGGATTTGTTTTTCTATTTCTGTGAATAATGCCACCAGGATATTGATTGAGATTGCATTGAATATGTGTATTGCTTTGGGTAGTATGGGCACTTTAACAATATTCATTCTTCTAATCCATGAGCATGGGATATTTTTCTATTTCTTTGTGACTTCCTAAATTTCTTTCGTCAATGTTTTACAGTTTTCAGCATACAGGCCTTTCATTTTCTTGGTTAAATTTGTTTCTACAATTTTTTAATACTTTCATAAATGGGATTGTTTTCTTGTTTTTGTTTTGGTTAGGTTGTTATTTGTGTATAGAAATGCTATCAATTTGTGTGTGTTGATTTTGTATCTTGCAACCTTACTGAATTCATTTATTAGTTCTAACAGGTTCTTTGGTGGAGTCTTTGGAATTTTGTATATGTAGACTCAGGTCATTTGCAAATGTAGATAATTTTACTTCTTCCTTTTGGATTTGGATATCTATTTTTCTCATTTGATTGCTCTCATTAGTACTTCCAATTCTAACAAGAATAGAAATGGTGAGAGTGGGCATCCTTGTCTTGTCCTGGATCTTAGAGGAAAAGTTTTCGGTTTTCCCCCATTGATTTTAATGATAGCTGTGAATTTTTCATAAGTGGTTTTTATTATGTTGAGGAATTTTCCTTCCATACCTAAGCAGTTGAGAGTGCTTATTAAGAAATGATGTTGAACTTTGTTGAATGCTTTTTCTGCATCAGTTGAAATCATATGGTTTTTATCTTTCAGTTTGTTAATGTGATGCATCACATTGATTGAATTGTGTATGTTAAACAAGACTTGCATGCCAGGAATAAATCTCACTTGGTCATGATGCGTAATCTTTTTGATTTGTTGTTGAATTTTGTTTCTTAGTATTTACTGAAGATTTTTGCATCAAAGTTCTTCAGAGATGTTGGCTTGTAGTTTCCATTTCTTGCAATATTTTCGTCTGGCTTAGGTATCAAAGTGATGCTGGCCTCCTAAAATGTGTTAGGAAATATAACCTCTAGTTCTATTTTTGAAAAGGTTTATGAAGTATTTCTATTAATTGTTCTTTGAATGTTTGGTAGTATTCAGCCATGAAACCATCTGGTCCCGGGCTTTTCTTTGTAGATAAGTTTTTAATTACTCTTTCAATTTATTATTATTAGTCTGTTTATGCTTTCTACTTGTTCTTGATTCAATCTACATAGATTGTACTTTTAAAGGAATTTATCCATTTCATCTAGATTATCCAATTTTTTGGCATATAATCATTCATAATAATCCCTTTAGAATCCTATTTCTGAAGCATCTGTTGTAATGTTTCCATTTTTATTCCTCATTTTATTTGTTTGAGTCCTCTGATTTTTAGTCTTACTAAGGGTTGGTTGATTTTGTTTACTTTTTAAAATAAAACAAATCTAGTTTTATTGACTTTTCCTGTGGTTTTTCTATTCTCCATTTGATTTATTTCTGATTTGATATTATTATTGTTTTCCCTCTGCTAACTTTGGGTTTAGTTTTTTTCTTTCTCCTCTTCCAAAATACACAGATATTAAGTAAATAGTTCAAAGAACATTTCAAAAATTCTACTTTAAAAATCTTTATCAGATCAGGAATAGTGACTCATGTCTATAATTTCAGCACTTTGTGAGGCCAAGACAAGAGGATCCCTTGAGCCCAAGAACACAAGGCTGCAGTGAGTGAGAACCATGCCACTGCACTCCAGCTTGGGTCACAGAGCAAGATCCTGCCTCTAAAAAAAATACACACAGCTTTATCAAGGAATAATTAACAAATGATAAACTTCATATATTTTAGTTATGCAATTTGATCTATTTTGACATATTTATACACCCATGAAACCATTACCACTGTCAAGGTAATGAGCATATCCATTAGCCCAAAAAGTTTCCTTGGGCCTCTTTGTGGTAATCCTATCCCTCCCTCTGTCCTACCCCTGTTCCAGTTACTACAGCCTCACCTTCTATCACTATAGATTGGATTTTCTAGAATTATATATAGGTGAAATATGCTTTTTTTCCTGCTTTCTTTCACTAAGAATAATGATTTGAGATTAATTTATGCTGGTTAGTTATCAATAGTTCATTTCTCTTTTCATTTTTAAAATTCTCATCTCACACCATATGAAAAACTCAACTCAAATGGATTAAAGACTTAAAGGTAAGACCTGAAACTGTAAAAGTGTTAAAAAATCACAGGGAAAAAGCTTATTGACGTTTGTCTGGGTAATGATTTTTTTATATGACCTCAAAAGCACAGGCAACAAAAGCGAAAATAGATAAATGGTATCACATAAAACTAAACAGGCTCTGCATGTAAAAAAAAAAAAAAAAAAAAAGTCAACAGAGTGAAGAGACAACCAATGGCATGGGAGAATATATTTGCAAGATCTATATCTGATAAGGGGGTAATATTAAAAATATATAAAGAACTTAAACAATTCCATAATAAGGAAAATAGCCCATTTTTAAATAAGGAAAGGAACTGAATAGGCAATTCTCAAAAGAAGACATATAAAAGGCCAACAGGTACATAATAAAGTGCTCAACATCATTAATCACTCGGGAAATACAAATTAAACCTACAATGATATATCACCTCCCACCTGTTAAAATGTTATTATCAAAAAGACAAAAGATAGTGTATTAGGCCATTTTTGCATTGCTGTAAAAAAAAAAAACTTGAGACTGTGTAATTTATAAAGAAAAGAAATTTAATTGCTCATGTTTCTGCAGGCTGTACAAGGATGGTGCCTGCATCTGTTAGGCTTCTTGGGAGGCCTCAAGGAGCTTTTGCTCTTGGGAGGCATCAAGGAGTTTTTACTCACGGCAGAAGGCAAAATAGGAGCAGGCCCTTCACATGACAAAAACAGGAGTTAGAGGTAGGGGGAGAGGTGACACACACTTTTAAACAACCAGATCTCATGAAAACTCACTCATTATCATGAGGACAGCACCAAGTCATGAGAGATCTACTCCCATGATCTGATCACCTCCCACAAGGCCCCATCTCCAAAACTGAGGATTACAATTCAACATGAAATTTGAATGGAGACAAATATTCAAACTATATCCTATATTAAGTGTTGACAAGGATGTGGAGAAATGGGAAGCCTTGCACACTGTTAGTGAAAATGTAAATTAGTGCAGTCACTATAAAAAACAGTATGGGAAGTCCTCAAAAACTTAAAAATAGAACTATCATATGATCTACCAATTCCACTACTGGGTATATATCTTAAAGAAAATAAAATCAGTATGTCAAAGAGATGTCCACATGCTCTCATGTTCATTGCAGCATTATTCACAATTGCCAGATATGAAAGCAACCTAGGTGTCCATCAAAGGATCAATGGACAAAGAAAATATATACACAATGGAATGCTGTTCAATCTCAAAAAAAAAAAAGAAAGACTATTTTGTCATATGTAACAGCATGGATGAACCTGGAGACCATTATGTTAACTGAAATAAGCCACACACCACATCATCTCACTTACATGTGGAGTGTAAAACAGTTGAATTAAAAAAAGCAGAGAGTAAAATGGTGATTACTAGAGACTGGGAGGTTAAAGGAATTAGGTAAATGTAGGTTAAAGTACATAAATTTTCAGTCAGACAGGAGAAATAAGTTCAAGAGTTCTATTTTACACCATGATTACTACAATTAACAATACTTGAAAATTTTTAGGAAAGTAGATTTTAAGTGTTCTCCCTATTAAAAATTATAAGTATCTGAGGTAATGTGTATGTTAAATAGCTTAATTTATCCAACCACAGTGTATACACATATCAAAAAATCATGTTATATACCATAAATATGTACAATTAGTACTTGTCAATTAAAAAAATTAAAGTATCCTTTATGTAGTCCATGGCTGCAAAATGTCTCTCTGATGTTTTTTATTAAGCTTTTATATTTTACATTTCTGGTTTCGGACATTTTTAGTTAATATTTGTACAAGGTATGAGGTTTAGTTGAGGTTTTGTTTGTTTATTTCTATGGATGTTTAATTGCTCTAGCACCATTTGTTGAAAATGCTATCTTTCCATATTGAATTGAGTTTGCACTTTTGTAAAAAATGAGTTGCCCATCATGTGTGAATTTATGTCTGGACTCTATTATCTTCCAATATTTCACCAATACTGCTAATATAAATTGCTGTAGAGATAACTCTTGAAATCAGGGAGCGTGATACTTCCCAATTTATTATGCTTTTTCAAAATTATTTTAGCTATTCTAGTTCCTTTGACTTTCCACGTAAGTTTTAGTATAAGTTCGTCTATTCCTACAAAATACCTTGGTGGGATTTTTTTGATTGTATTAAACCGTGGGGAGAATTAACACCTTTACTATGTTAAATATTTCAATCCCTGAACATGGTATAACTCTCCATCTATTTAGATTTTCTTTTATATCTTTCATTCTTGTTGTGTAGTTTTAAATATCTAAGTCTTGCACATGTTTTGTTAGATTTACACATCAATGTCTCATTTACTTTGGTTGATTATAAGTTACAATTTAGTGGCTCAAGCCTGTAATCCCAGCACTTTGGGAGGCCGAGGCGGGCGGATCACGAGGTCAGGAGATCGAGACCCTCCTGGCTAACACGGTGAAACCCCGTCTCTACTAAAAAATACAAAAAACTAGCCGGGCGCAGTGGCGGGCGCCTGTAGTCCCAGCTACTCGGAGGCTGAGGCGGGAGAATGGCGGGAACCCGGGAGGCGGAGCTTGCAGTGAGCCGAGATCGCGCCACTGCACTCCAGCCTGGGCGACACAGCCAGACTCCGTCTCAACAAAAAAAAAAAAAAAAAATTACAATTTAAATTTTGGTTTCCACAAGTTTACAGCTAGAGTATGAGAATACAATTGATTGTTGTATGTTGATCTTATATCCTGTGACCTTTCTAAACTCAGTTTAGCCCTAGAATATTTTTGTAGATTCATTAATATTTTCCATTAAAAACCACCAGGTTATCTGCAAATAGACACAGTTATATCTTCCTCTCTGATCCTTATCTTTTATTTTATTTTCCTGTCTTACTATACTGACTAAAACTTCCAATATGATGTTGAATAGTGGTGGCAAAAGCAGCAGACATCCTTACCTTGTTCTGAATAGCAGTGAGAAAGCATTCAGTTTTTCACCATTCAATATGGTGTTAGCTGTAGTTCTTTTGTAGATATACCTTATCAAAATGAGGAAGCTCCTTTTTATTCTAAGTTTGTAGAGAAATTTTTTCATGAATGGACACTGAGTTTTGTCAAATGATAGAATTGGGTGATTGTTTTTTAGCCTCTTAATATGTTGCATTGAATTGATTAATTTTAAATGTTGAACTAGACTTACACATCTGGAATAAACCTTGATTTTTCATGGTGTACAGGTTTTTACATATTGTTGAATTCTATTTGATAATATTTTGTTAAGAATGTTTGTATCCGTATTCATGAGGGATATTGGTGTATGGTTTTGACAGACAGAATCATGGCCATCCCAAAGACATGAACATATTATTATCACATCTCTATGAATACATTACTTTACATATTCACAGAATATGTAAATAGACCCTGCAGATATAATTAAGGACTTTGAGATGGAGAGATTACTCTGGATAATCTAGGTGGGTCCGTAAAAGCAGAGAACTTTTCCCAGATATGGTCAGAGGGAGATGTAACTATGCAAGAAATAGCCAGAGAAATAACAGCATGAGAACTTGGGCTACAGTTGCTAGCTTTGAAGATAGAGGAGGGGGATCATAAGCCAAAGAATGAAGGTAGCCTCTAGAAGCAGGAAAACTCAAGGAAACCGATTCTCCCATGGAGCCCCCAGGAAGAAATGCAACACTGCTGAAACCTTTATTTTGCCTAATGAGATGCATTTTGAATGTTCTGAACTATAGAACTGTATGATAATAAATTTGTGTTATTTTAAGCCATTAAATTTGTGGTAATTTGTTACAGTAGCAATAGAAAGCTAATACACAAGTTTTCTTTTTTGTGCTATCTTTTTCTGGGCTTGGAATCAGACTAATACTAGCTTCATGAAATGAACTAGAAAATTTTCCTTTTCTTCTATTTTCTGAAAGAGTGTAGGATTCTTCTTTAAAGATTTAGTAGAATTCTCCAATAAAACCATCTGTGCCAGGACATTTGTTTTCAGGAGCTTTTAAAATACAATTTCAATGTTTTTATAGCTATAGGACAATTCAAATTATCTGTTTAAAATTGGATGAATTGTGGTAATTGGTGTCTTCAAGTAGTTGATCCATTTTATTTAAGTTGTATTAATAAAAGTTGTGTGTCTACAGTTGTTCATGGTATTTTTTCTTATGTTTTTGATGTCTGTGAAGTCTGCAGTAATGTCCTCTGTTTTATTTCTGATATTGGCAATTTGTATCTTCTCCTTTTTCTTTGTCTTTGTAGGGAAACAGTTCTTTGTTGTATTGGTTTTCTGTTTTTAATGTTTCATTGATTTATGCCCTTTAGTATTTTCTTTCTTCTGCTGATTTGGGTATTTTTGCTCTTTTTTCATAATTTCTTGTTGTGAAACCTTTTATTACTGATCTAAGACTTCAGCTCCTTTCCAATAGAAGCACTTAGTGCTATAAATATCCATCTCAGCACAGCTTTCAGTGCATCCCACACATTTTCATATGTTGTATATTAATTTCCATTTAGGTGCATGCATTTTATTTCCTTTAGACTTGCTATTTGATCCACAGATCATTGAGAGTTATTTTCTTAAATGTTCAAGTGTTTTGAAATTTTCCTGTTACCTTTTAATTACTGATTTGTAGTTTGATTTCATTGTGGTCAGAAAACACACTCTGAATGATTTCAATTCTTTTACCTTGTTAATGTTTGTTTTATGATCCAAGATTTGGTCTACTTTGTTATATGTCCCATGTACACTTGAAAAGGAATGCATTCTGCTGTTGTTGGATGGAATTTTCTACAAATGTTGATTAGATCCTGTTTGTTGATGGTGTTGCTTAGTTCTTATATATCCCTGCTGATCTTTTCTCTGTTCTATAAATTCTTCATAAGGTGTGTTAAACTCTTCAACTATAATTGTAAATTTGTCTATTTCTCCTTTCAATTCTATCTGCATTGGCTTTGCATATATTGCAGCTCTGTTGTTTGGTGCATATGCATTAAGGATTGCTATGCCTTCTTGTTGGATTAACACTTTTATCATTTTGCAGTAATATACCCACTTCTCTTCTATTGATTACATTTACATGGCATATTCTTTTGCATCCTTTTACCCTCAGTCAACCTATATTTTTACATTGAAGCGGCTTTCTTGTAGATAGCATGTAGTAGGGCCATTTTTTGTTGTTGTTGTTATCCACTCTGGCTAATTTCTGTCTTTTGATTGGTGTATTTAGACCTTTTACATTTTTTGGAACCATTGATGTATTAGGCTCAAGTCTCCCAATTTATTTTTTTTGTTTTCTCTTTGGTTTATACTTTTTATTTATTTTTTGTTTTCTCTTTGGATTCTATTTTTTATTTCTCTGTCTTCTCTTCCCTGCCTTAATATGAGTTACTTGGCCACTTTATAGAATTCCATTTTGATTTATTTATAGCATTTTTGAGTGCATTTCTTGTTTTGCTCCTTCAGCATTTGCATTAGGTATTATATTATTATATTATAAATACTTAATTTATCACAATTTATTCCTGTTGACATTTTACCAGCTAAAGTGAAGTGTAGAAATCTAACTTCTTTTACATTTCTTTATCCTCCCTTATTTATGAGTCATAAGTATTTTTCCATACACATGAAGAACCAAAACAATATTATAATTTTTTAATTTAACCATCAAACATAATTAAGAAAACTCACAAAGAGAAAGAACATCTATTATATTTACTCATATTTCTCCCTTACACTTATTCTTTCTTCCTTCCTGAGGATCAAAGATTCTTTCATTGTTTCCTTTCTATTGAAAAAGTTTCCACTAGCCATTCTTTTAAGATGGATTTGGTGGTGGCAAATTTTCTTAGTTTTTTTTTTTTTTCACATAAGAATGTCTCGACAGATCTTATTATCACTATACCAGTTGTCACATTCTTATCATTTGCATAATATATTTTTTCACATCCTTTTTATTTCAACTTAATTGTATCCTTAAAATTTGTCTCTGCTGTGCAGCATGTAGCAGGTCTTCATTTTTTATAAAATCTGACAATCTTTGCCTTTTGCTTTGAAATTTTTTGTCCATTTATATTTAAAGTAATTATTGACATGTTTCACTTTAAATATCTTGCTATTTGTTTTCTGTTTGTTTCATTCACTTACTTCTCTCCATTCTCTGTCTTCTCTTTCACTAAATAAATATTTTTTAACATTTCATTTAATTTTGCTATTAACTTTTAAGTTCTATCACTGTTTATTTATTTTTAATGGTTGCTCCTGATATTAGAATATACATTCTTAAATTATCATAATTTGCTTAGAATTAATACTGTATTTTTTCACAATTCACACATTTCAAAAGTAAATAATGTGACAGCAGTATAATTCAGTTTCACACTCCTATCCTTTGTGTTGTTTTTATATGTTTTTCTTTATAATATTTCATAAACTTTACAATGATATTATTTTTGTTTAGTTATTTTTTTCTTTAAGAAAATAAGAATACACAGCTCAGTCTAATATTTTATCAATATTTTATTCATTATAATCTTTGGTACTCATTTTTCTTCCTGTACATACACATTTCTACATTTCCTTTCTGCCAACAAACTATGTTTTAGTATTCCTTACAGTGAAGATCTATTAAAAATTGCTTCTGCTTTCATTTATCCAAAACATCTTTTTCTCATTCTGATGTTTGAAGATTATTTTTCACTAGATACCAAATTCTGTTACAGTTGTTTAAATGATGAGAACATTTATGATCTACTCTCTTAACAAATTTCAAGAGTACAATATACCATTATTATAATCATCATGCTGTAATTTAAATCTCCAGGATTTACTCATCTTATAACTGAAAGTTAATACTCTTTGACCAGCATCTCATTTCCCCCACACCTCAGCTCCTGGCAACCACCATTCTACTCTCTGTTTCTATGAATTAGATTTTCCTTTTTAGATTCCACGCTAAGTCATACCATACATTATTTATCTTTCTCTGTCTGCTTTCTTTCACTTAGCACAATGCCCTGAAGGTTCATTCATGTTGTTTCAAATGGTAGTATTTGTGTCTTATTCTGGTTGAATATTCAGTGTATGTATATATGTATGCATGTGTATAGATGTGTGTGTATGTATGTATATATACACATACACTTATACACATGTATGCATATATATGTATATATATACATACACATATATACACACATACAAACACATATATTACATTTTCTTTATCCATTCATCTGTCATTGGACATGTAGGGATTGTTTCTATGTCTTGCTATTTCGAATAATTACACAATGAGCATGGGGTGCAGATATCTCTTCAAGATACTGATTTTGTTTCCTTTGGTTATATATCCACTATATGGTTTGGCTCTGTCCCCACCCAAATCTCATCTCAAATTTTAATACCCATGTGTTGGAGGAGGGGCCTGGTGGGAGATGATTAAACCATGGGGATTTAATTCTCCTTGGCTGTTCTCATGATAGTAAGTAAGTTCACACAAGAACTGATGTTTTTAAAATGTGGCACTTCCCCCTGGCTCACTCACTCTCTCCTGCCACCAAGTAAGACATACCTAGCTTCCCCTTCCCCTTCCGCCATGACTGTAAGCTTTCTGAGGCCTCCTCAGCCATGCATAACTGTAAGTCAACTTAACCTCTTTTCTTTATAAATTACTCAGTCTCAGGTAGTTCTTTATAGCAGTGTGAAAAAGGACTTATACAGAAAATTGGTACTGGGTAACAGGCTGATGTTGGGACGTTTGGAAGAATCAGAAAAAGACAGGAAGATGTGGGAAAGTTTCAGAACTTCCTAGATACTTGTTGCATGGTTGTGACCAAAATGCTGATAGTAATGTGGACAATAAAGACCAGGCTGAGTTGGTCTTAGATGGAGATGAGGAACTTATTGGGAACTGGAGTAAAAGTCACTCTTGTTATGCTGTAACAAAGAGACTGGCAGCATTTTGTCCCTACCGTAGAGATCTATGGAACTTTGAACTTGAGACAGATTATTTAAGGTATCTGGCAGGAGAATTTCTAAGCAGCAAAGCATTCAAGAGGTGAACTGGCTTTTTCTGAAAATGTACAGTCATATGCATTCAGAAAGAGATGGCTTGAAATGGGAACTTATGTTTAAAAGGGAATCAAAGCATAAAAGTTTGGAAAATTTGCAGTCTGACCATGTAGTAGAAAAGAAAAACCCATTTTCTAGGGAGGATTTCAAGCCCAAGCTGGCTACAGAATTTTGCATATGTAATGAGAAGCCAAATTCTAATAATCAAGACAATGGGGAAATATATCCATGGCATTTCAGAGATCTTCATGGCAACCCCTCCAATTACAAGCCCAGAAGCCTAGGGGGGGAAATGGTTTTATGTCCAGGCCCAGGGCCCAGCTGCTCTGTGCACCCTTAGGAAATGGTGCCCTACATCCCAGCCACTCCAGCTCTAGCCAGGTCTACAAGGGGCCAAGTTACAGCTTGGGCCATGGCTTCAGAAGGTGCAAGCCCCAAGCCTTGGCAGCTTCCATGTGGTGTTGGGCCTGCAGCTGCGTAGAAGACAAGAGTTCAGGTTTGGGAACCTCCACCTAGATTTCAGAGGATGTATGGAAACACTTTGATGTCCAGGCTGAAGTCTACAGCAGGGGTGGAGCCCCATGGAGAACTTTTACTAGGACAGTGTGGAGGGTAAATGTGGGGTTAGAGCTCCCACATAGAGTCTCCACTGGGGCACTCTCTAGTGAAGCTGTGAGAAGAGGGCCACCATCCTCCAGAACCCAGAATGATAGATCCACCAACAGCTTGCACCATGCATCTGGGAAAACCACAGGCATTCAGCACCAACCCAGGAAACAGCCAGGAGGGCAATACCCTGCAGAGCCACAGGGGTGGAGCTGCCCAAGGCCATGGGAGCCCACCCCTTGCATCAGCATGCCCTAAATGTAAGACATGGAGTCAAAGGAGATTTTGAAGCTTTGAGATTCAATGGCTGCCCAGCTGGGTTTCAGACTTGCATGGGGCCTGTAACCCCTTTGTTATGGTCTTTTGAAAGCAACCCTTTTGTTTTGGCCAATATCTCCCTTTTGAAATGGGAGCATTTACCCAATGCCTGTACCTCCATTGTATCTTGGAAGTAGATAACTTGTTTTTGATTTTACACACTTATAGGCAGAAGGGAATTGCATTGTCTCAGATGAGACGTTGGACTTGGACTTTTTTTTTTTTTTTTTGAGACGGAGTCTTGCTCTGTCGCCCAGGCTGGAGTGTAGTGGCCGGATCTCAGCTCACTGCGAGCTCCACCTCCTGGGTTTATGCCATTCTCCTGCCTCAGCCTCCCAACTAGCTGGGACTACAGGCGCCCGCCACCTCGCCCAGCTAGTTTTTTGTATTTTTTAGTAGAGACAGGGGTTTCACCGTGTTAGCCAGGATGGTCTCGATCTCCTGATCTCGTGATCTGCCCCTCTCAGCCTCCCAAAGTGCTGGGATTACAGGCTTGAGCCACCGCACTGGCCTGACTTGGACTTTTGAGTTAATAATGGAATGTTAAGACTTGGAGGGCTGTTAGGAAGGCATGATTGGTTTTGAAATGTGAAAGGGACATGAGATTTGGGAGGGGCCAGGGGCAGAATGATACGGTTTGCTTTGTGTTCCCACCCAAATTTCATCTCGAGTTGTAATCCCCACATGTCAGAGGAGTGGCCTGGTGTGATATGATTGGATCAGGGGAGTAAATTTCCCCCTTGCTGTTCTCCTGATAGTGAATGAGTTCTCACAAGAGCGGATTCTTTATAAATATGGCACTTTGCAATCCCCTCCTCCAGCTCCTGCTGCCATTTAGAATGTGCCTTACTTCCCCTTTGCCTTCTGCCATGATTGTAAGTTTTCTGAGGCTTCCCCAGTCATGCAGAACTGTGAGTCAATTAACGTTGTATTCTTTATAAATTACCCAGTCTCAGGTAGTTCTTTATAGCAGTGTGAAAACAGACTAATAGAACCCAGAAGTGAGATTCCTGGATCATATAGTAATTACATGTTTAATTTTTTTAGGAACATTCATATTGTTGACTATACCAATTTGCACTCCTTCTAACAGTGTACAAAGGTCCCCTTTTCTCCACATTCTTACCAATACTTGTAATCTCTTATTTTTTTATATAGTAGTCATTCTAACACACCCAAGGTGATATCTCATAATGATTTGAATTTGCATTTTTTGATAACTAATAATGTTGGTCATCTTTTCATGTACCTGTTGGCCATTTGTATGTCTTCTTTGGGTAAAGATGCCTATTCAAGTCCTTTGTCCATTTTAAAATCAGATTTTTTTTTTTCACTATTGAGTTGTGTGAGTTCCTCATATATTTTGGGTATTAACCGCTTATTGGATATATATTTTCTTTCATTTCATAGGTTGCATTATCAATGCATTGATTGCTTCCTTTGCTGTGCAAAAGCTTTTTAATTTGATGAGTTCCATTTGTTTATTTTTGCTTTTATTGCCTATACTTTTGATCAAATCCAAAATAATCATTGCCAAAAACAATGTCAATAAGCTTTTATTCTAGGGGTTTTATAATTTCAGGTTTTACTTTTAAGTCTTTGATCAATTTCAACTTAAATTTTGTGAGTAATGTAACATAGAGTTCCAATTTCATTCTTTGCCTGTGGATAACCAATTTATACAACACCATTTATTGACGAGACTATTCATGCTCCATTGTGTATTCTTGGCACCTGTGTCAAATATTAGTTGATTATATATATGTGGGTTCATTTCTGGCCTCTCATTTCTATTCCATTGTTCTCTGTGTCTCTTTTTGCGCCAGTATCATACTGCTTTGATTACTATAGCTTTGTAATATACTTTGAAGTCAAGAAGCTTGATTCTTCTGGCTTTGTTCTTTCTCAAGTTTGCTTTGGCTATTTTGAGTCTTTTGTTGTTTCATATGAATTTTATAAGAGAAGTTTCACACAGAGTTTGGCCCTTTTTGTCCTTTTATCTTCCTCTGTGTGAGGGCACAGCATTCAAGGCAATATCTTGGAAGCAAAGAGACCAGGCCCTCACCAGATTTCACATCTGCCAGTAACTTAATCATGGACTTCCCAGCCTCCAGAACTGTGAGAAAATGAATTTCTGTTATTTGCAAATTACCTGGCCTGTGGTATTTTGTTATAGTAGCACAAATAAACCAAGACAGTCTGTATGTAATATGCTATTTTATCTTCACTGTTTCCAAATTTTCTCTTTATCTTTGATTTTCAGCAAGTTGACCACGATGAAACAGGTATGGATTTTTTTTGTCTGCTTTGAGTTCACTTAGGCTCATGGACATATAGGTTGCTATTTATCACCAAATTTGAGGAATTGTCAACGGTTACTTCTTGAAATAGTCTTTTCTGCCTCATTTTAGCTCTCTCTCTTCATCTGGTATTCCAACAGGCCATTGAGACTCTGTTCTTTTTTGTCTTCAATTTTTTTTCTATCTCTCTTCTTCAGATTGGATCACTTAATGACTCCATTTTTAGATTCACTCTCCCTTTCTTCTGTTGTCTTCAATCTGCTGTTAGGTTCATCCACCTTATTTTTTATGATATATTTATAATTTTCATTTCGAGAATTTCCAATTGGCTGTGATTCCCCATGTTTTCACTCATTAAGACCATATTTTCCTCTAAATCATTGAACATGTTTAACATTATTGACTTAAGGTCCTCAGCTGATAATTCCAAAATCTGGGTCATTTCAAAGTTGTTGTCCATTGACAATACACATTTTTTCTTGATTTTGTCTAAATTTTTCTTCTTCTTCTTCATATGTCTAGTATTTTTATTGTATGCAGATTATTGTGAATGACACATTTTAAGGTGTCTGAATTTATCTTCCTTTAAAGAATGATAAGGTTTGTTGTGAGTGGTAGTTTATTTTCTAGTAGTTCTCCTTGAATGTGGAGATGCTTAACTTTAAGCTTTCTTTCGATGTGTCTAAAGTAGCCCCAATACTAGGTAATGGTCTTTACTCTTGTTATGGCCTTGCTGGTGCCTCTTCTTTGGCCCTAGGTTTTTAGAAAGCTCTCTTTCTTCTGTCTGGACCAAAATTCCAACATCTTGATACACTGTATTAGCTCTAGTGTCTCCGTTTTGTTCACAACCTGTAGCAGCCACTCTCCGCTAGGCTTCCTGGTATCTTGCTCTACCCTTTTGCAGCTCAGATCTCAGACAAATACTTGCAGAAAATGCTCTCACTGAGTAGTGGTCTCTGTGTCATTGCCTCCAAACTGTTAGATGGGGAGAATGTGAGACTCACCTCATTTGTCTCCCTTCTCTCAGGGTTCATATTTCTGTGCTGTTGATTGTTCAATCCCCGATAAGGGTTTCCTCAAATATTTTTTTCCAGTTTTATAGTTATTTACAGCAGGAGGGCAAGTCTATTGCCAGTTACTTTGTCATGATGGCATAAGATGTCTGTTTTTTTTGTTGTTGTTGTTGTTTAGTTTTTTGTTTTTTGTTTGTTTTTTTGTTTTTGAGACAGAGTCTCGCTCTGTGCAGTGACGCGATCTTGGCTCACTGATACCTCCGCCTCCTGAATTCAAGCGATTCTCCTGCCTCAGACTCCTGAGTAGCTGGGATTACAGGTGCATGCCACCATAGCCAGCTATTTTTTTCTTTTTAGTAGAAATGGGGTTTCACCATGTTAGCCATGCTGATCTTGAACTCCTGACCTCGTGATCTGCCCACCTCGACCTCCCAAAGTTCTGGGATTACAGGTGTGAGCTGCCACTCCCAGCCCAAGATGTCTGGTTTTTATCCATTACACTTTTCTAAATTTTTAATATGTTTATGAATTTATATTGCTTGAGTAATAATAAATAATAAAGGCATTTTATTATGTAAAATCATAATTAAGTCAAATGTAAACCAACAAGAAAAGGTCTATTTATGAATCAAAGGCAGTATTAGATCCCCATGTTGCACCCTCTGTTAGCAATATGTTATTAGAGATACAAAGATGGAAAATATAAATGATTTAATTCTTATATTGGATTACTATAACAATTCTTTATTCTATTTTGAGTTTCCCTTGATAGTCAAGCTTGAGAAAAGCATCAAAACATGTGAGCAGGAGGTTTTGTGTGCAAGTTAGTATATAAAAGACTTCTGAGTGAGAGTATATATGGATGTGTGTACAATCTGAGTAGCTGAAAGGAAAGAGATGTGATTGAAGGTAACAAAAGAAAAGGGGAGAAGTAGAAGGAAGCATGATGTATGCTGGGAAACAACACTCAAAATAGGAAAAGAATGCACATACATTTAGAAGATGTCACTCTCATTATTCATATTATATATTAAATTTAAACACAGTATTTATTAATTTGGGAATAGCTGTACACACAGTAGGACTTAATAAGAATGTGTTGGTGTAGTGCTTCATTCATTGCTTCTGAACAAATAAATGCAGATTGTATCAGTTTTATTTTTTTCTTGCAGACGACCCTATTGGGAAGGAAAGACCATCTATTATTGAATCCCAGTTCTTCATCATCACTTACCAAATTAGCAAAGACAGCACTTTATATATGTATTTGCAAATGAGTATGCTTGATGGGTGCAGGGAAGCATGAATTGAGAGTGGTTTAGACAGCATGAATAATAATTAGATTGTGAAACCCAGGAGGACCAGCTAAACAATGAATAGAAAGAAAAGCTTGGGACCCAGGTGTGGGAGTGAAAGAAAGCAGGCACATAACTGAAGAGTCAGTCAGGGACCAATGAATTAGTCCAAAAGTCAGTAAGCTTCTGTCACATTGCTTCTCCTTGTGTGTGTGTGTGGTGTGTGTGTGTGTGTGTTTTCTGTCTTTGGCTCCTCCAGCTCTCCTTCTTCCTCCCACTTACTCCCTCTGACTGTCTCCCAAAGTTCAGTTCTTGCCCCCGTCTATTCCCTTTTGTCCTCACTCCTTCAGGGGAGTTCATGTATTCTTTTGATTTTGGCTACTCCTTGTGTACAAATGACTCTAATATGTCCAGCACCAGCACTGACTTAATTCGAACTTCTTATTTTCATTGCTGTATTCTCATTTCAGTTGTCTGCAAGATATTTTTCCCTTGGGTTTCCTACAGTCCCCTGAAAATTAATATGTCAAAATCTTAATTATTCTCCCTTCTCACTTGCCTGACCCTTTTCAAAACAAGAATTCCTCCTAACGTCACCACTACCACCAATGGCACCATTAATTTTCCAATGTCTATCCTTGCAGCTGTGGAACGATTTTAATCCCTGTTAAATCTTTATACTACATCCAGTATACTGCCAAGTCTTTCTATTAATTTCTCTGCAAACTCCTTGAATTTTAACTTATATTTTTCTTTCTAAAACACATTAATATGTAGGTTATTACAATACGTTCTTAAATGGCTTCCCTGCCTTAGCTTCTCTGCTCTACTGTATCCCTCATACAGATGGTGAATTCAAATCCTGTGACTACACTTCTCTGAACCCCTTTAGTTTGCTGTCTTAGTCAAGTCACTCTTTAGGCTAGAATTCAGTACCATGCCTCAGTTGGCTCTCTTTCCATGCCCATCTCAAATTCTGCTCTCACTTATCCTGAATGCAGAATCCCAGAAAATACATGTTGGAACGGGACTTTAAGCTGGAAATTCACATCAGGCATTTAGAAGAGGTTTCTAGGTATGTCGAACTAGGTGTGAAAGACATCTAGACAAATACATGAGCTGAAGTGGTGGTAGTACATAAGACACTGGGGAGGTACAATATGATGAAAGGATAGGTCCAAGAGCACAATCTCGAGGTATGGAAATCTTTCTAAGGAGACAGGAGGAGGAAGTCCCGCATAAGAGATTTTAAAAAGCAATTACAAAACATGGGTAGAAATAACTTAATTAGTACCACTATATACTGGGTGTTTTACATCCTTTTCTCTAGTCTTGACAACTCCTGACAAAGTAGACATAATCAACCCCTTTTCAAAGATTTAAAAAAAAAAAAAAAAAAAAGCCTATGGCTCAAAAGTGACATAAAGGTAGGGCCAGAATTTGAATTCAAATCCACATTAGTTTTGAGCTGAAGTCTATGCTCTTTTCATCAAAGCACACTACAAAGGGATGAAGAAAAGGAAAACTAAAAATATGTTTTGAATTTGATACGAAAGAGGACATTAGTTACCATCCAGAGTTCAGCTTCTATACAGAAATTAAAGTGGAAGTCAAATTGCAAATTGAGACAGGAAAAGCAACATAACTCTTTTAAGAAATTTGATAAGGAAGAGAGACAAAGCTGTAGTTTGAGTATGTAGTAGGGTTAATGGAAAGTATTTTATGGTATGGCGTTTTATTTTTGAGACCAAAACCATGTATACTTGTATCCAGAAGGAAAGGAGCCAGTTGAAAGAGAGTGTTTGAAAATACAGGCAAGAAAGAGGATGAACAGTGGGAAGACACGGAGATACAGAAAACAGGTACAGAGGAGTCAGCTTTTGGCAAGAATGAGGTGTCTTAGTCTGATTCCAGTTGCTATAACAGAATATGAAAAACTGGGTAATTTATAAAGAAAATAAATTTATTTCTCACAATTCTGGAGATTGGGAAGTCCAAAAGCATGGTACTGGCATCTGGTGAGGGCTTTCCTACTACATTATCACAAGGAGGGTGAAGGAGCAACCAAGTGCATGAAAAAAGAAAAAAAGGAAGGGCTGGGCTTGCTTCATAACAACCCACTCTCAAGATAACTAACCCATCCCTACAATAATGCATTAATCCATTCAGGAAAGAGGAGCCCCCATGATCTAATCCTTCTTAAGATTCCATCTCAGCCGGGCGCAGTGGCTCACACCTGTTATCTCAGCACTTTGAGAGGCCAAGATGGCAGATCACGAGGTCAGGAGATTGAGACCATCCTGGCTAACACGGTGAAATCCCGTCTCTACTAAAAAAAAAAAAAAAAAAAAAAAAAAAAAAAAATTAGCCAGGCATGGTGGCATGCACCTGTAGTCCCAGCTACATGGGAGGCTGAGGCAGGAGAATGGTGTGAACTCGGGAGGTGGAGCTTGCAGTGAGCAGAGATCACGCCACTGCACTCCAGCCTGGGTGACAGAGTGAGACTCCATCTCAAAAAAAAAAAAAAAGAAAAGAAAAAAAAAGATTCCATCTCTTAATAACTGTTACAATGGCAAATAAATTTCAGCATGAATTTCAAAAGGGACAAACACTCAAACTATAGTAGGGAGAAACAATTATTTCTTAAAGACAGAATATATCAAGAAAGAGAACAGAGGAAATTAAAGATTTTGAGATAGAAACCATGAGAGTTCTCATGGAATCTCCCTAGTGAGATGGCCAGTCATGTGGTACTTAAGGAGAGTGGGAAGGAGTTAAGGAACATTCCATAAAGGCCTACAATATTCCAAGCTCCTTAAGTGTGTTTTCTCTCCCCCCGCCCCATCCTTCAACATTTCCTTTCTGGATCACATTTCCTGCTAATGGCTCACTTTGTTCTATCCACTATGCATCTTCCCTATGCCTTAATAAATTTCAGGCATGCTCCCATTGCAGGACCTTTGCACTAGCTAGTCCCTCTGCTGCAAAGCTCTTCCCCCAGAAATCTGCATAATTCACTCTCCCAGCTCCTTCAATTTTTGGCTTAAATGTCACCTTCTTTGTGAGGGCAATTCAGACTATTTTTATTAAAATTGCAATTTGTGATACCCATTCCCACATGTACACTCGCAATCTCTATTATTTTGTTCTACTTTGTTCAATAGCACTCATCACTGTCTAACATATTGTATCCTTTGCATATTTTTCGTGTTCACTGCCAGTTGTCTGTCTCTCCATATTAAAATATGAGCTTACAGGCAGTGATTTTTGTCTCTTTTGTTGACTGATATATTGTACATAACTGGAACAGTTTCTGACACATGAATATCTGTCAGTGAATATTTGTTGAATGAATGAATGAATTATAGTTTCATTATAGTTATAGTAAGAGACCAAAATTCAGAGTTTGGGGAAAGCCATGGAGGTGGAAGAGCTGCGAGTGGCAACAAAGTCTAAAGTTATAGCCTCCCATGAGAGGGCTGAGGAAGTGGTGGAAAAGATCACTGGTACTAAGAAAGTCAAGGTCACCTTGGTACCTGGCTGTTTGCAGGGGCATTGAGGAGACACTAGGAGTATTACCTGAGGAGTCCTGTAGCCTAAAACTGCTGGACGCAACAAAGGATACTCTCCTTACTTACTGTCACACTTACAGGGCTATTTCTGCAAGTTCCCAACTGCTCTTTTTCAGCATCTAATTATGTGTTGAGCACACTTCAGAATGGCGTTTGAATTAATCATGGAGAGGAAAATAAAGGAGAAATAGTGAAAGAGAACTCAAAGGATCTGCATTAGTAGAGGAGTAGGACTTAAGGAAATTCTCACAACCATTTTTGAGAAGTACTGGTACAGAGCACTTCTTTGTCACACACACATAAATTATGCTCAGCTACTCACAGAGCTAAACTACAATTTTCACAAACTTTACCCTTTACACAAATGTTTATCAAGTTTGCTCACATGCGCTCATATCTATCTAAACACTCAGATCTCGGACACATGTTCCCCAATGCAAACAAATTTATTTGAGATACCTAAACACACATCTAGATATCTATCATGTCCTCATGTACAAAGACATGAGACTTCTTTATATCTGCTACTATACACACAATTCCTTAACTCCTTCTCCTCCCTTCTTTACGTGCTCACAGACAACGGTAGTTTTGTGCACAGATAGGCAAAAACATCAACCACATCAGTCAGTTCCAGAATAACTCATCTCCACTCCCCTCTCCTGTTTACCACCTGCAATGGAAAAGAGCTCACCACCTCTATCGAGAATAACTATTAAATAGATACAGACCAGGAAAAATATTTGCTGTGCATTATTGTTAGCTATTTGAGTAACCAGATCAACAAAGCAATGTTATAATGGACCACCTGCAGTGACAGGACAATCACTGTTGTAAAGATCCTTCATAACAGGAGTTTACCTTTGGCTAAGAAAAGGGGTCTGCTCATAGATTTAAGTGTAAATAAGGGAAATGTCAGCCTATTTAAGTGAGAGTGAGGGCCTTAAACAACCTTCATTTATATTTAAATAATTATAATTATAAATAATCCTTATCTTTTTGTTAAAGCACTTATAGGAGTCTCCTAGATTCTCTTTCAGTTAGCAATATGACTGGATACATTTGAAAGTAATACAATTACACTTCTTTCAAACTGTTCTGCTACTTAGATTTTTCATTAATTCAGACTGATTTTAACTCCTCCCTTTCTCCCACCCCGAACCATCACCCTGCAATCAGAATGAATTAGGGGAGTTGCAGTTTGTGTAAAGACTTAAAAAGTTTTTTCTCCTTTTCTGCCGTGTACTAGGAGGAAGTAAAGGAAAGAGCAGAATGTCAACACTGAGGCCCCTGAGGGGAGAAATCTGGGAGGTCTGAGCAGATGGATCAGAAGGAAGAAAAACAAGAGGGGGATTAAGAGGGAAGGGAGGAGAGAGTGGGAGAGAGGGGTACAGAGAAGGGAGTGCAGAGAAATATGACTCAAGAAGAAAGAAGCAGGAAGAAAGAAACAGAGAGAGAAAAGGGCCAGGCACCTAAGTTGGAGAAGGCAGGAGAATCTACAAGGCGTAAAGGAAGGGGAAGCAGGAAACCCAATTTGGGTGGTGATGAGCAGGAGCTGAAGGAGGAGAGTCCTGGTAAGTCAGCAAGATCTGACCTCCAGAACCAATCTATGTGGCTAAATACTACAAGCCACACACACACACACACACACACACACACACACACACACCTTTTCACAAATTTGTTTGGTTCAGTTAAAATATGAGTAGATCAAAGTATCAAACATGCATCCCTCATCATTTTGTCCAAGATCAATTACGTAGATAAATATAGCCCACAAATACTGATTCGTGTCTTCTTTAGAAGGTGAGAAATCATTCTGCTACTTTGAAGAGATTTACAACCATCCCGACATTGTTGCCTATGACTATACATGCTCCCTTTTAATTTCCCAACATCATTGTGATTATGTAGGCACTATGTCACTGATTCATTTATCACCCACAATACCCCCGTGCAACCTTCCCGCAAAATTCTTTCCAGCCATTCACCCCTCTGAAACAGCCAGATGATATTCCACACTTGCTCTGGTCTCACAAGATAAGTGGCTGCTGTATAGGCAGCTTGTGGGTGTCTCAGGGACCAGCTGTGAAACTGCTCTGTGGAATCAGCTGAGGAAAACAGCCACTGGCTAAACCTATTCTCTCTGCTCCGGCTGAGTTGGGGCAGCTACTCACCTCAGTAACATTTGCAATTTTTCCTGAGGCTCTCACAGGGTAATCTGGCTCCTCAGTTCACACTCCCATCTGCTGAAGACCTTGGGGGCAAACTGTAAGGACCTAGGTTAGACAACATTTTACCTACTTACTTATTCTATATCTTACTCAAAAGTACTCCTTCCAAAAATGAACCAGTGAGTCAAGATATAGTCCAGAGCGCTCAATTCTCATCTAGCTCTGGGTAAAATCTTTTATCATTCTTGACACCATGACTCCCTTTCCTGGAAGTTGGGGAGTAGTGTGACAGTAAGCTTTGTATCTTCTCTTTGATCAGGACTGTTAGTGTTATTGTCCTATGGGCTGACCACCAGTCATCAAATTCTCTTCATCATTAACCCCAAAAGGTCTTGTAGTCCTGATGCAAGTAGGCCCATTGACAATAGTTGCTCCTAAAGTAAGGTAGGAATGGGGGTATGGGATAAGTACCTCCATCTCTAGATGCCATCTCAAACCCAAAATTATGTTCCTCCTTAGAATCTCTATAAATACTCCAGATGGACAAAAGGAGTAATAAGGAAGTGAATACTATTCTACCTAAGGTAACCCAATAACACCAAGACTTGGTTCCCAGGATGGAGTAGGCTGTGTGGGTGGCACCTTCTGCTACCTGGCACCCCAGAGATGTAGAGAGAAGATAAGCTACACGTAAAAGGAGTTTCCAGCGTACACCTCCACCGGCTCCCATCTCTCCCGGCCAACTCCAACCTCCAATACCTTCTATTCACAGGAGACTTTTTTTAACAAGAAAATTCCTCACCTAGCCCTCTTGTTTGAGTCCTGGTAAAGGTGCTCTGAGCGCAGCACTTTCAGAGCCTGGGTGCTGCCATTCCAGCTTCCAGGCAACTAAACAAGGGAGACAAAGGATTCAGTATTGCATCTTCAGCTGCAGGTTAAGGCAAATGGGTAGTGCAGAAAAGATTCTTTTTTTTTTGAGACAGAGTTTCACTATTGTTGCCCAGGCTGGAGTGCAATGCAATGGCTCCATCTTGGAGCCTCACCGCAACCTTTGCCTCCTGGGTTCAAGTGACTCTCCTGCCTCAGCCTTCCAAGTAGCTGGGATTACAGGCATGCACCACCATACTTGGCTAATTTTTTTGTATTTTTACTAGAGATGGGATGTTACCATGTTGGTCAGGCTAATTTTGTATTTTTAGTAGAGATGGGGTTTCTCCTGCCCTCCTTTTGTTATTCCCATTTTCCCTCACTTGATCATCCAAAGACATTCATTTGAGTCTCTTCATCCCAAGGACCCTCTTCAAACATATCTACACTTATTTTAATAATTATTGTCTTTATACTGTCTTACACTGTCTTTAGTCATTAGTGTCAAACATTTGTGGACACAAATATTGTGACTAGCCCTCTCCCAAATTGCTTTCTTGTGTTAATCACAAGGTAAATCTTAAACTTTGATTTTTTTCTCTTTCTGTTATTGCTGTTATAGTAACTAGGTTTTTAAGTTTAGGCAGAGGCTGAAAGAGTTTGGAGGACTCAGAAGAAGACAAGAAGATGAGAGAAAATTTGGGACTTCCTAGAAACTGGTTGACTGGTTAAATTGTTACCAAAATGTTGATAGTGATATGGACAATGAAGTCCAGACTGAGATCTCAGATGCAAATGAAGAATTTATTGGAAGCAGAAGTAAAGGTCACTTTTGCTGTGCTATGCTTTAGCAAACAGCCTGGCTGCATTGTGCCCCTGCTCTAGGGATCTGTGGAATTTTTAACTTAAGAGTGATGATTTAGCATGTCTGGTGGAAGAAATTTCTAAGCATCAAAGCATTCAAATATGGCCTGTCGCTTCTACCAGCCTATGCACTATGAATGAACAAATAAATGACTGGAACTTATATTTGAAAGGGAAGCAGAGCATAAAAGTTTGGAAAATTAGCAGCCTGGCCATGTGGTAAAAAAGAAAAGTCAGTGTTTCAGGGGAAAAATTCAAGCAGGTTGCAGAAATTTGCATAACTAAAAGGAAGTCACGTGTTGATGGTCAAAATGATGGGGAGAAGGCCTCCAAGGCATTTCAGAGACCTTCACAGCAGCCCCTCCCATCACAGACCTGGAGGCCTAGGAGAATGGAATGGATCCCTGGGCCAGGCACTGGGTCCTGCTGCCCTGCACAGGCTTGGGACACTGCTCCTTGAATCCTGGCCACTCCAGCACCAGCTATGGCTCAAAGAGGCTCAGGTACAGCTCAGGATGCTGCTTCAGAGGGTGCAAGCCTTAAGTCTTGGCAGCTTCCATATGGTGTTAAACCTGCAGGGGTACAGATTGTAAGAGTTGAGGCTTGGGAGCCTCTGCCTAGATTTCAGAGAAGATATGAAAAAGCCTGGCTGTCAGGCAGAAGCCAGCTGCAGGGGCAGAGCCCTCATGGGGAACCTCTACTGGGGAAGTGCAGAAGGAAAATGTGCAGTTGGAGCTCCCACATAGAGTCCCCATGGGGACACTGTCTAGTGAAGCTGTGAGAAGAGAGCCAACCTGCAGAACCTGGAATGGTAGATTCACTGAAAGCTTGCACCATGTGTCTGGAAAAGCCACAGCACTCAATGCCAGACCTTGAAAGCAGCCATGGGGGCTGAACCATGCAAAGCCATGGGGGCAGAGCTGCCCAAGGCCTTGGGAGCCCATCCTTTTCATAGGTGTGCCCTGGATGTGGGACATGGAGTCAAAGAAGATTATTTTGGAGATTTAAGATTTAATGACTACCCTGCTGGGTTTTGGATTTGCATGGGGGGCATGTAGCCCCTTTCTCTTGGCCAATTTATTTCTTTTGAAATGAGAGTATTTACCTAATGCCTATACCCTCATTTTATCTTGGAAGTAACTAACTTGTTTTTGTTTTTGTTTTAATTTTGCAGATTCATAGGCAGAAGGGACTAGCTTTCTGTTAGATGAGACTTTAGGCTATAGACTTTTGAGTTAATGCTGGAATGAGTTAAGACTTTGGAGGACTATTGGGAAGACATGACTGTATTTTGAATGTGAAAAGGGCATGAGATTTTGGAGGGTCCGGGGGCAAAATGATATAGTTTTGATCTTTGTCCCTACCCAAATCCTACATTGAAATGTAATCTCCAGTGCTGGAGGTGGGGCCTGGTGGGGAGTGATTGGATTGTGGGGACAGTTTCTCACGGTTTAACACTATCCCTGCCAACTTGGTGCTGTTGTTGATAGTGAGTTCTCATGAGATCTGGTTGTAAAAGTGTGTGGCACCTCCCCCTCACCTCTTGCTCCTGTTCTGGTCATGTAAGACATGCCTGCTTTCCCTTTGCCGTACACTATGATTGTAAGTACTCTGAGGCCTCCCCAGAAGCTGAGCACATGCCAGTATCATTCTTTCTGTACAGCCTATAGAACTGTGAGCCAATTAAACCTCTTTTCTTTATTGATTACCCAGTCTCAGGCATTTATTTATAACAGTGTGAGAATGGGCTGATCCTTATGGTAGCAAAAGAATCAGTAGGATTGGGTAGTAATCAACAGCTTTGGTATATCTCTGCAGGCTTTATAGCACATCCTCGACATTGTTCCTGGAAGATGGGGCACACTTTCACGTTGGCCTCATTGAGTTATTCTCAACATCCTCTACACTTCCTATGGGCGATACTAGTGAACAAGGCTTGGCTCCTCTGAGAATCTGTACAATCCCTTGCTTCTAATAATGTGCAAGCATTCTTAGCTTTTTAAGATGGTCTGGTTCACTCCATTGTGGTTAGGGTGTTGGATCTATTATTATCTATTTTGTATATTTATATCTACATATTTACAGTGGTACAGTGATTCCTCTGCTTCACTTCTTTTCCTATGAAACTTTCTCTCACTCCCCACATAACTACCTTTTATAAGCCATGACATCTTGTCCCATGGTTTCTAGGAAGCTGCTGCTTCTTCAAGAGGTCAAGCATCACCCTCTGGTTAAAAGATTGTATACCTAATAGATATGTTACATAACTCACTGGGTCAAAGTGTTTCAATTTCTCCCTTTTTCAAATCTGTGACACATTCAGCTAAAATTTAACTACTGACAAAAGAATCAGAGTAGTCAAAGCAATCCTGAGCAGAAAGAACAAAACTGAAGCCATCTCAGTATTTGACTTCAAATTATACTACAAAACTATAGCAACTAAAAAAGCATGGTACTGGCACAAAAACAGATACATAGACCAATGGAACAGAAGAGAGAACTCAGAAATAAGTCCATACATCTACAGTGAACTCATTTTTGGTAAAGGTGCCAAGAACATACACTGTGGAAAGGACAGTGTATTCAATAAATGGTGCTGGGAAAACTGGATACCCATAAGCAGAAGAATAAACTAGACTGTTAATTCTCACCATGTACAAAAATCAAATCAAAATGAATTAAATACTTAAATCTGAGGCCTCAAATTATGAAACTACTAAAGGAAACATTGAGGAAACTCTCCAGGATATTGGGTTGGGCAAAGATTTCTTCAGTAATACCCTAAAAGCACAGCCAACTAAAGACAAAATGGAAAATGGGATCACATCAAATTAAAAAAAAAAATAAAGCTTATGCGTAGCAAAGGAAACAATCAACAAAGTGAAGAAATGATCCACAGAAAAGGAAAAATATTTGCAAACTATCCATCTGACATGGAATTAATAACCAGAGTATATAAATAGTTCAAAAACTCAACAGCAAAACACCAAATAATCCAATGTAAAATGGCCAAAAATCTGAATAGACGTTTCTCAGAAGAAGACATACAAACGGCCCACAGTTATATGAAAAAGTGCCCAACATCACTAATAATCAGAGAAATGCAAAACTAAATCACAATACGATATCATCTCCCCCAGTTTATATGGCTACTATCAAAAAGACAAAAACTATGAACTGCTGAGGAGGATTTGAAGAAAGGGGAACTCTCATACACTGTTGATGGGAATGTAAATTAATTCAGCCATTATGGAAAGTAGTATGGAGGTTCCTCAAAAAACTAAAAATAGAACTACCACATGATCCAGCATTCCACTGCTGGGTATATATTTAAAAGAAAGGAAATTGGTATATTGAATATATATCTGCACTCCCACGTTTATTGTAGTAGTATTCATAATAGCCAAGATATAAAATCAACTTAAATGTCCATCAATGGATGAATGGATACATAAAGTGTTGTATATGTACACAATGAAATATTATTTAGCATAAAATAATGAAGTTCTGTAATTTACAACAACATGTATTGAACTGGAGGACGCTATATGAAGTGAAATAAACCAGGCACCGAAAGGTAAATACCACATATTCTTACTCATATGTGAGAGTTAAAAAAAAATGATCTCATGGAGGCAGAGAGTAAATGGAAGTTACCAGAGTCTGGGAAGGGTAGAAGGAGGGGGTAGATAAAAAGGGATTAGTTAATAGGTAATGGGTACAAACATACAGTTAGAACGAATAAGATCCAGTGTTCAGTAACACAATAGCAACTATAGTTAACAATAATTATCGTATATTTCAAAATAACTAGAAGAGCAGAATTGGAATGTTCCTAACACAAAGACATGATAAATATTTCAGGTGACAGATATCCTAATTACTCTGATTTGGTCATTACACATTGCATGCTTGTATCAAAATTTTGCCTGTACCCCATAAATATGTACAACTGCTATATACCCCCAAAAATAGTAATTAAAAATTAAACTAAATTAATTGGAAATAAATAAAAATAAAATTCAACTACTAGCAAGGTATTTTTTGTAGGGGCAGTGGATACAATTCCATATTCTCTAAAATAGAAGGGCTGGTAGTCTTGTCTTAGCTTTGAGTTCTTTCTTTGTTATTAGAAACTAAAACGTCTTTATTTTTAAAAAATAATATTGCCTCAATTTTTGTGGATTCTTTTTATCTTCCCTGATAATGTAGAATCCAGAGAGATGTTTTTACAACCTGCACCTTCTCCTCAAGAACAGCAGCTAGATGATTTTTGGTAGCCACACAGTCAGTGCTTAACTCTAACTGGAAGTACACTCACTTCAAGATACTAGAAAATTCCCTTAAAATTTTCTTCTCTTATTTTGGGTTGAGATTCCATATATATCATCATCTTTTATGGGCCCTGTTGGTAACCAACTGATTCAGCAACCTTAATATACCACATTTTCTGTTGCCCTAATAATATGAGCTTCTGTTTAGTACTTTGCCAAAAAACCCAATGTTTTCAGAAATAAATATTTAAATTACATCTATAAACACACAAATAGCATGCAATTTTACACAAAAGTTTTATAAACACATACCAACCTGCCTTTTTGAAGTAATTAGCTTACCATCACTAGGAATATGGGGAAAAAAAAGACAACTGTATGACCACTTGTAAGGGAAGTGTAGTGGAGATTCCTATGTTGAGTGGAGTCTAGTCTAGTTAATCTCTAAAGTTTTTTCCAACTCTAAGACTTCATATTTAAAAACTAACCCTCAAAGCTGAAGTCCTAAGCCCTAGGAGCCCTCCACATATGTTGTGGATATCTGGCATTTTTGGCATCCCTGGTGCATACTCTGAACTCTGGGGTAGTTTTCAGACCATATGAGGACTATGTGATTGAATACACTGCCGAGGTAGGTAGCATCTTCATATTCCTCACTACATTTAGTAAAGTCATGCACATGTTAAGAACAAAATAAATGTTTGCTGTATTTGAAATTTCAGATCCAAAGCTGTCACGGAGTACATGCTTTCTGCCATTTCTGAAATTAATGGTGGCATGGTGATAACACTCTTTGCCAGGTATCCACTGGCCTGGGCAATTTATGTGTATGTTCTCCTCTATCAAGACTTTCCTTGGGGTGGCATGAATCTAGGGTCTTCCAAAGGAGGAATTCATGGAGGAAACCACACCATGTACTTTTATACTCTCTATACATATTCCTAAACCTGCTTATAGTAAAATAAGATTCAAATATATGTTAAATGTAGCATTAAGTGAGGAAAATAAAGTTATAAAATAGATATATTTGAAGTGGGAAGAAGTAGTCTGATTATTTTACTTTGTAGATAATTGGAGATTTTATTAGGTAATTGTTGTATAATGGTCTCAATTTTAGTAGTCACAAAAGGAGTCACTTATCCTCACTACGAATCCCCTTGGGCAAACAGGATACGGAAATTTTTAATTCACAGTGCCCTAGGAAAAACTCTGCCTCAAAATTGTAAAGATTTTTGGTTTAATTCCTAAAGTGTTAAGTTCTTTCTAGGTAAGATCCAAGATTACACTATGTATTAGTAAACATAGTGACAACTGTCATTCTTTTAGATAGTATATGGCTTGGTGGGCAGGTAGAAAGAAAACAGAACAGATGAATGAACAGGTAAATGAGAGAATGGTTTACACTGGAAAGAGTGGCAGAGTAGATAGATGATGGAGACTGGTGTTGGCATTTTTAAAAGGTCACCCTTTTCCTATGTGAATTCTGAATCACATGTGACATAAGACAAGACAGTGAGCCTTTATTACTGATAAAGTCTAGGTTGAAGGACGTAATTATTGTTACTGATCAGGAGGATTTCTTGACACTGAATCTTAGAATTAACATTATCTCTGTCTAGTTAAAGGTGATGCTGTATGAACGCACAGGTTGCATGTGGAGTCCTTTTCTTAGAAGAGCAAAAGAGGATGTAGATAGTATCCAATAAGAAAGAGGGGGCTGCATTAAAATCCAGTTTTTGTTCCCAAACTTATTAACCATGTCACTCTACCTCTCATGGTGGAGGAATAGTAAAGGGTGAAGAGAGGGCAAGTGCATTACACTTACATTATGCCTCCACGGAATAGAAAACATTAGCAGTAATGAAGTATTTCACTTCCAAAGGGGGCTTTTAGGGAAGAAAAGAAGTTATTAAAAAGTGCCTATAAAATATTAGCCATTTTTATTTGCTGAATGAGAAACACTCATCGCAAGATCCACAGTGTACTATTACTTCAGTCTACTTATCCGAATCCAATTAGCTCAGGAAAATCTTCAGAGTTATGTACTACAGTGATGAAAACAGAAAGTTCTTGTCACATTTCAATATTCTGTATGATAAAGAAATGCCCTTACCTAGGGTAATTTTAGCACATAAATGATTCCTTTTGACCATCTTGATAAGACATCTAAAACCCAGAGTAGAAATAAGACTTCAGTATGAACAGAAAGTGACTGCCAGTGGTATTGTATTGCAAACATCTAAGAACTTGCATAATTAATAGTTGAATTTCTCTGAGACTGAGCTTTTACTGGCAAACACATGGGCAGAGCAAGTTGTTCCTTGGATTTTATAACAACTGCCATATCTCTAGAGGTTGATAGCAAGTTAATATTTTTCATTTTTCTAGAAGGCAGCCATACCAACAAGGCAAAACTTAATAACCTTGTCTATCAATCATTATTTATACAAGGGCTAACTCGGTATTGGGCTTAGAATTACAAAGAGTTAGTTAATTATGAGTCGATATACATCAACATTTTTAAAATGAATTCTGACTGGAAGCTATTACATTTGACATGGTTATTTTCAAATTTAAAATTAAAAACACAGTTTTAAAAACTACCACACGCAATTATCATTTGCATTATTCCCCTGCAGATTTAAAAAAAAAACTGCATTCAATGTAAACATAATTTGGTTAGAGACAGAACTGATATTGATATCAGGGAGAGACTAGTTTACAGTTTGAGCATACATATCATGTACCATGCCCCAATTTTGATCCTCTACACAATGATTAGGTCTCTTCCCTCTTAGATTAGTGCAAACTTCCAAATGCAATGAATGGAGAAGATAACTAGGAACTTTCTTTTGATTGCTATACAAGCTACAATAGAGACAAACCATTGATGGGAGAAGCAATTAACAACATCACTGTCAGTTGAAGTTACACTCTCTCTAGATCTCTCCAATACATGTGAGAAAACCAACAGCATAAAAACAATGTAGCCAAAAATACTAGTTTTAATATTAATATTTAACATTTTAACATTTTAAAAGGTTAACTACTGTCAAATCAACAATATATACTTTCCAGAGTTTCTAGAACAGTCAAATCAAAACTGAACATAAAGGACATTTACATTAAAGCAAATATTGTTGTCCTTCCATGCAGTTAGATATGTAGTTTTATGTATGTTGTGAT
The DNA here is from genome assembly GCF_009764315.1 of Trachypithecus francoisi. Taxonomy (NCBI): domain Eukaryota; kingdom Metazoa; phylum Chordata; class Mammalia; order Primates; family Cercopithecidae; genus Trachypithecus; species Trachypithecus francoisi. The sequence goes on from NW_022681471.1 coordinate 43,607,378, forward strand.
TTGTTGGGTCTGATAAATATATTTCCCCCACTGATGACTGAAATTTCATTCTTTCTTTGGTTTCAAAAACTCCCTCTTTGGCCTTTTACTTCCCATTAAAGGCAACCAATATTTATTGGACACTGACAGTTCCAGTGTGCAGGTTGCTAGGGTTACAAAGATGAATAAGAGCCATTCCCCACCCTCAGGTAGTAAAAATACTCTTCAGAGGAGTATCATTAAATTCCTAACACCTAAGTGAGAATTGGTTTTATCGATCCCTTCCTGCAAGAGATACTGAGGAATAAAAAGGTAGTTGGAGGATGATTGTGCTCTGGATTTGAAAACGCAGGGAAAGGAAGGATTTTGAAAGGGAAATTTGGAAAGAACTTCTACTAGCTTGAAGGCCTGCATTCTGTCAGAGTCATTAAACCCTTTCAATTTTATGAGGAATAAATTCCAAATGCATGGAATACAACTGATTATGTAAAATCCTTAGTTGTTCCAGCAATGTAAAGTCCTATTTCTTTCAACTACTGGATGGAAGCAGGTTCCATGGCCACACATCAATTATCTGTAAAACTGGGGTTGGGGTATGGTGAAGAAAGGCCTTGCTTTACAGGCAGACAGGCCGAGATTTCAATCCTAACTTTACCATTTACTACCAGTGGGATCTGAACCACTTAATGGCCCTAAACCTCTGTTTTCTCATCTATAAAATTAGAATAATAATATATAATATATACAAAGTATTAAGCACAGTGCCTAACTTATAGTAAGTATTTTATAAATATTGTGTCATTTTCCCTACACTAATAGTGTAGAACAACTATTCTAACTATGTAGTCTGGGAACATTTGCAGATCTCTAATCCCTTCTCAGGGTGTCCGTAAAATCAAAACTATTTTTATAATAATACTAAAATATTATTTTCCTTTTTTACCCTCATCCTCTTACAAGTTTACAGTAGAGTGGTGTATCACAGTGGGCTGAATGATGTAAGAACCCAGCTGTCTTCGGTTAAGTGAGACATTTGGAAAAATGAAAACTTATGGCACTCTTCTTGCTATCATTTTTAAAATTTAATTTTATTTTAAGTCAGGATACATGTACAGGACGTGAAAGTTTGTTACATAGGTAAACGTGTGTCATGGTGGTCTACTGCACCTGTCAACCCATCACCTAGGCATTAAGCCCTGCATGCATTAGCTCTTTATCCTGATGCTCTTTCTCCCCCACTGCCACCCCCACGACAGGCCCCAGTGGGTGGTGTTCTCCTCCCTGTGTCTATGTGTTCTTATTGTTCAGCTCCAACTTATAAGTGAGAAGATGCCGTGTTTGGTTTTCTGTTTCTGTGTTAGCTTGCTAAGGATAATGACTTCCAGCTCCATCCATGTCCCTGCAAAGGACATGATCTCATTCTTTTTTATGGCTGAATAGTATTCCATGTTGTATATGTACCATATTTTCTTTATCCAGTCTATCACTGATGGACATTTGGGTTGATTCTATGTCTTGGCTATTGTAAATAGTGCTGCAGTGAACATACATGTGTATGTATTCTTATAATAGAATTGTTTATATTCCTTTGGATATATACCAGTAACGGGATTGCTGGGTCAAATGGCATTTCTGGTTCTAGGTCTTTGAGGAATCATCACACTATCTTCCACAATGGTTGAACTAATTTACATTCCCAACAAAAGTGTAAAAGTGTTTCTATTTCTCCACAGCCTTGCCAGCATCTGTTGTTTCTTGACTTTTTAATAATCATCATTCTAGCTGCAGCCAGTAGGGTACTTGCCCCACACTGCTGCACACCCCTTCATCATCTGGGCCTGCTCCAGCACAAAGAAAAGGCCACCACAGGCACAGCACACCCCACCAATCTCCTTCCAGTCCCTACCAGGCCCAGCCAGCAACTTCCATCAAGAGCCATGGCTCCAAACACCAGATTGGAAAGTAGATACTATGATCCCTCCAGTTAGCTTTAATTACAGACCCCAAAAGTACAGCTTGACAGCTCCCAACACTGTCACTTCCTTCATCTGACTTTATTGAACAAACTAACAGTCACCAGCACCAAAGAACTAAGTCAATTAACCTGCCTTGAATATTAGAACAGCAATTCATATGGCTTTATCTGGTATAAATCTGCCTTTGATCACTTCTGGACCATAGGAAAAAGGAATAGCAGCCATTAAAATCTTGGGCCAGAGAACACTATTTTTACATAACAGTTTCTTAACCTAAAATCAGGGCCTTGGACCTTTCCTTGAGGGTTGCCTGAGATTCTTTCATGCTTTCTATTCAGGGCTAAGTTCTTTATTGCAAAAATATTAGCTCTAATATCTCCCACAAGCTAGAGGAACTTGAGAGTATATTAAGGACACATCTGACATCCAGTGTTTGGTTAGAATATACAGTACATTGTGATAACACAAAAAGTGGATTCATCTTGTATGATTATAGGCAGAAGGTATTTTGCAAATTTTTATGTATTGTTTATGTATTGTACAAGTAAATTATTCTTGAATAATGCAATTTTTGCTATAATGTACAAATTGCTATATGTACATTAAATGTTTTCAGAATCTTGAAAAAAAAATCACCATTCTGACTGACATGAGATGATATCTCATTGTGGCTTTGATTTGCGTTTCTCTAAGGATCAGTGATGTTGAGCTTTTTTTCATATGTTTGTTGGCTGAATAAAAGTCTTCTTTTGAGAAGTGGCTTCTTCATATTCTTTGCTCAGTTTTTGATAGGGTTGTTTATTTTTTTCTTGTAAATTTCTTTAAGTTCCTTATAGATTCTGGATATTAGACCTTTCTCAGATGGATATATTGCAAAAACTTTCTTCCATTCTGCAGGTTGCCTGTTCACGCTGATAATAATTTCTTTTGCTGTGCAGAAGCTCCTTAGTTTAATTAGATCCCATTTGTCAATTTTTGCATTTGTTGCAATTGCCTTTGATATTTTCATCATGAAATATTTGCCCATGCCTATGTGCTGAATAGTATTGCCTAGATTTTCTTCTAGGATCTTCATAGTTTAGGGTTTTACATTTAAGTCTTTAACCTATCGTTGTTTATTTTTGTTTAAGGTGTAAAGAAGGGGTTCAGTTTCAATTTTCTGCATATGGTTAGCCAGTTTTTCCAGCACCATTTATTAAATAGAGAATCTTTTCCCCATTGCTTGTTTTTGTCAGGTTTGTTGAAGATCAGATGTTTTTAGACATGTGGTCTCATTTCTGTGATCTCTATTCTCCTCCATTGGTCTTTGTGTCCTTTTTTGTACCAGGACCATGCTGTTTTAGTGACTGTAGCCTTGTAGTACAGTTCGAAGTTGGGTATCATGATGCCTCCAGCTTTGTTCTTTTTGCTTAGGATTGTCTTGGTTATACAGGCTCTTTTGGTTCCATATAAATTTTAAAGTACTTTTTCTAATTCTGTGAAGAATGTCAATGGTAGTTTAACAGAAATCACATTGAATCTATAAATTATTTGGGGCAGTATGACCATTTTCATGACATTAATTCTTCCTATCCGTTAGTATGGAATGTTTTTCCCATTTGTTTGTGTCCTCTCTTATTTCTTTGAGCAGTGATTTGTAGTTCTCCTTGAAGAGGTCCTTCACTTCCCTTGTTAGCTGTATTCCTAGGTATTTCATTCTCTTTGTAGAAATTGTGAAGGTGAGTTCATTCATGATTTGGCTCTCTGCTTGTCTGTTGCTGGCGTATAGAAATGCTTGTAATTATTGCACATTCATTTTGTATCCTGAGACTTTGCTGAAGTTGCTTATCAGCTTAAGAAGCTTTTGGGCTTAGAGGATGGGGTTTTCTAAATATAGGATCATGTCATCTGCAAACAGAGACAGTTTGCCTTTTTCTCTTCCTATTTGAATGTGCTTTATTTCTTTCTCTTGCCTGATTGCCCTGGCCAGAACTTCCAATACTATGTTCAATAAGTGTGGTGAGAGAGGGCATCCCTGTCTTGCGAAGGTTTTCCAGGGGAACGCTTCCAGCTTTTGCTCATTCAGTATAATATTGGCTGTGGGTTTGTCATAAATGGCTCTGATTATTTTAAGGTATGTTCCATCAATACCTAGTCTATTGAGAATTTTTAATACGCGGGGATGTTCAATTTTATTGAAGGCCTTTTCTGCATCTATTGAGATGATCATGTGGTTTTTGTCATGGGTTTTGTTTACGTGATGGATTACATTTATTGATTTGCATATGTTGAACCAGTATTGCATCCTGGGGATGAAGCTGGCTTGTTCATGTTGAATATGCTTTTTGTTGTGCCGCTGGATTTGGTTTGCCTGTATGTTATTGAGGATTTTTGCATTGATATTCATCAGAAATACCGGCTTGAAATCTTTTTGTTGTTGTTGTATCTCTGCCAGGTTTTGGTATCAGGATAATGCTGGCCTCATAAAATGAGTTAGGGAGAAGTCCCTCTTTTTCAATTGTTTCGAATAGTTTCAGAAGAAATGGTACCAATGGTACCAGCTTCTCTTTGTACCTCTGGTAGAATTAAGCTGTAAAGCTGTCTGGTCCTGGGCTTTTGGGGGGTTATTTATCATTACTTCAATTTCAGAACTTATTATTGGTCTAAGCAGGGATTTAACTTCTTCCCAGTTTAATCTCAGTAAGGTGTATGTGTTCAGGAATTTATCGGTTTCTTCTAGATTTTCTACTTTATTTGAATAAAGGTGTTTATATTATTCTCTGATAATTGTATTTCTGTGGGGTCAGTAGTAATATCCCCTTTATCGTTTTTTATTGTGTCTATTTGATTCTTTTCTCTTTTCTTCATCATGAGTCTAGCTAGCTGTCTTTTTTTTTTTTTTTCTGAAAACAGCTCCTGGATTTATTGATTTTTGAAGATTTTTTCTATCTCTATCTCTTTAAGTTCCACTCTGATCTTGGTTATTCCTGTCTTCTAGCTTTGGGGTTTGTTTGCTCTTGGTTCTCTAGTTCTTTTAGTTGTGATGTTAGGGTGTTGATTTGAGATCTTCCTAGCTTTTTAATGTGGGCATTCAGTGCTATAAATTTCCCTCTTAACACTGGTGTAGCTGCATCCCAGAGGTTCTAGTATATTGTCTCTTTGTTCTCATTGGTTTCAAAGAACTTCTTGATTTTTGCCTTAGTTTCATTATTTACCCAAGAGTTATTCAGGAGCTGGTTATTCAATTTCCATGAGTTGTGTGGCTTTGAGTGAGTTTCTTAATCTTGAGTTCTAATTTGACTGTGCTTTGATGTGAGAGACTGTTTGTTATGATTTCAGTTCTTTTGCATTTGCCAAAGAGTATTTTACTCCCAATTACGTGATTTTAGAGTAAGTGCCATGTGGCACCAAGAAGAATGTATATTCTTTAATTTGAGGTGAATAATTCTGTAGATATCTATCAGGTTTACTTGATCCAGAGCTGAGTTCAAGTCCTTGTTCACATCCTTGTTGTATTAGACTGTTCTCACGCTACTAATAAAGACATGCCCAAGACTGGGTAATTTAAAAAGGAAAGAGGTTTAATGGACTCACAGTTTCACATGGCTGTGGAGGCCTCACAGTCATGGTGGAAGGCAAAGGAGAAGCAAAGGCATGTCTTATATTTTAGCAGGCTTGAGAGCTTCTGCAGGGGAACTCCCCTATATGAAACCATCAGATCCCATGAGACTTATTCACTACCATGAGAACTCTATGGGGAAAACCACCTCACTGATTCAATTATCTCTACCTGGACCTGCCCTTCACACATGGGATTATTAAAATTCCAGGTGAGATTTGGGTGGGGACACAGCCAAATCCTATCACTTGTTAATTTTCTGTCTCAATGACCTAATATTGACAGTGGGGTGTTAAAGTCTCCCACTATTATTCTGTGGGAATCGAAGCCTCTGTGTAGGCCTCTAAGAACTTGTTTTATGAATCTGTGTGCATATATATTTAGGATAGTTAGCTCTTCTTGTTGAATTGATTCCTCTATCATTATTTAATGCCCTTCTTTGTCTTGAGTGGTCTTTGTTGGTTTAAAGTCTGTTTTGTCAGAAACTAGAATTACAATGCCTGTTTTTATTCTGCTTTCCATTTGCTTGGTAAATATTCCCCCATCCCTTTATTTTGAGCCTATGTGTGTCTTTGCACGTGAGATGGGTCTTGACTTTTTATCCAGCTTGTCATTTTGTGTCTTTTAATTGGGGCATTTTAAGCCCATTTACATTTAAGGTTAATATTGTTATGTGTTAATTTGATTCTGTCATCATGATGCTAGCTGGTTATTTTGCAGACTTGTTGATGTAGTTCCTTCATAGTGTCATTGATCTTTGTATTTCACTGTGTTTTTGAAGTGGCTTGTAATGGTTTTTCCTTTCCATATTTAGTACTTCCCTCAGGAGCTCTTGCAAGGCAGGCCTGGTGGTGGTAAAATCCCTCAGCATTTGCTTGTCTGAAAAGGGTTTTAATTTTCCTTCGTTTATGAAGCTTAGTTTGGCCAGATATGAAATTCTGTGTTGGAAATTATTTTCTTTAAGAATGTTGAATATTCACTTCCAATATTTTCTGGCTTACAGAGTTTCTGCTGAAATGTTCACTGTTATTCTGATGGTCTTCCCTTTGTAGGTGGCCTGACCTTTCTCTCTGGCTGCCCTTAACATTTTTTCCTTCAGTTTGACCTTGGAGAATCTGATGATTACGTGCTTGGGGTTGATCTTCTCATTGAGTATCTTACTGGAGTTCTTTAGATTTCCTGAATTTGAATGTTGGCCTGTCTTGTTAGATTGGGGAAGTTCTCCTGGATGATATCCTGATGTTTTTCAACTTGGTTCTGTTCTCTCCAGCTCTTTCAGGTACCCCAATCATTTGTAGGTTCAGTCTTTTTACATAATTTCATAGTTCGTGGAGGTGTTGTTTGTTCCTTTTCTTTGTTTTCCTCTAATCTTGTCTGCCTGTCTTATTTCAGCATGAGAGTCTTCAGGCTATGAATTTTTTTGTTCTGCTTGGTCAATTTGGCTATTGATACTGTGGCTGCATTGTAAAGTTCTCGTGTTGTGTTTTTCAGCTACATCAGGTTATTTATGTTTCTCTCTAAACTGGTTATTCTAGTTAACAGCTCCTGTAGTGTTTCATCATGACTCTTAGCTTCTTTGCATTGGGTTAGAAAATAATCCTTTAGTTCAGCAAAGTTTGTCATTACCCACCTTCTGAAGCCTACTTCTGTCAATTCATCCATCTCAGCTTCTGCCCAGTTCTGTGCCCTTGCTCCAGAGGTGTTGGAATCATTTGGAGGAGAAGAGGCACTCTGGGTTTTTGAGTTTTCAGCATTATTTCACTCATTCTTTCTCATCTTCACAGGTTGTCTTTGATATTTGAGGCTCCTGACCTTTGGATGGGGTTTTTGTGGGGACTTTTTTGTTGATGCTGTTGTAGTTATTGTTGCTTTCTGTTTGTTTTTCTTTTAACAGTCAATCCCCTCTTCTGTAGGGCTGCTGTGGTTTGCCAGGGATCCACTCCAGACCCTATTCACCTGGGTCCCTCTCATACCTGGAGGTGTCATCTGTGGATGCTGCAGAACAGCAAAGATGGCCGCCTGTTCTTTCCTCTAGGATCTCTGTCCCAGAGAGGCACAGACCTAATGCAGTCAGAAACGCTCCTGTATAAAGTGCCTGGAAACCCTTGTTGGGGGGGGTCTCACCCAGTCAGGAGTCATGGGATCTGCGACCTGCTTAACAAAGCACTCTGGCTGCCCCTTGTCAGAGGGGCTGTGCCACACTGTGGGGAATCAACCTCTCTGGACTGCCCAGATTCCTCAGAGCCAGCAGGGGGAAGATTAAGTCTGCTGATCTGTGGAGACTGCGGCCACCCTTCCCCACGGGGCTCAGTTTCAGGGAGTTCAGAGTTTTTCCCCTAACCCGTTAGCTGGAGTTGCTAAAATTCCTGCAAGGATGCTCCATCCAGTGAAGAGGGATGGGTGAGGGTCTGGCCTAAAGAGGCAGTCTGGCCATGATCTGCCATAGCTGCTGTGCTGCACTGTGGGGAAATCCTCCTGGGTTCAAACTGCCCAGTCTCCTTGGATCAGCCAGGAAAAGATGGCTGACTGGATCTGCAGTGATTTTTGCTGCCTCTCCCCCAGGTAGCTCAGTCATCTTAGGCTGCAGGGAGCCACAGTGATGGTGGCCAACTCTCCTCCTAGAAACTCAGTAGTCTTAGTCTGCAACCAAGTGGCCGTTAACAATCTGCACAGCTCTGTGCTTGGGAATCAAGGCCCTGGAGGCTTGGGCTCATGAGGGGATCTCCTGATGCATGGATTGCACAGATCCATGGAAAAAGTGTGGCTTCCTGGGCAGGGTAGCACTATCACCCTCTACCTCCCTTGGCTGGGAGTGGGAACTCCCCTTCTCCCATGTGGCTCCCAGGTGGGCCATTGCACCACCCTGCTTTTTCTTGCTCTCCATGGGTTGCACCAACCACCTAGTCAGACTCATTGAGACAACCTGGATACCTCAGTTGCCAGTGCAGGATTCACTTGCCATTTTTTTTCTTGTCCTTGGGAGCCTCCGACTGCAGCTATTTCCAGTCAACTATCCTGGTCCCTCCCACCATTCTATGGCTATCTTTTTTGTTTCTGAAAATGTAGGGGTTCTGCATACCTATATTATTACATTAACATATAATAGATGTATTATTGTTAATCTTAAATGAATTAATAAATAAATATTTTTAACATTTCTCAGTTTTAATTATTGATATGGTAAATATTGGTGGATATAATTTACATAAACAAAAGTTCTTTAAGCTCTCATGTTTCAGAATCACTGGAGATAAATCATTGTAATTCTTAACATGGTCACCCCCAAAACTAATTTCAGACCTTAGCTTTCCTGTACTTACATCTATATTTTTCATAATTAATAAATATCAACCGATTTCAGGTTTATCCCATTCTCATTTTAGCCTCTATCACTTTCTGGTAGAAGTGTGAATATGCCAGAAACCAGCCAAAATGTCAACAAGAGAAGAAGCAATGGGCTTGGAAATTTCACCAAATAATTAATCAGTTGTGAGTAATTGTTAGCTGAAATAGTTAAATAATATCTTACGATGTGCTTTATTAATGTGAGATTAATTTAGATACATTAAAATCCCCCCTTTTGGCGTGCAGTTCTGTAAATTTTGAAAAATGTATACAGCTGTATAATCACAATCATGATTCAAAAATTTCCCTTGTGTCCCTTTGAAGTCAATGCTTCCCGGCTCCTCTCCCACCAGCCACTGGTCTGATTTATGTCTTCATGGTTTTTTATTTTCTAGAATATCTTACAAATGGATTCAAACAGTATATAACCTTTTGAGTCTGGTTTCTTTTGCTTAGCAATACACATTTGAGATTCATCCACGTTGTTTCATGTATCAATAGTTTGCTCTTTTTTATTGATAAATTGTGTTCCATTGTGTGGATGGATGAATCAGAGTGCTAATTCATTCACTAGCTGATGGACATTTGGATTGTTTCTGCTTTGGGGAGATTATGAATAGAGTTGCTATAAACAATTACATATAGGTTTTTATATGGACATACGTTTCCCTTTCCCTTGAGTAAATGCCTACTAAAAAATTATCCAAACTGTTTTTCACAGTGGTTAGAACAATGACTTTTCCATCAGGTATGACTTTAATAAAGATTTTACAACTATCATAATAACAAAATTGACTTCCTGTCGGAGGGTTTTCTTTTTAAACAGTAAAGGACAAATACTGGGAAGTACAAATGCATTCTGTGTCTCATCTTAAATTTAATCCTGAGAAACTGGGTTTAAAAACCTATAAAACAACTCGGATTTTCAGGGTATTTTTTATTACAGAAATGGCATTTGCATTTTATTGTCATTAGAAAATATAAGTTTATGCATATTGAGTGGTGCTGTCACAACAAAAATTGACAAACATTTGATGTTTGTTTTTCATCTGCCATCCACCGTAAAATATAAAACAAAACCAGAGGGAATGTGTTCATTTTCCATTCCAAAAGGGAGAGTGAACGACAGAGTTATTTCTTTTTTAAAGCTTTTTTTTTTTTTAATTTCCATAGGTTTCTAAGGAACCAATGGCATTTGGTTACATGAGTAAGTTATTCAGTGGTGATTTGTGAGATTTTGGTACACCCATCACCTGAGCAGCATACACTGAACCCAATTTGTCGTCTTTTATCCCTTACCACCTCACCCTTTTCCTCAAGTCCCCAGAGTTCAGTGTATCATTCCTATGCCTTTGTAGCCTCATAGCTTAGCTCCCACTTATGAGTAAGAACATACAACGTTTGGTTTTCCATTCCTGAGTTAATTCACTTAGAATAATAATCTCTAGTTCTATCCAGATTGCTGTGAATGCCATTAATTTGTTCCTTTTTATGGTTGAGTAGTATTCAATCATATATATATACATGTATGTATTCAATCATATATATATCTCACAAATTCTTTATCCACTCATTTATTGATGGATACTGGGCTTGTTTTATTTTCTTGCAATTGCAAATTGTGCTCCTATAAATATGTGTGTGCTAGTATCTTTTTCATATAATGTCTTCTTTCCTCTGGGTAGATACCCAGTAGTGGGATGGCTGCATCAAATGGTAGTTCTATTTTAGTTGTTTGGGGATTCTCCATACTGTTTTCCATAATTGGTTGTACTAGTTTACATTCCCACCAGCAATGTAGAAGTGTTCCCAACATCTATTTTTTTTTTTTTTTTTTTTTTTTTTACTTTTTGATTATGGGCATTCTTGCAGGAGTAAGGTGGTATCACATTGTGGTTTTGATTTGTATTTTCCTGACCATTAGTGATGTTGAGCATCCTTTCATATATTTGCTGGCCATTCGTGTATCTTCTTTTGAAAATTGTCTATTCATGTCCTTAGCCCACTTTTGATGGGATTCTTTGTTTCTTTCTTGCTAATTTGCTTGAGTTCCTTGTAGATTCTGGGTATTAGTCCTTTGTCAGATGTATAGGTTGTGAAGATTTCTTCCCACTCTGTAGGCTGTCTGCTTATTCTTTTTATTATTCTTTTTGCGGTGCAGAAGCACTTTAGTTTAATTAACTCCCATTTATTTATCTTTGGTTTTGTTGCATTTGCTTTTGGGATCTTGGTCATGAAGTCTTTGCCTCAGCCAATGTCTAGAGGGGCTTCTCCAGTGTTATCTTCTAGAATTTTATAGTTTCAGGTCTTAGATTTAAGTCCTTGATCCATATTGAGTTGATTTTTGTATAAGGTAAGAGAAGAGGATGCAGTTTGTTTTTTGTTTGGTTTTGTTTTTTTCGAGACAGAGTCTCACTGTCGCCCAGGCTGGAGTGCAGTGGCACGATCTCGGCTCACTGCAAGCTCTGCCTCCCAGGTTCACGCCATTCTCCTGCCTCAGCCTCCCCAAGAGCTGAGACTACAGGAGCCCACCATCACTGCTGGCTAATTTTTTTGTATTTTTAGTACAGATGGGGTTTCACCGTGTTAGCCATGATGGTCTTGATCTGACCTTGTGATCTGCCCGCCTTGGCCTCCCAAAGTGCTGGGATTACAGGTGTGAGCCACCACGCCCAGCCGAGGAGGCAGTTTTATTCTCCTACCTGTGGCTTGCCAATTATCCCAGCACCATTTGTTGAATAGGGTGTCCTTTCTCCACTTTATGTTTCTGTTCACTTTGTAGAAGATCAGTTGGCTATAAGCATTTGGCTTTATTTCTGGATTTTCTATCCTGTTCCATAGGTCTATGTGCCTATTTTAATACCAATACCATGCTGTTTTTGTGACTATTGCCTTATAGTTTAATTTAAAGTCAGGTAATGTGATCCCTCCCGATCTGTTCTTTTCATTTAGTCTTGTTATGGCTATGTGAACTCTTTTTTGGTTCCATATGAATTTTAAGGGTGTTTATTCTAGTTCTGTGAAGAAAGATGGTAGTATTTTTATGGGAATTGCATTGAATTTGTAGATTGCTTTTGGCAGTATGGTCATTTTCACACTATTGATTTTACCCATTCATGAGCATGGAATGTGCTTCCATTTGTTTGTTTCATCTATGATTTCTTTCAACAGTGTTTTTTAGTTTTTCTTATAGAGGTCTTTCACGTCCTTGGTTAGGTATATTTCTAAGTTTTTTTTGTTTTTGTTTTTGGGTTTTTTTTTTTTTTGTAGCTATTGTAAAAGGGGTTGAGTTCTTTATTTGATTCTCAACTTGGTCACTATTGGTGTATAGCAGGGCTATTGATTTTTGTACATTAATTTTGTATCCTGAAATTTTGCTGAATTCATTTATCAGTTTTATGAGCTTTTTGGATGAGTCTTTGGGGTTTTCTAGGTATGAGATCATATCATCAGCAAACAGCAATAGTTTGATTTCCTCTTTACAGATTTGGATGCCTTTTATTTCTTTCTCTTGTCTTATTGTGCTGGCTAAGATTTCCAGTACTATGTTAAATAGAAGTGGTGAGAGTGGGCATTCTTTTTTTGTTCCAGTTCTCAGGGAGAATGCTTTCAACTTTTCCCTAGTCAGTATTATGATGGCTGTGGGTTTGCCATAGACGGCTTTTATTACATTGTGGTATGTTCCTTGTATGCCAATTTTGCTTAGGGTTTTAATCATAAAAGATGCTGGATTTTGTCAAATATTTTTTCTGCATCTATTAATATGATCATGTGATTTTTGCTTTTAATTATGTTCATGTGCTGTACCACATTTATTGACTTATGTATGTTAAACCATTCCTGCATCCCTGGTATGAAACCCACTTGATCATGGTGGATAATCTTTTTGATATGCTGTTGGATTCAGTCAGCTAGTATTTTGTTAAGCATTTTTGCATCTATGTTCATCAGGGATACTGGCCTGGAGTTTTCTTTTTTTGTTACATCTTTTCCTGGTTTTGGTATTAGGTGATACTGGCTTCATAGAACAATTTAAGGAGGATTTCCTTTTTCTCAATTCTGTGAAATAGTGTCAATAGGATTGGTACCAATTTTTCTTTGAATGTCTGATAGAATTCAGCTGTGAATCCGTCTGGTCTTGGACTACTTTTTATTGGTGATGTTTTATTACCATTTTACTTTTGCTACTTGTTATTGGTTGACTCAGGAGTTCTAATTCTTTCTGATTTAAGTTAGGAGGGTCATATATTTCCAGGAATTTATCCATCTTTTCTAGGTTTTCTAGTTTATGTGGATAAAGGTGTTTATAGTAGCCTTGAATGATCTTTTATATTTCTGTGATATTGTTGTAATATCTCTCATTTCATTTCTAATTGAGCTCATTTAAAACTTCTCTCTGCTTTTTTTAGTTAATCTTGCTAATGGTCTATCAATTTTATTTATCTTTTCAAAGAACCATCTTTTTGTTTCATTTATCTTTTGTATTTTTCTTGTTTTAATTTCATTTAGTTCTGTTCTGATCTTTGTTATTTCTTTTCTTCTGCTGGATTTAGGCTTCGTTTGTTTTTGTTCCTCTAGCTGCTTGAGGTGTGACCTTAAATTGTCTATTTGTGCTTTTTCAGAGGTTTTCTTTTATTATTATTATTATGTTTCAAGTTCTAGGGTACATGTGCAGAACATGCAGGTTTGTTACATAGGTATACATGTGTCATCGTGGTTTGCTGCACCCAGGAACCCGTCATCTACATTAAGTATTTCTCTTAATGCTATCTCTCCCCCAGCCCCCACCTCCCGACAGGCCCGGTGCATGATGTTCCCCTCCCTGTGTCCGTGTATTCTTATTGTTCAACTTTCAATTATGAGTGAGAACAGGCATGTTTGGTTTTCCGTTCTTGTGTTAGTTTGCTGAGAATGATGGTTTCCAGCTTCATCCAAGTCCCAGCAAAGGACATGAACTCATCCTTTCCTATGGCTGCATGGTATTCCATGGCGTATATGTGCCACATATTCTTTATCCAGTCTATCATTAATGGGCATTTGGGTTGGTTCCAAGTCTTTGCTAATGTGAATAATGTCACAAGAAACTTAAGTGTGCATGTGTCTTTATAGTAGAATGATCTAAACTAGAAGAAATAGATAAATTCCTGAACATATACACCCTCCCAAGACTAAATCAGGAAGAAGTCAAATCCCTGAATAGACCAATAACAAGTTCTGAAATTGAGGCAGTAATTAATAGCCTACCAACCAATAAAAGGCAGGACCCGATGGATTCACAGCGGAATTCCACCAGAGACACAAAGAGGAGCTGGTACCATTTCTTCTGAAACTATTCCAAACAACTGAAAAGGAGGAACTCCTCCCTAACTCATTTTATGAGGTCAGCATCATCCTGATACCAAAACCAGGCAGAGATACAAAAAAAAAAAAAAAAAAAAAACTTCAAGCCAATATTCCTGCTGAACAACATGGCGTAAATCCTCAATAAAATACTGGCAAACCAAATCCCAAGCACATCAAAAAGCATATCCAATATGATCAACTTGGCTTTATGCCTGGGATACAAGGTTGGTTCAACATATGCAAATCAATAAACTTAATCCATCACACAAACAGAACTGAAGACAAATACTACATGATTATTTCAATAGATGCAGGAAAGGCCTTAGATAAAATTAAACATCCCTTCACATTAAAAACTTTCAATGAACTAGTTATTGATGGAACATAGCTCAAAATAACAAGAGCTATTTAAGACAAACCCACAGCTGATATACTAAATGGGCAAAAGCTGGAAGCATTCACTTTGAAAACCAGCACAAGAAAAGGATGCCCTCTCTCACCACTCCTATTCAACATAGTATTAGAAGTTCTGGCCAGGGTAATCAGGCAAGATAAAAAGGTAAAGTGTATTCAAATAGGAAGAGAGGAAGTCAAATTGTCTCTGTTTGCAGATGACATGATTTTATATTTAGAAAACCCCATCATCGGCCGGGCGCGGTGGCTCAAGCCTGTAATCCCAGCACTTTGGGAGGCCGAGACGGGCGGATCGCGAGGTCAGGAGATCGAGACCTTCCTGGCTAACACGGTGAAACCCTGTCTCTACTAAAAATACAAAAAACTAGCCGGGCGAGATGGCGGGCGCCTGTAGTCCCAGCTACTCGGGAGGCTGAGGCAGGAGAATGGCGTAAACCGGGAGGCGGAGCTTGCAGTGAGCTGAGATCCGGCCACTGCACTCCAGTCCGGGCAACAGAGCAAGACTCCGCCTCAAAAAAAAAAAAAAAAAAAAAAGAAAACCCCATCATCTCAACCCCAAAACTCCTTAGCTGATAAGCAACTTCAACAAAGTCTTGGGATACAAAATAATGTGCAAAAATCACAATTATTCCTATATATCAACAATCGATGAGTGGAGAGCCAAATCATGAATGAACTCCCATTTGCAATTGCTACAAAGATAATAAAATACCTAGTAATACAGCTAACAAGGGATGTGAAGGACCTTTTCAAGGAGAACTACAAACCACTCCTCAAGCAAATAAGGGAGGACACAAACAAATGGAAAAGCATTCCATGCTCATGGATAGGAAAAATCAACATCATGAAAATGGCCATACTACACAAAGTAATTTATAGATTCAATGCTATTCCCATCAAACTACCATTGACATTTTTCCCATAATTAGAATAAACTACTCTAAATTACATATGGAACCAGAAAACAGCCCATACAGCCAAGAAATCCTAAGCAAAAAGAACAACGCTGTAGGCATCACACTGCCTGACTTCAAACTATACTACAAGTCCACAATAACCAAAAGAGCATGGTACTGGTACCAAGACAGATATATTGACCAATGGAACAGGAGAAGAGACCTCAGAAATAACAACATACATATACAACCATCTGATATTTGACAAACCAGATAAATACAAGCAATGGGGAAATGGTTCCCTGTTCAATAATGGTGCTGGGAAAACAGGCTAGCCATATGCAGAAAACTGAAACTGGACCACTTCTTTACACCTTATACAGAAACTAACTCAGGATGGATTAAAGACTTAAATTTAAAACCCCAAACCATAAAAACCCTAGAAGAAGAGCTAGGTCAATACCATTTGGGACATAGGCATGGTCAAAGACTTCATTACAAACATGCCAAAAGCAATTGGGGCAAAAGCCGAATGGGATCTAATTAAGTAATTAGCTTCTGCACAGCAAAAGAAACTATCATCAGAGTGAACAGGCAGCCTGAAGAATGGGAGAAAATTTTTGCAATCTACCCATCTGACAAAGGTCTAATATCCAGAATCTACAAGGAACTAACAAAAATTTACAATTTATAAAAAACATCAAAAAGTGAGCAAAGGATATGAACAGACACTTCTCAAAAGAACACATGTATGTGGCCAAAAAACATATGAAAAAAGCTCAACATCACTGATCATTAGAGAAATGCAAATCAAAACCATGAGATACTATCTCATGCCAGTTAGAATGGAGATCATTAAAAAGTCAAGAAACAATAGATCCTGATGAGGCTGTGGAGAATTAATAATGCTTTTACACTGTTGGTGGGAATGTGAATTAGTTCAACCATTGTGGAAGACAGTGTGGCAATTCCTCAAGGATTTACAACCAAAAATACTATTTGACCCAGCAATCACATTACTGGGTATATATCCAAAGGAATATAAATCATTCTACTATAAAGACACATGCACAAGTATGTTTATTGCAGCACTGTTTACAATAGCAAGGACATGGAACCAACCCAATGTCCATCAGTGACAGACTGGATAAAGAAAATGTAGTACATATACGCCATGGAATACTATGCAATCATAAAAAGGAATGAGATCATATCATTTGCAGGGACATGGATGAAGCTGGAAGCCATTATTTTCAGCAAACTAACACAGGAATAGGACACCAAACACCACATGTTCTCACTCCTTGTGGGATACAGCAAAACCAGTTCTAAGAAAGAATTTTATTGCAATAAATGCCTATATTAAAAGAGAAGATCTCATGTAAACCACCTAACTGTACACCTCAAGGAACTATAATAACAGTCTAAGCCCAAAGTTAGTAGAAGAGAGGAAATAATATAGATCAAAGCAAAAATAAAAGTAATAAAGGCTACAGAAACAATAGAAAATGTTAACAAACTCGGGGTTGGTTTTTTGAGATGACAAAGACAATTGATAAAACCTTAGTCTAGGAAAAAAGAAAGTATATGCAAATAAATGCAATCAACAATGAAATAGGAGACCATATGACAAATATCAAATTCATAAAAAGGATCATAAAAGACCACCATGATCAATTCTACAGCAACAATTTGGATAACAGAGAAAAAATTGGATAAATTCCAAGACACATACCACCTATCAAGATTGAATAATAAATACATATATAAAATCTGAACAGACTAATAATGAGTAAGGAAACTGAGTCAGTAATAAAGAGTCTCCCATTAAAGAGACTCTCATTAAAGAGCCCAAGCCAAGGACTTGACGGCTTTGCTCCTGAATTCTATCTTCTGCACAGCAAAGGAAACAATAAGCATAGTGAAGAGACGACCTACAAATTGGGAGAAAATATTTTCAAGCCATACATCTGATAAGGGATTAATATCCAAAATATACAGGGAACTCAAACAACTGAATAGCAAGAAAACAACCCAATTTAAAAATGGTAAAGGATTCAACCTGGAAATCCCATTACTGAGTTTATGCCCAAAGAAATATAAATCTTTCTGTTATAAATACACATGCACATGTATGTTCATTGCAGCACTACTTGCAATCGCAAAGACAAGGAATCAACCTAAATGCCCATCAGTGATAGACTGGATAAAGAAAATGTGGTACACATACACCATGGAATACAATACAGTGATAAAGAAGAATGAGATCATGTCCTTTGCAGGGACATGGATGGAGCTGAAGGTCATTATCCTAAGCCAACTAACGCAGGAACAGAAAACCAAATATCACATTTTCTCACTTATAAGTGAGAGCTAAATGATGAGAATGCATAGACACAAAGAGGGGAACAACACACGCTGGGGCCTTTTGGAGGGTGGGGCATGGGAGGAGAGCGAGGATCGGGAAAAATAACTAATGAGTACTAGGCTTATTAGCTGGGTGATAAAATAATCAGTACAACAAGCCCCCCATGACACAAGTTTACCCATGTAACAAACCTGTACATGTACCCCTGGACATAAAATAAAAGCTTAAAAAGTGTTAAATTAATAGAAATGGTAAAGGCCTAAATAGATATTTTTTCAAAAGGAGACATACAAATGACCACATATTTGAGATACATGAAAAAATGCTCAACATCACTAATAATTAGGGAAATGCAAATTAAAACCATAATGAGATATCTCCTCACACCGGTTAGAATGGATGTTACTAAAAAGATGAAAGATCAAAAGTGTGGGAAAGGATGTGGAGAGAAGACAATCCTTGTACACTGTTGGTGGAAATGTACATTAGTATAGCCATTATAGAAAACTATATGCAGTTTCCACAAAAAACTAAAAATAGAATTACCATATGATCCAGTGATCTCAGTACTGTGTTTATATCTAAAGGAAATAAAAACAGTATGTTAAAGAGTTATCTGCACTTTCATGTTCATTGCGGCATCATTCACAATAGCTAAGTTATAGAATCAACCTAAGTGACAATCAAAGGATGAATGGATGAAGGAAATGTTTTATATATGCGCAACTGAATACTGTTCAGCACCCCAAAATAAGAAAATTCTCTCATTTAAGACAACATGGATGAACCTGGAGGACACTTTGTTAAACAAAATAAGTTAGGCACAGAAATGGAAATACTTCATTATCTCACTTATATGTAGAATTTGAAATAATTGAACTCAGAAGCAGTGAGTAGAATGGTGGTTACCAGGTCTAGGGAGTAGATATAAATGGGGAGATGTTGGTTAAATAACACAAAGTTTCAGTTAGATAGGAGGAATAATTTTTGAGATATATTGCACAGCACAGTGACCATAGTTGATAATAGTGTATATTTAAAAATTGCTAATAAGACAGCAAGCTTCAAATGTTCTCACTACAAAAAATAAGTATTTGAGGTGATTAATATGTTAATGAGTTGATTTATTCGTTTCTCATTGTACACATACATCATCACATAACTTTGTATCCCATAAATCATGAATACATACAATTACAACTTGTCAATTTATAATAAAATAATAAATTTTGAAAAAGATAAACTAATATTTTTTGTGTTGAGAACCTCTGTGAAGAAAACCACAAAACTTTACTAAGAGACAGAAAACACAAAAAAGAAGGCTTAAGGCCGGGCGCGGTGGCTCACGCCTGTAATCCCTGCACTTTGGGAGGCCGAGGCGGGCGGATCGCAAGGTCAGGAGATTGAGACCATCTTGGCCAACACGGTGAAACCGGGTCTCTACTAAAAATACAAAAAATTAGCCGGGCACGGTGGTGGGCGCCTGTAGTACCGGCTATTCAGGAGGCTGAGGCAGGAGAATGGCGTGAACCCGGGAGGTGGATCTTGCAGTGAGCCGAGATCGCGCCACTGCACTCCAGCCTGGGCGACAGAGTGAACTCCGCCTCAAAAAAAAAAAAAAAAAAAAAAAAAAAGGGCTTAAATAAATGCAGAGACTTATCATGTTTCTCAAGAGGAAGACAATAGTGTAAAGATGTGATGATTCCCTCTCTCCTGAAAACACATCCTTCTCTTGGAATTTATGCTACAACCTTTTCCTGTTTGTGTTTCCACCTTACTGTCTGCTCCTTTCAGCTCCTTACTTGAATTTTCCCTTTCCTGAAGACTTCTGAAGGTTTTGGTTCTTAATCATCTTCTCTTCTCTATTTGCATTCTTTCTAGATGAACTCACCTTTCTTTATGGTTTTAAATACTAACTATATGTTGATGACGCCAGCCCTGACCTCTCCCCTGACTGCCAGTCATGTACCCGATTATCTACTTGGCAAGTCACACTGATAAATCTTAGCATATCAAACTCTGAAGGTACAAAACAGAACTCTTGGCTTCTAACTTCAGTTTGGGACACTTTTGCTTCAGATCTGTGCAAGGCTTCTTCTCATAATTAAGTTCTCAGTTCGAGTGTCACCTTTTGAAGCCACCTGATCTAAACAAACCCTCACCATTCGCTGAGATGGTCATATCACATTATGCTGTTTAAATGTTGCCATGACATTCACTACTATGTGAAATTATCCTGTTTGTGTACCTATTTGCTTGTTTATACTTTATCTCCATATCATCACATCCAACTAAAATGTAAGCTCCTCAGAATTAGTGATATTGCTTGACTTGTTTACTGACATGTTCACCTGTCACTAGTGTGTGTACTAGTGTCTGAGAAATAGTAAGTGCTCAGTAAATACTTAAACATTAGTCTTCTCCTATCTGTAAAGGAAAAATTCCAAGACTGCAGTGGACACCTGAAGCCACAGATAGTACCCAACCCTGTAAATACTGTGTTTATTGTATGTACGCATATATATGATAAATTTTAATTGATAAATTAAGTATAGTAAGATATTAACAACAATAGCTAATAATAAAAGGGAACATACACAGGAATATGCCAGTATCACTATTCTTGTGCTTCGAGGCTGTTATTAAGTAAAATAAGAGTCACTGGAACACAAGTACCATGATAGTCAATCGGATAACCTACGTGATCACTAAGTGACTAATGGACGGGTAACATAGACAACATGGTTACACTGAACAAAAGGAAGATTCACGTCCCAGCACTGCAATAGCACAAGATATCATCATGCTACTCAGAATGGTGCATAATTTAAAACATGAATTGTTTAATTCCGGAGTTTTCCATTTCATATTTTTGGACCTCAGTTGACCTCAGGTAACAGAAACTGTGGAAAGTGAATGGCAGATATAATAAATGAATAAAAAGAAAAATAATGTTTATGTTTTAACTCATTTCAATCAAATCCCAGTAGTTTTGGGGTTGAGGGGATCTGCATCAAAGAGATTATTAAGTTGTTTGGAAAAAATAAACAAAATAAGATACTGAAGAAATTTTTGTAAAAAATAGTTAAAAGGAGAATTTGCCCAACCAGGGATTTCTCAATGTCAAAAATTAAATAATGAATCATTAAAATGGTATGGTACTATTGAGGAACGAGTGGTAGGGCCATAGAATAAAGCAGAATGTCCAAACAAGATATAAATACATATAAGCCTTTAATATATGATAAAAACAGTGTTTTGGATCAACCACTGACAGTAGTGAAAGGTAGATTATTCAATAAACAATGTAGTGATAACTGGCTAAGCCATTCTTTCTTATGTGTACTACAGTATCTCTGGAGTTTTGCCAGTCTCTTGTGTATCCTGCCGGAGATAATATCTCCACATTCAAAGATTTTATATTTACAGATTCCATTCTCCCCTAAATAAATGGTACGATGTTACACTGCTCTGCACCTTGCATTTTTCACTTAAAAACATATTTTGGATATCCTTCAGCATAACTCCATATTGAGCTGCCACATTCTTTTCAATAACTACATAGAGTATCCCATTAGATAGATTTACCATAATTTAACTAGCCCTCTGTTATGGCCGTTTCCGATATTTTGCTGATAAAAACTATGCTGCAATTATTATTTCACACAAATGTAACTATTTTTACAGGATAAATACTCAGGAGTGGAACTTCTAAGTCAAACTACTTGTTCCTTTTTATTTTTGTTGTATTATTTCCAAAATGCCCTCCATAGAGAGTGTGCCAATCTAAATTTATACCAGCAATGTATTGTCTTCACTGATTCCCTTCACTGTTTCTAATACAGATTTTTATAAGTTTTCTGATCTTTACCAATCTGATAGGTGAAAAATGATATCTGACAGTTATTTAATTTACATTTCTTTTATTTGCTTCTTTTTCTGCAAACTGTCTAGTCATAATTTTTACATATTTTTCCTAGTATATTGTTGATCTGTTTGCTTATTGACTTGTAGGAATTATTTACATAGTATGAAAAATTGGCCCACCATTTGGAAAAAATTTTCAGCCCATATCATAAGTTAAAATGAATTCTATATGGATTGAAAATGTTAAGAGAAAAGAAGAAAGAATAAGATGCTGCTGAATATATATAATATTGTGCTGAGGAAAGACTTCCAAATATGAACTTAAAGGCAGAAGACATAAAGGAATATATTAAACTACATCCAAATTTCAAATTTATGTAGGGAGCAAACCAACTATAAACAAACTTAAGAAGCAAACTATAGGTAAATATGTGCACATGTTGAGGTGAGAGACAGGGAGAGAGAAATTGAAACAGAGAAAACAAACCTAGTGAAAGTAATGAAGAATACAGACAAGTGGTCATTATACATCTTGAGCATCCTGCATTTGAAAATCCAATATCCGAAATGCTCCAAAATCTGAAATATTTTGAACTCCAAAATGACATTTAAAAAAATGCTCCATGAAGCATTTTGGAATTTGAATTTTCGGGATTGGTGTCCTCAATTGGTGTAATGCAAATATTCCGAAATTAGAAAAAAGATGCTTCTGGTACCAAGCATTTTGGGTAAGGGATACTCAATCTGTACTACTCTTGCAACTTTTCTGTAGCCTTAAAATTTTTCAAAATAAAATGTTGAGGAAAAGTAATATTAAAAATAATCAATAGAAAAGGTCAAATAATAAAAATTTAGAATTAGAAAAATTAAGCAATTACTATAGTGTAATAGAGATTCTCAGAAAAAAAAGTGTTATAAAGTTATATGCAATAAATTGGAAAATCTTTAAATAAAAATGGCAAACAGCAAAATATAATGCTTGAAACATAGATGACAACCAAATGAATAATATCCTTAATATAGAGTGTGTTCTTTTATTATTATTATTATTATTATACTTTCAGTTCTAGGGTACATATGACCCAGCCATCCCATTACTGGGTATATACCCAAAGGATTATAAATCATGCTGCTGTAAAGACATATGCACACGTATGTTTATTGCGGCACTATTCACAATAGCAAAGACTTAGAATGTATTCTTATAAATTAATAAGAAAAAGTGCATACTCCAGTATGTGACAATAATGGGCAGAGAATAAGGTCAAGCAATTTACAAAACAAGAAATACAAATGACCAACAAACTGTAAGAAAAAGTTCAAACAAATTCAACTTTGTTAGTAGTCAAAAATGAAAATTAAATGACATACCATTTTCTGTGCATATGGTTAGCAAAATTTAGAAAAAAATAAAAATGCTCAATGTTGAATAGATGGAGGAAAATGGGTGCTCTTTTGAAGTACTGGATGGTGAAAAGGTAAATTGTCATAACTTTTCTGGAGAGCTACTTAGCAACTTGTATCAAAAAATCTTCAAAAGTTCATGCCATTTTACTTTGCAATCTTTTTTCTAGCAATTTATCTAAGGTAATAATGGAAAAATGTTAAGAGATTTGTGCACAAGGATGTCCTTCATATCATTGCTTTTAATTCAAAAATTAGAAACAACTTACATTATAAATAAGAATTTGGTTAAATATTTTATTTAATGCAGTGGACTATTATAAACCATTAAAATGCATATGTACATGTATACATAGAAGGATGGATAAATAGATACGAAAAGATTCACAGTAAACTAAGTGAAAAAGTTATGCATATTATGATCACATTTGTATAAAGAATAATTCTGGAAGAATATGTACCAAAAAGTCAACAGTAGTTGACTCTGGGGGATGGGATTTCACTCACTTTTTCTCTCCTTTTGCTCATCTATATTTTTTAATATTTATAAGATAAAATACATAACTAGTGTGATTAAATGTACAATATCTTTATGTGCAAATTATTTTTATAAATAAATATGAAAAGGCAACAATATCAAGGCAAAATAGGCAAGAGACATAAACAGGTAACTTAAATAAACAGTACAATAGGCAACAACAAAATAAAGAGTGCTAAACATCCCTAGTAATTAAATTAATACAAACAAAAACAATGGACCCATTTTTTTGCTTCTAAGATCAACAAAAATGATCAAGTGGATGTAAGAAATAGCATTCCACTATGAAACGTGGCTGTATCCAATGATAGAAGCATTTTTAAGGGAATTTTGTCAGTAAGAATAAAAAACTTTCAAAACGTGCATACCCTTTAATCCAATGATTCTACTTCCAGAAAATAATCAAAGGTAAAATATATATACATATGTTAATACATGCCATTTGACCCAGCAATCCCATTATTGGGTATATACCCAAAGAAATATAAATCATTCTATTACAAAGACATATGCATGTGTATGTTCATTGCAGCACTATTCACAATAGCAAAGACATGGAATCAACCTAAATGCCCGTCAATGGTAGAATGGATAAAGAAAATGTGACACACATGCACCGTGGAGTACTATGCAGTCATAAAAAAGAATGAGATCATGTACTGTGCAGGAACATGGATGGAGCTGGAGGTCACTACCCTTAGCAAACTAATGCAGGAACAGAAAACCAAATATTGCATGTTCTCACTTATAAATGAGAGCTAAATGATGAGAACACATGGACACATAGAGGGGAATGTACACTGGGCCCTATCATAGGGCCCTATCATAGGAGAGAGAGGAGGCAGAGGATCAGGAAAAGTAACTATTTGGGTACTAGGCTTAATACCTGGGTAATGAAATAATCTATACAACAAACACCCATAGCACAAGTTCACCTATGTAACAAACCTGCATGTGTACTGTCAAATTTAAATAAAAGTTAAAATAAAATAAAATAATAAAAAAGAATATCCAGCAAATTGTTGTTATAAAAGTAAGATATTTAAATAATCTCAATTTCAGTTGGTTAAATTATGATAAATCCACATTTTAAAGAAATGCTTTGCAACTGTTAAAATTCTTATTTTTATGTAACTGGCACAGAGAGTCAAAATATATTTCTAAGCAGCAAAAAAAAAAAGTAGATCATGTATACGCTACAACATGGATAAATTGAAAACATTATGCTAAGTGAAATAAACCATATATGAAAGAATAAATATTGAATGATTCCATTTATATGTAGTATCTGGAATAAGCAAGTTCTTAGAGACATAAAACAAAGCTTACCTGGGGCATGAAAGAGGGAGAAATGGGGAAATCAGTGTTTAATGTGCACAGAATTTCTGTGTGGGATGTTGTAAAAGTTCTGAAAATGAAGATAGTGGATGGTTGCACAGCTTTGTGAATGTACCTAATGCCACTGAATTGTACATTTAAAAATGGTACATTTAAATATGGCAAATTTTATACATATATTTATTACTACAATAATACAGCAGATCACAAATATTTATGTAAAGCATGATCTTATTTTGTACCTACCCATATGTGTGTATATAATCACTCAAAAGTCCATTTGACTAAGCACCACATGTAAACAGTAGTTTTATGTCAGGTGGCAGCTTTGTAGGTGATTTTATTTTATTTATACTTATTTGTCTATATTCTCTTCTTTCATGAATATGCAGCACATGTGTAAGAATATATTACAAAATTAGAAGCGCTACATATCTGATAAATACAGAATTAGAAAGAAATCTTTAAAATTTAGGAAAAATACAAAACAAATATAACTCTCAGTTAACTTTCATTTCTCAATAACAAAAATTGGTCTATATTAGACTTTGGAAGCAGGTTCTTCAGTTTATGTTCACAGGCCCTTTATCAACTTATATAAGTCTATCCAAGCTAAGCCTTAAAGTTTTACTTCATTAAGGCTAAAATCTTCAAAATGGAAGTTATTAGTGTAGATCTTTATTGTCACTTTAACTTACTTTCATTTAACTCAAGGATTTCTGTGCTTTGCTTTAAAATGAATATCTCTAAAATCTTAACATTATTTGGCAGATAAATATTTATGATCCTCTTGGCTTCTAATTTAGATATTGCATTGATTTGAAAATTATGTTTATATTAATGAACTTCAAATTAAAACTTAGTGAAAATGAGAGTAAATAATGTGTCATTCGTCATTCGGTCAATCAATAATATTATGGAATGTCTAATAGAGCAGTGAACAAATCAGGCTTAACTTCTACCTTCATGATAAAGTAAAATTTCAGTTGAAATTTTAAGAATGAGCAAAAGCAATCAAAGTTACTTGAAGAAGTAAGAAAAACATGACTCCAGGATGACAGACTAGGTTGTGTAAATTTTCAGAAGCAGGAAAACCTTGAAATGCTTTGAGATCGGGTCGGTCTAGAAACTTTCATGTCACTGGTATCCAATGATCCGCATCATCTTTTCATTAGCTTTTGAAACTTTCATCTTAAAGAAAATCAGAACAGAACAACTCTCTGGGATTCACTTAAGCTTTTAATAGAAAAATAAAAATGCCATGGATCTGGGGAAAAGGTTGAGTGTTCCATTTAGAGGAAAAATCAGGCTAGCAGTGGATTATTTGTACAAGATGAACTGCATTCAATGTGGCTAATGCTGTTTTCCAGAAGTTTGATTATGGAACATAAAAATAAAATAAAATGAAATAGAAAAAGGTTAAGGCAGATGCACATCAAATAGGATACAATAGTTAATTCAAGTACACACTACAAAATGGAAAGCACTTACCAGTAACCCAAATGTAACCCATTATTAGAGAATGCATTCCATATAAATGGTTTTAATAGTAGTCATATCCAAACAAAAAGATACATCTTCAAAAACATACACAAAACTATGGAACATGATTTGGGTACAGACAGACAAGTACTATTCATCGGCAAGGCTATATCTATAAGTGCACAGTGAATGAACTGGAGCCTAACCAATCCATTTACTGTGTTATCCTCATGATTGATGCGGAGAGCCAAATGATTGACTGAACCAGAGCAATCAGCATCAATCTTGATGATGACCGAAATGAACAAAGTGGCTGTACCTAACTCAACAAGTCATCAAGTCAAGTGAACAAGTGCTTTTATAGCATTGGCTGTATGCCAGAAATGTTCTAGATGCTGTGAGGGCTACACAAAGTTAAAATACATAGCCTGTGCCATAAATTAACATGATTTTGTTGGAATCACAAGTTCTAAATACATAAACTATCAAAACATATAAAGCCAAATATAGAGTACACTGTATTATACATGCTGTATGACTTCAGTGATTGGTGTGAACTAGATTGAGTAAAATGAAATTGGCCATAAAAGAGAAGATACAATTTGAGTTGTCAAAGAGAAAGAGAGAAGAACTGTAGTACACATTTGCTGAGTGCCTTCCAGGAATTCCATTTCTCTCTTCTTCTGACAAACTTCAATCTTGTTTGGAAAACCATTCCGTCCACAATTTGTAGCCAAGTGGTTCAGACAGAGTTGACTTTAACTCCATGTGTGCATCATAAATGTCTTAAGTCAATCAAGATATTCTGTCCTCCTGGCACTAATGACTGACTCAGGGAAAGGTAAACCCAAGCCTAAACTAATTCATGCACCTTATTCCTCTGGGCCCAGTAATTAAATTGAAGCAGACACTGAAAGGGTCTTATCAGAGTAAACTTTTGTACATTTTTTGGAAATGCTAGGACACAGATTCTGTCTTCTACCAAATAGTGTTTTATGGGGATACAAAGCTTATAGCCATTAAAAACCAAATCACGTGTGTGGTGAAAGGAGACTATGTGGTCTTTGACAGTTGGTATGGACACCATTGAAAACAGAGTGAAAGAGATTCAATCTGGAGCCTTGGAAACATCACTCAGTCACTAGATCAATCCTTGCCTAAAGCCATTTTCTCTGGACTTTTTAGTTAAATGAACTAGTAAATTCCATTTATTATTAGAGACAGTTTAACTTGATTTTTCATCATGTGCAATACAGAATCCTAACTGATACAAGAACATTCATAACACTAATATAGAAGTAAGGATGAAGTGAAGTTTCGTCCAACAATTCACCTGGCAAAAGTAAAGGATTCATCTTGATGAATACTGGACAATCATACCAGAAAATGAGGAAAGTTCATATTCTAGAGAAACTTGAGTAACAGGGACAGGATTTTTGACTTGATTCGTGAGACAGTTTGAAATTATGATTTGTTCCTGAAAAAGATAATGATTTGAATGAAGTGGTGGCCTAGGAATATTGATCAGACTGAGATGAGAAGAATGGGTTGCAGGAAAAAGAACAAGAAGGGAGGGAAATCCTTCAGGCGGAATTGAGGCCTAGGTTTATGGTGGTGATGATGGAATAGAGAAAAAATAGATGAGAGGCAATAAACTATTGGTTAATAACATGGGTTCTGGAGACAGATGACCTAATTTTGAATCTGGATTCTGCTATTCTCTCCATTACCCTGCTTTGGATACCAATCATATCACTTCTATCCAACTATTCACATCATCTTTCAATTGGCTTTTGAAAGTTTAATCTCATAAAGATTATGCATCCTTGGATAAATTACACTTTCTGACTCTCAATTATCTCATCTGCAAAATGGGGATAAAATAGCACCTAATCCCTGAGGTTATTATTATGATTAAATGTGGAAATACATGTAAAATGCTTAGAAGAGTGTCTGGGACATTGTAATATTCAATAAACGTTAGCTATTATACAAACTCTTTTCCAAGGCAGAATCTAAAGTACCTGGCGACTGACTGAAGGAAACAAAAAAAGGCAAAGAGAACTAGATTAAGATACATGTGCTCTAACTCCAGTTTTGCCACACTAGCTGTAGTGAACTTGCACAACTTTCTTGGCCTTATTTGGGACTTTGATTAGTCATCTCTAAAAATATGTATTTGTATTAGATGATCCCTAGGGATGTCTTCAGGTCCAATATATTATGAGTTTATAAAATCTAAGTATTGTTAT
The DNA here is from genome assembly GCF_009764315.1 of Trachypithecus francoisi. Classification (NCBI taxonomy): domain Eukaryota; kingdom Metazoa; phylum Chordata; class Mammalia; order Primates; family Cercopithecidae; genus Trachypithecus; species Trachypithecus francoisi. The sequence goes on from NW_022681471.1 coordinate 43,636,178, forward strand.
ATCGTAAAAATTTATAAAACAATTTGAATGCATTAATTTAAACTTTTTAACAACCCTATGAGATAGACCATTTTACAGATAAGGAAACTGAGGCTCAAGGATTTTAATGACTTCTTCAAGCATGTATAGTTGAAGCTAAGACTTAAAGTCAGAGGTTCACATTTTGAGCAACATGCCATTTATTATGACCTGTTATCTTCAATTTAAAATGCCAGGATTAGTGTGGGAGCTATAGTGTTTCTGAACTCTTGGCTATCATAGAACAGGCCCGTTTTCTGTTGGTAAATATAGCAGATGTGGTAGATACAAACAGCATCGAAGGGCCTCTAGATTATTGTAAAATATTCTCATTTCCAGGAGGGCAGTAATTGTGGTTCTAAGGAGGAAAGGGGCCTTAAAGAAGGTTGGCTTCAACAGGAAATGACCCTTCGGTAAGATCCAGGCGTCATTATTATGCCACAGTGTACTATATACAGAGAAAATGTCTCTGAGATAGACTAGTAAGAAATGGCATGAGTAGGTTAGATTGTAGAGTATGTAGACAGCCGTGTGTATGATAATAATGAAGGTTATGTGTTAGAACAAAGCCATGTTAGCTACGTGGTTACCTTTTTATATTTGCTAGGCCAGCCTCAGGTGATGGCAGGAGAGGAAAAGCCAGTGGTCATTGCACATTTAAATATGAAGACTTAAGAAAATACGGTACTGTAGGCCAAATTTAATGCCCTGGAAATGAATTCAAGGCCAAGATCTCTAGGGTGATGCTTTCTTAAATAGCATCTGTTCCATGCAGACAAAAAAGAGTGGGCACTCCAAATTCTCCAGAATCCACAAGGACTCTTTTTAATAGTTATAGGATACACAGGAAGGCTGGGCTACGCTTTTACAAAATGTCATCATGAATTTTGTATTAAAAAGGAAAAACTATGAGGCAAGATAGGAGAAAAGGCAGACTGTTGCAGATTCCACTAGAGTAAAAGAAAATAAGAAAAGTTTGACAAATGGGCCAGGCCTATGACAGTGAAACAAAGAAAATGGAGGCAACTTAAAATGCCAACTTGAAAATAATTTACTGATATATGATTTTGTACATTTTAAAAAGAACATGTGATATTTTGTTACATGCATAGAGGTTGTAATGATTAAGTCAGGTTATTTAGGGTATTAATCACTTCCAGTATTATCATTCCTTTGTGTTTGGAACATTTCAAGTACTGTCTTCTAACTATTTTGAAGTATATAGCATATTGTTATCTATAGTCACCCTACTCTGCATTAGAACATTAGAACTTATTCCTTCTATCTAACTATATATTTGTACTCATTAACCAACTTCTCTTTATCCCCTTCCCCCTGACATATCTTTCCCAGCCTCCAGTAACTAACATTCTACTCTCTATCTACATAAGATCCACTTTTTTTAGCTCCCACATGTGAGTAAGAACATATGATATTTGTGTTTCTGTGACTGGCTTATTTCACTTAACTTAAAGTTCCATTCATGTTGCTACAAATGACAGAATTTAATTCTTGTATGGCCAAGTAGTATTTAATTGTGTGTGTGTACCACATTTTCATTATCCACTCATCCATTAACGGACAGAGGTTGATTCCATGCCTTTACTATCATGAATAGTGCAGCAATAAACACGGGGTGCATGTGTCCCTTTGATACACCAATTTTTCTTTGAAATAAATACTCAGTAGGGGAATTGCTAGACTGTATGGTAGTTCTAATGTTTTATTTTGGAGAAAACTCCATACTGTTTTCCATTATGACTGTACTAATTTATATCCCTACCAAAAGTGTATAAGAGTTCCCTTTTCTCTGCATCCTCACCAGCATCTGTTATTTTTAGTCTTTTAAATAATAGCCATTCTAGCTATGGTAAGATACTATCTCATTGTGGTTTTGAAAGAACAATTGACATATATAGGAGGGGTAAAAAGTAACTAAAATACGGTATACACATATATATATTTTCTAGAAGCTTTAAAAGGAAAATAGCTGAATTAGAATATAGGCCAGGATGCAAGGATAGACTTTAAGCAATTTGATAGAAGGAGTAAAACCAACCACTTTCAATGCCAAGGTACATATAGAAAACAGGCAGGCCCAACCTGGACAGATAAGTAAGCATGTTGCTATGTGTATGAAGGCAAACATACAAAGTTTATGACTATTAGAATCTAGGATATTAGATAAAGAAAGGTTAATAAAAATTCTGAGTGGGAAAATGAATTTTTAAAATGTAAAATGTGTTGATAAAGTTACAGGCCTATAGTCATTACAGAAGACTTGACAGGAATAATACAATTTTGGCCACAATATAGAAATTAGGTGATGTAATTTTGAGAGGTCTTCAGTTACCCACAAACTGATCAAATATTTTGTCAGAATGAAATGTAAAATTGAGGTGTGCATAAAAAGTATGGCTACTTACTATAATAAGATTTGTAGGATTCAAAAGAATATGATTTTGAAGGGATATAAATATCTATAGGGGATACCATATAATAGTAATTTAATTTTATATACTAGCTTAAGCAAGCAAGCCGGAATTATCCATCACTTGGTTATCCACCTTTAGGAGAAAGAGTGACAAGACAATGTAGTTACTGCTGTTTCAAAAATATATTTTCACAGATTGAAAGCCCATAGGAATACTTTTCAAAATCACTTCAAAAAGACCAAAAATACACACAGTGTATCAAAAATAATTTAGCAGTCAAACAAAATCTAATTTATCCATGGCTATATGACAAAGTAAACAGCTTGGGAAGGTAGGAGGACAAGGGGAGCATATATTTTTAATAGAAAAAAAACTACCTATATGCAGACAAGAAATCTGTAAATGTTGGCCAATAAAGTAAAAGAAATAATAATAATTTCAAGGATCACCTTATAAGACATTCGTAAATTAATACTAAAAGTTTTTTAAAGACAACAAAATCAGGAAGTGAGCTACGGAATCAGTGAGGTCACTTTATGATATAATCAGGTGTGAAAGAATGGTATCAGAGAAACCCAGTGAGATATTGTGGTTATTTTCTTTACAGAGGAAGCCATTAAGGAGGATCTTTAATCCATCTGAAATTTGAAGTAGCAGAGGCATTCAATCATAAACAGCTAAACAGGCAAGTTCTAGACCTCATGGTAAATAATATACACATCAGGTGCCACTTACTCGATGTTTTGAAGAAACTCAAAGGTAAAATGGTGTTTTAATAGCTTCAAGTCTTGAACTATTCCCAGAAACAAAACTAGAAGATTTTCAAGATGACTAAAATCCACCAACAAAAACCTGGACCACAAAAACCTCCTTTGGGGATTCTCTTACATAATTAGCCACCTGATAAAATAAATAGCATAAGCATAATACGTTTAGGAGCAAGAAGCAACCGGGCATCTATGTTTTAGATGCTATAGAAGTCAAACATGTTGCCCTTCTATTCCCAAAATCCTCTACCCTTGCCTTAAACCCAGTGATACCTCTATCAGAATACATTGCTCTCAAAGAACTGACACTCTCTGATAAGCTTTTAAAGATTTTCAGAAATTAAAATAACCTTCACCAGGATGAGAAACTTGACCAACTTTTTTATCTTTGCAATTTTTGGGGGGCGGCAGGATTTCTCTAAAGAGCAAAAACTTCCTACCCCTAGAAAAGAGTTTCTGATAAAGCAAAAATCATGGCCCCCAATAAAGAGTGATCTTACCAACACAGGCTCTGAAATACCTCACAGATTTTGAAATTCACATCTTTCTGGTAGTTCATTCCTGTATTAATTCATCAGAGAAATAAAGCAACAAACTATCAGTATAATTAGTTATTATACATTTATGAAATAAACTCAACTCTACTTCCAAAGGATATAAGAGCATGTCATTCACATTGATGTTTACATTTTTTTCCTTTATTGCACAGTTGACCTTTAGAGACATCTTCCATGAAACTATTTATCATTCTGCTTCCCATTTTGGCTATCAAAAATGCAACTTTATTAGACACCATCCTTCTTATGAATTTTAAAAATCATTTATCATAGATTTAACCATCTTCTGACTCTTCATGCACCAAAATTATACTTTCTTACATTGAACTTTTATTTGAGATCATTGTAGATTCACATGCAGTTGTAAGAAATATACAGAAATATTCCATATACACTTTACCTGCTTTCCTTCAGTGGTAATGTCATGCAAAACTATAGTACACTATCACACTAGGATATTGACACTGATACAATTCACCTACTAGTTCAAATTTCACCAATTTTACTTGTACTGTTTTGTCACCATAAAGATCACACATGTTGCCATTTTATAATCACATCCACTTTTCTCACACACCCTTAACCTCCAGCAACCATAATATGCCCTCAACATTTATAACTTTGTCATTTCAAGCATGTCATATAAATGGAATCATACAGTATATACAGTATATAATATTTTAGATTGGCCTTTTCCATCCAGCATAATTCCCTGGAGTTTAATCCACATTGTCATGTGTATCAATAGTTTATTTTTATTGCTGAGTACTATTCCATGGTATGGATGTACCATAGTTCATTTAACCATTCACTTGTTAACAGACATCTGAGTTGTTTCTAGTTTGGAGCTATTAGGGTAAAATTGCTATGAATATTTGTATGCAGGATTTTGTGTGAACAAAAAATATCATTTTTCTGGGATAACTGCCTGGACTGAAATTTCTGATTTGTATAGTAGATGAATGTTTGGTTTTCTAAGAACTGCCAAATCATTTTTCAAAATGGGTGTACTATTTTATATTCCTACCAGCCATCTATCAATAATCCAGTTTCTCTGTGTCCTTGCCAGCAACTGATGCTTTACAACTTTTTATTTCAGGCATTCTGTTAAGTATGTAGTAATAACTAATTTTTGCTTTAATTCACATTTTCATAATAGGTAGCGATGTTGAACATTTTTAATGTGCTTATTTAACATTCATATATCCTCTTAGGTGAAATGTCTATTAATGTCTTTTGAATTGTTTGTTTTTCACTGTTGAATTTTGAGAACTCTTCATATATTCTAGATACTAGTCATTTGTCAGATGTAGAGTTTGTGAATATTTCTTCCAAGTCTATGTAGCTTGTCTTTCTATCCTCTTAACAATATCTTTCACAGAGCAAAGTTTTTTTAATGAATGAGGTCCAATTGATCAGCTTTTGATTTTCTAGATTGTGCTTTTAGTCTTAAGTCTAAGAACTCTTTTCCTACCCCTTGATCTTGAAGATTTTCTACTATGTTTTTTTCCTAAAAATTTAATAGTTTTATGTTTTTCACTTAAGACCATAATCCATTTTCAGGTAATTATTTTCTTTTTTCAAATACAAAATGTTTTACAAATTTGCATGTCATCCTTGTGGATGTGCCATGCTAATTTTCTCTGTATCATTCCAAATCTAGCATATGTACTGCAAACTGAACACCACTTTGAGGCAATTTTTTTTTAATAAGGTTGAGTTTAAGTCAAATTTTTTGTTGTTGTCTATGGGAGCCAATTGCTCCACCATCATTTATTGAAAAGTATATTCTTCCTCCATTGAACTGCTTTTACACCTTTGTCAGAAATATGTTGCACATATTTTTGTGGGTCTATTTTTAGATTCCATATTCTCTTCCATTAATCCACACATCTGTTACTCCACCAATATGATGCTTTCTTGATTACTGTACCTATTATATAATAATTGCTACTATAAGATAGAATGATTTCTTCCACTCTATTCTTCTTTTCAAGATTGTTTTAGCTATTACAGGGCATGTGTTTTTCTATATAATTTTTAGAATAAGTTTTTCTGTATTTTAAAATCTTCACTACAATTTTAATAGAGATTGCATTAAATCTACAGATCAATTGTAGAGGACTGACATTTTTATTATATTAAATCTTCCAACTGATTAATATACCATACTCCACAACATGGTACATTGTGTCTCTTTCTTCTGGTCTCCATGGTTTCAGATGAGAAATCCTCTGCCATTCCAGTAAGTGTTCCCCTATAAAGGCATCACTCCCTGTGAGAACAGGCATGGGAATGGATATTAGGGTGTGAAATAATGGTGGAAGGAACATAGAGTTGGATCAGGTTGAATTTATTACTTGGACTCACTAAGTAGAGACTCTGCATTTAATTTTGCAGCTCAGGGAGTTAAAAAAGGTTCCAATGGTTTATTTGCTTGGTTCGCTGAAATGTGGATTAAAAGATGGCCCACTGTGAAAGAGCTGGAAATGCCTGATCTCCCTTGGTTAATGTAGAGGAAAGGATCAAAAGGCTTAGGGAGATTAGGATGGTGGAGTGGATTAGTCACTTCAGACCAACTCATCCAAGTTGGGAGGATCAAGAAGATTCACCCTCAACCAGGAATAGATTTGTGATGGCAGCACCTTTATCTCTGAAGAGCTCTGTAATTGCTCTTCTCTGCATGTCAGAGCTAATGGTAGGAACCACAGTCACTCAACTACAAAATTTAAATACAATGGGAATAATTGCATCCCGAGGTGGCAGAGGCCAAGTGGCAGCACTCAACCATCAAAGGCATGGTGGGCTAGCTACTGTAATGGACAGCAGAGGCAAAGCAGCAATCAGAATAATCTGATTCATGTGGAGCACTGGCATTGGCTAATTAATCATGGTATTCCTAGAAGTGAAATTGATAGGAAGCCTACTGCATTCTACTTAATTTATACAAGCAGAAAACTTCTATGCTGAAGGACAAAAGACTAATTGAATTTAAAAAAAAAAAACAGAGAATCATGGCCCATCAATCAATTTCTAGACTTGAGCCATTTTACAGACCCAGAGCTCCTTGAATGAAGGGGAGACTGGATCCCCTTGAGGAAGGACCCCACTACATTACTGACAATTTATGCAGTGAGTCTTTCTCCCACTCTTCCCCAAGAAGATCTCTAGCCTTTTATCAGGGTAACTGTGCATTGGGGAAAGGGAAATGATCAGACATTTCAGGGCCTACTGGACACTAGCTTTGAGCTGACATTGATTCCAGGGGACCCAAAATGTTATTGTTGTCCTCCAGTTAAAGTAGGTGGTGATGGAGGCCAGGTAATTAAGGGAGTTTTAGCTCATGTCCGACTTATAGTGGGTCCCTGGATTCATCCTGTGGTCATTTCCCCAGTGCCAGAATGCATAATTAACATAGACATACTTAGCAGCTGGCAGAACCCCCACATTGGCTCCCTGACTGATAGGGTGAGGGCTACTATGGTAGGAAAGACCAAACGGAAACCATTAGAACTGCCTCTACCTAGAAAAATCATAAATCAAAAACAATATCGTATCCCTGGAGGGATTGAAGAGATTAGTGCCACCATCAAGGACCTGAGAGACACGGGGGTGGTGATTCCCACCACATTCCCATTCAACTCTCCCATGTGGTCTGTGCAGAAGACAGATGATCTTGGAGAATGACAGTGGATTATCACAAGCTTAACCAAGTGGTAACTCCAATTGCAGCTGCTGTACCAGATGTGGTTTGATTGCTTGAGCAAATTAACACATCTCCTGGTACCTAGTATGCAGCCATTTACTTGGCAAATAACTTTTTCTCCATTCCGGTCCATAAGGCCTACCAAAAGCAATTTGCCTTCAGCCGGCAAGGCCAGCAATATACCTTTACTATCTACTTCAGGGGTATATTAACTCTCCAGCTTTGTGTCATAATCTTATTCAGAGAGACCTTGATTGCTTTCTGCTTCTGCAAGATATCACACTGGTCCATTACTTTGATGACATTATGCTGATTGGATCCAGTGAGCAAGAAGTAGCAAACACACTGGACTTATTGGAGAGATATATGTTGCCAGAGGATGCAAAATAAATCTGACTAAAATTCAGGGACCTTCTACTTCAGTAAAATTTCTAGGGGTCCAGTGTTGTGGGGCCTATCGAGATATTCCTTCTCAGGTGAAGGGTAAGTTGCTGCATTTGGCCCCTCCCTCCTACAACCAAGAAAGAGGCACAATGCCTAGTGTGCCTATTTAGATTTTGGAGGCAACACATTCCTCATTTGGGTGTGTTTTTCGGGCCCATTTATTGAGTGACCAGAAAGGCTGACAGTTTTGAGTGGGGTCCAGAACAGGAGAAGGCTCACAACAGGTCCAAACTGCTGTGTAAGCTGCTCTGCCACTTGGGCTGTATGACCCAGCAGATCCCATGGTGCTTGAGGTGTCCGTGGCAGATAGGGATGCTCTTTGGAAACTTTGGCAGGCCCCCATAGGTGAATCACAGTGGAGGCCTCCAGGATTTTGGAGCAAGCTCTGCCAGCTTCTGCAGATAACTACTCTCTCTTTTTGAGAGATAGCTCTTGGCCTGTTACTGGTCTTTGGTGGAAACTGAACGTTTGACTATGGGTCATCAAGTCACCATGTGACCTGAACTGCCTATAATGAAGTGGGTCCTTTCTGATCCATCTAGCCATACAGTGGGTCATGCACAGCAGCATTCCATCGTCAAATGCAAGTGGTATATACGTGATTGGGCTCTAGCAGGTCCTGAAGGCACAAGCAAGTTACATGAGGAAGTGGCTCAAATGCCATGGTGTCCACTCCGACCACCCTGCCTTCTCTTCCCCAGCCTGCACTGATGGCCTCATGGGGAGTTCCCTATGATCAGTCAACAGAGGAAGAGAAGACCAGGGCCTGGCTCACAGATAGTTCTGCACGATATGCAGGCACCATCTAAAATTGGACAGCTGCAGCACTACAATCCCTTGCTAGAACATCCCTGAAGGATAGCAGTGAAGGGAAATCTTCCCAGTGGGCACAACTTCTAGCAGTGCACCTGGTTGTGCACTTTGCATGGAAGAAGAAGTTGCCAGATGTGTGATTATATACGATTCGTGGGCTGTGGTTAATGGTTTGACTGGATGATCAGTGACTTGGAAGAAGTATGATTGGAAAATTGGTGACAAATAAATTTGGGAAAAAGGTATGTGGATGGATATCTCTGAGTGGTCAAAAACCATGACGATATTTGTATGTCATGTGAGTGCTCACCAACAGGTAACCTCAGCAGAGGAGAATTTTAATAATCAAATGGATAGGATGACCCATTCTGTGGACACCAGTCAGCCTCTTTCCCCAGTCACTCCTGTCATCGCCCAATGAACCCATGAACAAAGTGGCCATGGTGGCAGGGATGGAGGTTGTACATGGACTCAGCAACATGGACTTCCACTCACCAAGGCTGACCTGTCTATGGCCACAGCTGAATACCCAATTTGCTAGCAGCAGAGACCAACACTGAGCCCTCAGTATGGCACCATTCCTTGGGGTGATCAGCCTGCTACCTGGTGGCAGGTTGATTATATTGAACCTCTTCCATCATGGAATGAGTAGAAGTTTGTCCTCACTGCAATAGACACTTATTCTGGATATGGTTTGCCTATCCTGTATGCAATGCTTCTGCCAAGACTAGCATCAGTGGACTCATGGAATGCCTTATCCACCATCATGGTATTCCACATAGCATTGCCTCTGACCAAGACACTTACTTTATAGATAAAGATGTGTGGCAGTGGGCTCCTGTTCATGGAATTCACTCGTCTTACCATGTTCGCCGTGAGCCTGAAGCAGCTGGATTGATAGAGTGGTGGAATGGTATTTTGAAGTCACAATTACAATGCCACCTAGGTGAAAATACTTTGCAGGGCTGGGTCAAAGTTCTCCAGAAGACCGTGTATGCCCTGAATCAGTGTCCAGTATATGGTACTGTTTCTCCCATAACCAGGATTAATGGGACCAGGAATCAAGGGGTGGAAGTGGAAGTGGCACCACTCACCATCATTCCTGGTGATCCCCTAGCAAAATTTTGCTTCCTGTTTCCAGGACATTACGTTCTCTGACATAATGATCTTAGTTCCAGAGCGGGGAAAGCTGCCACTAGGATATACAACAACGACTCCATTAAACCAGAAGTAAGATTGCCACCTGGACAATTTGGGCTCCTCCTACCTTTAAGTCAACAGACTAAGAAGGGAGTTGCAGTGTTGGCTGGGGTGATTGACCTGGACTATCAGGTGAAATCAGTCTACTACGCCACAACAGAGGCAAGGAAGAGTATGCATGGAATACAGGAGATCATTAGGGCATCTCTTAGTATTACCATGCCTGTGATTAAGGTCAATGGGAAACTACAACAGCCCAATCCAGGCAGGACTACAAATGGCCCAGACCCTTGGAATGAAGTTTTGGGTCACTCAATAAGGAAAAAAAAGAAAAAACAAACAAACAAACAAAAAAAAACGAAAAACATGACCTGCTGAGGTGCTTACTGAAAGCAAAGGGAATACAGAATGGATAGTAGAAGAAGGTACTCATCACTACCAGCTACTACCACATGACCAGCTACAGAAATGAGGACTGTAATTATCATGAATATTTTCTCCTTCTTTTGTTAAAAACATGTTTGTGCATGTATACACTTGTACTAAGAAAATATCTTCATTTTATTTTTTTCTCCTTTATCATGTGACATAAGATTTATGAATTCACATCAGCATTTAAGTATTGTTAACTTTATGTAATACTATTTGGGTTGGGGATTGGTGTTTTTCCGGTTGTATGACGGACAGTTGTACCATGTTAGGTGTTATTATGACCTAATTATTGTCTTTATTTGAAGATTATGTATGATCTCAGGAGATGTGTATGGGTTCAAGTTGACCAGAAGTGTACATCTGATGGCTAATACTGAGTGCCAACTTGATTGGATTGAAAGATACAAAATATTGATCCTGGGTGTGTCTGTGAAGGTGTTGCCAAAGGAGATTAGAGTCAGTGGACTGGGAAAGGCAGACCCACCCTTAATCTGGGCAAGCAAAATCTAATCAGCTGCCATGGTGTCAGGCAGAAAAATGTGAAAAAGAGAGACTAGCTTAGCCTCCCAGCCTACATCTTTCTCCCATGCTGAGTGCTTCCTGCCCTCAAACATAGGACTCCAAGTTCTTCAGTTTTGGAACTCAGACTGGCTCTCATTGCTCTTCAGCATGCAGATGCCCTATTGTGGGATCTTGTGATCATGTGAGTTAATACTTAATAAGTTCCCATTTATATATGTGTGTGTGTGTGTGTGTATATACACACACACATATATACATATATATACACATGTGTGTGTGTGGTGTATATATATTTATCTCCTATTAGTTCTGTTCCTCTAGAGAATGCTGACTAATAAACCAACTTCAAACTATACTACAAGGCTATAGTAACCAAAACAGCATGGTACTGATACCAAAACAGACACATAGACCAATGGAACAGAATAGAGATCTCAGAAATAAAGACCACACATCTAAAACCATCTGATCTTCAACAAACTGGACAAAAACAAGCAATGGGGAAAGGATTCCCTATTTAATTAATTGTGCTGGGAAAACTGGCTAGCCATATGCAGAAAATTGAAGCTGGACCCCTTCTTTGCACCTTATAAAAAATTAACTCAAGATGGATTAAAAACTTAAAAGTAAAACTCCACACTATAAAAACCCTAGAAGAAAATCCAGGCGGTACTATTCAGGTCACAGGCATGGGCAAAGATTTCATGATGAAAACATCAAAAGTAATTGCAATGAAAGAAAAAATTAACAAATGGGATCTAAACCAAAGAGCTTCTGAATGGCAAAAGGAGCTATCATCAGAGTGAACGAACAGAAAACCTATGGAATGAGAGAAATTTTTGCAATCTATCCATCTGACAAAGGTCTAATATCCAGAATCTACAAGGAACTTAAACAAATTTACAAGAGAAAAACAATCCCATCAAAAAGAGGGCAAAGGATAAAAGAAGACATTCATGTGGCCAAAAAACATATGAAAAAAATCCCAACATCGCTAATCATTACAGAAAGGCAAATCAAAACCACAATGAGATACCATCTCATGCCAGTCAGAATGGCGATTATTAAAAAGTCAAGAAACAACAGAGCTGGCAAAACTGTGGAGAAATAGGACCACTTTTACACTGTTGGTGGGAATGTAAGTTAGTTCAACCATTGTGGAAAACAGGGTGGCGATTCGTCAAAGATCTAGAAGCAGAAATATCATTTGACCCAGCAATCTCGTTACTGGGTATATACCCAAAGGAATATAAATCATTCTGTTATAAAGATACATGCACCAGTATGTTCATTGCAGCACTATTCACAATAGCAAAGATATGGAATCAGCCCAGATGCCCATCAATGATAGACTGGATGGAGAAGGTGTGATGCATATGTACCGTGGAGTGCTACGAAGCCATAGGAGGGAGTGAGATCACATCCTTTGCAGGGACATGGATGGAGCTGGAAACCACTATCATCAGTAAACTAACACAGGAACAGAAAACCAAGCACTGCGTGTTCTCACTTATAAGTGGGAGCTGAACAATGAGAATGCATGGACACAGGAAGGTGAACAATACACACTGGGGCCTGTCTGGTGGAGGGCAGGGGCAGGGAGAGCATCAGGAAAAATAGCTAATGCATCCCGGGCTTAATACCTAGGTGATGTGTCGATAGGTGCAGCAAACCACCATGGCCCACGTTACCTACGTAACAAACCTGCATGTCCTGCACATGTATCCCAGAACTTAAAATAAAATAAATAAAATATTTAAAAAAAGAAGTAATCTCTAACTACTGTTGAAGCAATGTTATGGTGGTTGCTTTAAAATATTCATCAGATATTTCCAACTTCTGATTAACTTCAGTATTGCCATTAATAATTTTTTTAAATTCCTGTTGTGGTTTTCCTGGATCTTGGTATGATGGGTGAATTTCTATTATATTGTATATATTTTGGATATTAGGAAACTCTTAATCCTATATAGATCTTCTATTTTAGAAAGCAATCACCTTGTTTAGGTTTAGTACATAGGTTCCAACCTACTTTTGTGGTCTGTAGTCCCAATGTCAATTTAGTTTTCTGAGTTCTTATGGTACTATTCTGGTCAGTTTCCTTCTTCTAGCTCCACTCAAGTTCCTGCTGGATCCTAGCTGGTGCCATCTGGTATCATTAGGTGTGGAATGGAGATACCAGACCCACAAAATGAAAGTGTTTCCTGACCCTTTCCCCCATCACTGCATGCCTGCCAGTGAGCTTCCCACTATTATTTCTGCTTTTGCCTCTAGGGGAGGAAAGCACCTACGTGGACCACCTTCTGACACTAGGTGGAGGGGCCAGAAGCTGCTGAGCCTGTGTGGCTTTCTGCCATTCCAAGGAGAATCAGGATACAACATCCCTTGGTTATATTCTGCTACTGGATAAAACTCAGGAGACATCAGGCATTCTAGTGCCTCTACTGTGGGCAAAGGGGCCCACTTGCTGCCTCTTGGTATTGGATGTGAGGTGGGTTGTCCTGACTACATTCTACTATTACTGCTGTAGGCAGATTGGGTCCACTTCTGCTGGCAGGTGAGGGATGTAAGGTGGGCTAGCACCACCAGGATCAGTCCATTTTTGACACTGCTTCTAACGGGTAGGCCTGCTTCTACCAGAAAGTGTATTTCTTCCTACTAAGTCTCTACTGGGTTTCCCATTTGGCCAGAGAGAGCAAATGTTTTTTGTTTTTATTTATCAGGTAGTTTGTCTACACCTGTTGGTTTTTCTACATTGCAGAGTGCTTCAGCACACAGTTCAGGCTACTTGGGATATAAAGATAAGACCCAAGTAGCTCACTACAGTGTCCTTCTCCAAATTCTGAGTTAGTCAATCCACCATTTTTTCCATCTTTTGGATATTCTTTATTGATTGCATTTAGTTATATTTAGATAGAAACAGAGAAAATGTAGTCTATATCATCTTGCCCAACATCGTTCCTTTATGATGGCTTTCCAAATAATCATTAAAGTCAATTTGACATTATTTACACCTTTCTGGGTAATAAAATATCCAGTGATTTGTATATTTTAGAGTATATTACACTATACCAGAAGTTGGCAAACCATGGTCTTCCATGAGCAAATCAGCCCACATATTCCAAAGTCTGAGTTGAATAGTTGCAACAGAGATTATATGTGTCTTGCAAGTACTAAAATAATTATATATGTCTCTTACCAAAAAAATTGCTCTTCCTTGCACTATAATATTTTAAACTTAGTTAACTAATTAATTTGGAAATATGGACACCACCACAGAAAAGAGTGTTGTTATTACAGTGCTAAAATGAATTTTCATAGAAGGAAAGAAGCTATCAATTCAAGTGACAGGGTGAATTTTTTAACAAGAGAGGACCATAGCACTGCACCACTAGAACCCAATTATGGTCATATCAATATTCATTCACTAATTCATACATGTATTTATTTTTTATTTATTTACTTATTTATTTATTTAACAAGCACCCACTGAAAATTGTAATAGGTATGGTAGCAACAATAGAGCTCATATATAATAACACAGATACACTGGCACACAGAGGATATTTAATGAACATTAACTGAGGGAATAAATTATTAATATTGACTAAAGTCTCAGTTCTCAAGAAACCCACAATTTAGTAATAGATCAATGAGGGAGATAGACTCATAAAATGATAATCATATTACAAATGGAAATGTGCTTAAGTAGTGTTATGAGAACTCCCTAGATGGGTATAGCAGAAATCACAGTTCTCCACCATTTTTCTCCCTTTCTTGGGCACACAACCATACTACACTCTAGTCTCTAATGCAGTTATATGTGGCCAGGTGAATAAGCTGTCTCCAGTGAAATGAGAACAGAAATGATGTACTCATTTCCAGATCTAGGTCTTAAAACCTCCCATGCATGTTCTTCTGTTCTCTTTTCCCCTTCTGTATGCCTGAGGTGCCAACATTCAAGGCAACTTAAAAGCTATATTTTAAAGATTGGAGTGCTTTCTCAGCATAGGTCTTGAATGACTAGATAGAAGTCAGCTATCTCACCAACCTGAAAAATCTTTCACAACTATTAAAAGACAAAGACAAAGATATTTATACAGTGCTAATGTGTGATAAAATTTGAGAGTCTATTTGTTAAAGCAGCCTGAATTTCCAATACTAACAGTGCAGTAATGACTTAACTGTGCCTGGGGAAGTTAGGCAAGGCTTCACAGAGGAGATAATGCTTGAGTTGGGTGTTAAGAATTAATGAGTTACCTTAGTGTCAATGAAAAGAAAGATATGTATGGTTGCAGCATGGGAGAATGAGATAGAAATGAGGAGAGAAAATGATAGGAAAAGAGGCTGGAGAGCAGATTAGGACCGACTGTGAAGGGTCTTTTTGTGTGTAGGGAGTTTTACTTTATCATTTTGTTATTGAAGAGAAACTGAACGTTTTTAAACTGGGAAGTAAAATAATCAAGATAGTAGCTGAGAAGTGCTACTGAAAGCACCAACGGTGATAAATTTGCCTTTGGTTGCATCAAAAATAGAATTCATTGTAACTACCCTGTCTCCAAGTTTTAATGCCATAATTGAGATCAGAAATTTGTTATAATTAATGCCACTATTGAAAAAATGCATATTCAAAAATCTCAAAAAGACAGTTTTAGCACAGAGGTAGAAGAATTAGAACTCTAGTTTGAGGTCTAATAAAATTATATTCATATATCATTTTAGAGGTGAACAAATTCATCTGAATAAGACTTTTAGCAATTCTTAATATTTTGCAAATTCTATAATACTTGAATGTTGTGCTTTTGACTTGTGGGAGTATTAAAAGCCTTATCTGTAAGTATGAGGTGGTTGACAGAAATGAATATAAGGTTGATTTCATCATTCGTATTATATAAACTATGAATATAATGATGGTGTTTATTTCAGATTTAGAAATCTTAGCATTGATTTTTGATCTTTCAAAACATTAAATTATTTTTCTTTGAAATTTACTTCATTATGTCTAAAATAACATTTAATGAATATAACTTCATTCTGAACAGTATCATAGCTATCCACAAAGGTCAAAAAATTATAGTTAACTATCAATAGAAATTCTCCATTCTTAGTATAAATTAGCAGAAATTTTATATTGTAATAGTATATGAAATGCTTTTCTATAAGGTAAAGTCATAATAAAAGTTTTTATTAAGATTTAGGGGAGTGAGGGGGAGGTGGGGATGTTTATTGGTATAAAAAATAAAAAGAATGAATAAGACCTAACATTTGATAGCACAACAGAGTGACTATAGTCAAAATGATTTAATTGTACATTATTAAACAACTAAAAGAGAGTAACTGGATTATTTGTAACACAAAGGATAAATGCATGAGGTGATCGATAACCCCATTTACCCTGATGTGATTATTATGCGTTGCATGCCTGTACCAAAATATCTCACATAACCCATAAATAGGTACACCTACTATATACCCACAAAAATTTAAAATAAATAAATTTTAAAAATAAATAACTGAATAAAATATTTGGGGAACTCAATGTAATAAAAGGCAAAAAACGTCATAAATTCAGAAATTGTAAAGATTTACTGAGAATAACTTTCTTTTACTTCAAATTATGGCATTGTTTGACAAGAATCTGACAAGTTAACTTTTTGTAGAAAAAAATTCAGGACTTTGAAAATTATTTTATCACTAAGGAATATTATACCCTAAAAATAACAGTGCAGAATATAGGCCATTCCATATTTTCAAAGCATCACTGCCAAAAGAAGTTGATTTCTTCTTATCACAAAGACAGACAAATCTTTAATCAGGTGATAGAGATACTTCACTCACCGCAATACACCTTTGCACTTTTGGTGCACACAAAATATAGTAAAACATATAAAATACATTTTTCTTATCCTCTTGAAAGCAACATGACAGGCTACATGCTCAGACTGATCTTCTATCTGAAAAACAGCAAAAATAATGGGTCAAATATTTTTCAAAAGATTGTTAACACCTTTTATGAGCTGACAAAAAGTGAGGAATTGTTAGGCCAGGGATTAAATGAAAAGGATAGCTACCCAGAAAGTTAAGTACAGCCCTGAAGCTTTTATGTTAATAACACTTGCCAAACTACATGAAATTAAGCATTACTTTTTGAAGACTTAAAGGATTTGGGGAACAGAAGACAAAGTTTAGGAGACCTTAAAGTGAAAAATCAATTTAAAAATTCTTCCATAAATTTGGAACCCCTGATGTTTGAAGCTTATTTAAGTGAAATCCACATATAAATTGACCTCTGAAGGGGACCAAAAAGAAAATGGATTATCTTGAATCTTGGTGTTAAGTGATGATAGAAAAATAATTCCTGAAAACTCATAAACAGAAGAAAGCTTCAAGTAGGTTTACATATACAACATTTTTTACCAAGAATATCCAAAAACTCAAACAGAAAATTAATTAAAGTGGTTTTAGACTATTGGTATCCCCACACATCTCAAATATGTAACCCAAACATTTTCTGTAGGTACTCACCTAAGTATCATTTAATCTCCACTGATGAACATTCAAAGCAAGTAAGTGATTGATAGTCAAAAGTCTCTATGCTCAAATGGTAAGAAGAAAGCACCAAAATGGCAGCAGAAAAGAAACAAGAGACTCAAACCAAAAAACAAAACTAAAGTTGAAATTTTGAAATTATAAGACAGAGAACATAAAACAAGTATACTTAATATATTACAAAAATGAGAAATGTTTAAAAATAAGTAATGGGGGGCGGAGCAAGATGGCCGAATAGGAACAGCTCCAGTCTCCAGCTCCCAGCGCGAGTGACACAGAAGACCGGTGATTTCTGCATTTTCAACTGAGGTACTGGGGTCATCTCTTTAGGGAGTGCCGGACAATCAGTGCTGGTCAGCTGCTGCAGCCTGACCAGCGTGAGCTGAAGCAGGGTGAGGCATCGCCTCACCTGGAAGCGCAAGGGGGAAGGAAATCCGTTTTCCTAGCTGGGGAACTGAGACACATAACACCTGGAAAATCGGGTAAATCACCCCCAATACTGCGCTTTAAGGAAACAGACACACCAGGAGAATATATCCACACCTGGCCAGGAGGGTCCCACGCCCACGGAGCCTCCTCACTGCTAACACAGCAGTCTGTGGCGATCTATCCGCAAGGTAACAGCGAGGCTGGGAGGGGCGCCCGCCATTGCTGAGGCTTAAGTAGGTAAACAAAGCCGCTGGGAAGCTCGAACTGGGTGGAGTTCACAGCAGCTCAAGGAAACCTGCCTGTCTCTGTAGACTCCACCTCTGGGGACAGCCCACAGCTGGGGTCCAATAGGGAAAGCAGCGGGGGCCTGTGCAGAGGCAAACGACTCTGTCTGACAGCTTTGGGGAGAGCCGTGGATCTCCCAACGCGGAGGTTGAGATCCGAGAACGGACAGACTGCCTGCTCAGGTGGGTCCCTGACCCCTGAGTAGCCTAGCTGGGAGACATCCCCCACTAGGGGCAGTCTGACACCCCACACCTCACAGGGTGGAGTCATCCCTGAGAGGAAACTTCCAAAGGAAGAATCAGACAGGTACACTCGCTGTTCAGCAATATTCTATCTTCGGCAACCTCTGCAGCTGATACCCAGGCAAACAGGGTCTGGAGTGGACCTCAAGCAATCTCCAACAGACCAACAGACAGTCCTTCTGACTGTCAGACGGAAAACTATCAAACAGGAAGGACACCTATACCAAAACCCCATCAGTACGTCACCATCATCAAAGACCAGAGACAGATAAAACCACAAAGATGGGGAAGAAGCAGGGCAGAAAAGCTGGAAATTCAAAAAATAAGAGCGCATCTCCCCCTGCAAAGGAGCGCAGCCCATCGCCAGCAACGGATCAAAGCTAGTCAGAGAATGACTTTGACGAGATGAGAGAAGAAGGCTTCAGCCCATCAAACTTCTCAGAGCTAAAGGAGGAATTACGTACCCAGCGCAAAGAAACTAAAAATCTTGAAAAAAGAGTGGAAGAATTGACAGCTAGAATAATTAATGCAGAGAAGATCATAAACGAAATGACAGAGATGAAAACCATGACACGAGAAATACGTGACAAATGCACAAGCTTCAGTAACCGACTCGATCAACTGGAAGAAAGAGTATCAGCGATTGAGGATCAAATGAATGAAATGAAGCGAGAAGAGAAACCAAAAGAAAAAAGAAGAAAAAGAAATGAACAAAGCCTGCAAGAAGTATGGGATTATGTAAAAAGACCAAATCTACGTCTGATTGGGGTGCCTGAAAGTGAGGGGGAAAATGGAACCAAGTTGGAAAACACTCTTCAGGATATCATCCAGGAGAACTTCCCCAACCTAGTAGGGCAGGCCAACATTCAATTCAGGAAATACAGAGAATGCCACAAAGATACTCCTCCAGAAGAGCAACTCCAAGACACATAATTGCCAGATTCACCAAAGTTGAAATGAAGGAAAAAATCTTAAGGGCAGCCAGAGAGAAAGGTCGGGTTACCCACAAAGGGAAGCCCATCAGACTAACAGCAGATCTCTCGGCAGAAACTCTCCAAGCCAGAAGAGAGTGGGGGCCAATATTCAACGTTCTTAAAGAAAAGAATTTTCAACCCAGAATTTCATATCCAGCCAAACTAAGTTTCATCAGTGAAGGAGAAATAAAATCCTTTAGAGATAAGCAAATGCTTAGAGATTTTGTCACCACCAGGCCTGCCTTACAAGAGACCCTGAAGGAAGCCCTAAACATGGAAAGGAACAACCGGTACCAGCCGTTGCAAAAACATGCCAAAATGTAAAGACCATTGAGGCTAGGAAGAAACTGCATCAACTAATGAGCAAAATAACCAGTTAATATCATAATGACAGGATCAAGTTCACACATAACAATATTAACCTAAATGTAAATGGACTAAATGCTCCAATGAAAAGACACAGACTGGCAAACTGGATAAAGAGTCAAGACCCATCAGTCTGCTGTATTCAGGAGACCCATCTCACATGCAGAGACATACATAGGCTCAAAATAAGGGATGGAGGAAGATCTACCAAGCAAATGGAGAACAAAAAAAAGCAGGGGTTGCAATCCTAGTCTCTGATAAAACAGACTTTAAACCATCAAAGATCAAAAGAGACAAAGAAGGCCATTACATCATGGTAAAGGGATCAATTCAACAGGAAGAGCTAACTCTCCTAAATATATATGCACCCAATACAGGAGCACCCAGATTCATAAAGCAAGTCCTTAGAGACCTACAAAGAGACTTAGACTCCCATACAATAATAATGGGAGATTTCAACACTCCACTGTCAACATTAGACAGATCAACGAGACAGAAAGTTAACAAGGATATCCAGGAATTGAACTCATCTCTGCACCAAGCGGACCTAATAGACATCTATAGAACTCTCCACCCCAAATCAACAGAATATACATTCTTCTCAGCACCACATCGCACTTATTCCAAAATTGACCACATAATTGGAAGTAAAGCACTCCTCAGCAAATGTACAAGAACAGAAATTATAACAAACTGTCTCTCAGACCACAGTGCAATCAAACTAGAACTCAGGACTAAGAAACTCAATCAAAACCGCTCAACTACATGGAAACTGAACAACCTGCTCCTGAATGACTACTGGGTACATAACAAAATGAAGGCAGAAATAAAGATGTTCTTTGAAACCAATGAGAACAAAGATACAACATACCAGAATCTCTGGGACACATTTAAAGCAGTGTGTAGGGGGAAATTTATAGCACTAAATGCCCACAAGAGAAAGCAGGAAAGATCTAAAATTGACACTTTAACATCACAATAAAAGAACTAGAGAGGCAAGAGCAAACACATTCAAAAGCTAGCAGAAGGCAAGAAATAACTAAGATCAGAGCAGAACTGAAGGAGATAGAATCACAAAAAACCCTCCAAAAAATCAATGAATCCAGGAGTTGGTTTTTTGAAAAGATCAACAAAATTGACAGACCGCTAGCAAGACTAATAAAGAAGAAAAGAGAGAGGAATCAAATAGACGCAATAAAAAATGATAAAGGGGATATCACCACCGACCCCACAGAAATACAAACAACCATCAGAGAATACTATAAATGCCTCTACGCAAATCAACTAGAAAATCTAGAAGAAATGGATAATTTCCTGGACACTTACACTCTCCCAAGACTGAACCAGGAAGAAGTTGAATCCCTGAATAGACCAATAACAGGCTCTGAAATTGAGGCAACAATTAATAGCCTACCCACCAAAAAAAATCCAGGACCAGATGGATTCACAGCTGAATTCTACCAGAGGTACAAGGAGGAGCTGGTACCATTCCTTCTGAAACTATTCCAATCAATAGAAAAAGAGGGAATCCTCCCTAACTCATTTTATGAGGCCAACATCATCCTGATACCAAAGCCTGGCAGAGACACAACAAAAAAAGAGAATTTTAGACCAATATCCCTGATGAACATCGATGCAAAAATCTCAATAAAATACTGGCAAACCGGATTCAGCAGCACATCAAAAGGCTTATCCACCATGATCAAGTGGGCTTCATCCCTGGGATGCAAGGCTGGTTCAACATTCGCAAATCAATAAACGTAATCCAGCATATAAACAGAACCAAAGACAAGAACCACATGATTATCTCCATAGATGCAGAAAAGGCTTTTGACAAAATTCAACAGCCCTTTATGCTAAAAACGCTCAATAATTCGGTATTGATGGAACGTACCTCAAAATAATAAGAGCTATTTACGACAAACCCACAGCTAATATCATACTGAATGGGCAAAAACTGGAAAAATTCCCTTTGAAAACTGGCACAAGACAGGGATGCCCTCTCTCACCACTCCTATTCAACATAGTGTTGGAAGTTCTGGCTAGGGCAATCAGGCAAGAGAAAGAAATCAAGGTATCCAATTAGGAAAAGAAGAAGTCAAATTGTCCCTGTTTGCAGATGACATGATTGTATATTTAGAAAACCCCATTGTCTCAGCCCAAAATCTCCTTAAGCTGATAAGCAACTTCAGCAAAGTCTCAGGATACAAAATTAATGTGCAAAAATCCCAAGCATTCTTATACACCAGTAACAGACAAGCAGAGAGCCAAATCAGGAATGAACTTCCATTCACAATTGCTTCAAAGAGAATAAAATACCTAGGAATCCAGCTTACAGGGGATGTAAAGGACCTCTTCAAGGAGAACTACAAACCACTGCTCAGTGAAATAAAAGAGGACACAAACAAATGGAAGAACATACCATGCTCATGGATAGGAAGAATCAATATCGTGAAAATGGCCATACTGCCCAAGGTTATTTATAGATTCAATGCCATCCCCATCAAGCTACCAATGAGTTTCTTCACAGAATTGGAAAAAACTGCTTTAAAGTTCATATGGAACCAAAAAAGACCCCGCATTGCCAAGACAATCCTAGGTCAAAAGGACAAAGCTGGAGGCGTCACGCTACCTGACTTCAAACTATACTACAAGGCTACAGTAACCAAAACAGCATGATACTGGTACCACAACAGAGATATAGACCAATGGAACAGAACAGAGTCCTCAGAAATAATACCACACATCTACAGCCATCTGATCTTTGACAAACCTGAGAGAAACAAGAAATGGGGAAAGGATTCCCTATTTAATAAATGGTGCTGTGAAAATTGGCTAGCCATAAGTAGAAAGCTGAAACTGGATCCTTTCCTTACTCCTTATACGAAAATTAATTCAAGATGGATTAGAGACTTAAATGTTAGACCTAATACCATCAAAACCCTAGAAGAAAATCTAGGTAGTACCATTCAGGACATAGGCATGGGCAAGGACTTCATGTCTAAAACACCAAAAGCAACGGCAGCAAAAGCAAAAATTGACACATGGGATCTAATTAAACTAAAGAGCTTTTGCACAGCAAAAGAAACTACCATCAGAGTGAACAGGCAACCTACAGAATGGGAGAAAATTTTTGCAACCTACTCATCTGACAAAGGGCTAATATCCAGAATCTACAAAGAACTCAAACAAATTACAAGAAAAAAACAAACAACCCCATCCAAAAGTGGGCAAAGGATATGAACAGACATTTCTCAAAAGAAGACATCCATACAGCCAACAGACACATGAAAAAATGCTCGTCATCACTGCCATCAGAGAAATGCAAATCAAAACCACAATGAGATACCATCTCACACCAGTTAGAATGGCAATCATTAAGAAGTCAGGAAACAATAGGTGTTGGAGAGGATGTGGAGAAATAGGAACACTTTTACACTGTTGGTGGGATTGTAAACTAGTTCAACCATTATGGAAAACAGTATGGCGATTCCTCAAGGATCTAGAACTAGATGTACCATATGACCCAGCCATCCCACTACTGGGTATATACCCAAAGGATTATAAATTACTCTACTACAAAGACACATGCACACGTATGTTTATTGCGGCACTATTCACAATAGCAAAGACTTGGAATCAACCCAAATGTCCATCTGTGACAGACTGGATTAAGAAAATGTGGCACATATACACCATGGAATACTATGCAGCCATCAAAAAGGATGAGTTTGCGTCCTTTGTAGGGACATGGATGCAGCTGGAAACCATCATTCTTAGCAAACTATCACAAGAAGAGAAACCAAACACCGCATGTTCTCACTCATAGGTGAGAACTGAACAATGAGATCACTTGGACTCAGGAAGGGGAACATCACACACTGGGGCCTATCAGGGGGAGGGGGGAGGAGGGAGGGATTGCATTGGGGAGTTATACATGATATAAACGTTATGCACATGTACCCTAGAACTTAAAGTATAATAAAAAAAAAAATAAGTAATGAACATGGCAATTTTTAATAATCTAATAAAACTTCAAAATATTAATAATATAGTAATTGAGACTGTAAACTCAATAGACAGATTTAATAGCAGATCAAATAAAACCAAAGAGAGAATTAGATATCTGTAAAAAAAATTCAAGAAATTTTCTTTTTTATTATTATACTTTAAGTTCTAGGGTACATGTGCACGACGCGCAGGTTTGTACATAGGTATACGTGTGCCACGTTGGTTTGCTGCACCCATCAACTCCTCAGTTACATTAGGTATTTCTCCTAATGCTATCACTCTCCCAGGCCCCCACCCCAACAGGCCCCAGTGTGTGATGCTCCCTGCCCTGTGTCCATGTGTTCTCATTGTTCAACTCCCAACTATAAGTGAGAACATGTGGTGTTTGGTTTTCTGTCCTTGTGATAGTTTGCTGAGAATGATGGTTTCCAGCTGCATCCATGTCCCTACAAAGGACATGGACTCATGCTTTTTTATGGCTGCATAGTATTCCATGGTGTATTTGTGCCACATTTTCTTAATCCAGTGTATCATTGACAGACATTTGAGTTGGTTCCAAGTCTTTGCTATTGTGAATAGTGCCACAATAAACACACGTGTGCATGTGTCTTTATAGTAACATGATTTATAATCTTTTGGGTATATTTCCAGTAATGGGATCACTGGGTCAAATGGTACTTCTGGTTCTAGATCCTTGAGGAATTGCCACACTGTCTTCCACAATGGTTGAACTAATTTGCACTCCCACCAACAGTGTAAAAGTATGCCTATTTCTCCAGGCATCTGTTGTTTCCTGACATTTTAATGATCGGCATTATAACTGGCATGGCATGGTATCTCATTGTGGTTTTGATTTGCATTTCTCTGATGACCAGTGATGATAAGCATTTTTTCACGTGTCTGTTGGCTGCATAAATGTCTTCTTTTGAGAAGTGTCTGTTCATATTCTTTGCCCATTTTTTGATGGGGTTTTTTTCTTGTAAATTTGTTTAAGTTCTTTGTAGATTCTGGATACTAGCCCTGTGTCAGATGGGTAGATTGAAAAATTTTCTGCCATTCCATACGTTGTCTGTTCACTCTGATGATAGTTTCTTTTGCTGTGCAGAAGCTCTTTAGTTTAATTAGATCACATTTTTCTATTTTGGCTTTTTTTGCCGTTGCTTTTGGTGTTTTAGTCATGAAGTCTTTTCCCATACCTATGTCCCGAATAGTGTTGCCTAGGTTTACTTCTAGGGTTTTTATGGCTTAAACTCTAACATTTAAGTCTTTAATGCATCTTGAGTTAATTTTTGTATCAGGTGTAAGGAAGGATTCAGTTTCAGCTTTCTACATATGGCTATCCAGTTTTCCCAGCACAATTTATTAAATAGGGAATCCTTTCCCCATTGCTGTTTTTTTTTTTTTTTTTTTCATGTTTGTCAAAGATCAGATGGTTGTAATGTGTGGTGTTACTTCTGAGGCCTCTGTTCTGTTCCATTGGTCTATATATCTGTTTTGGTACCAGTACCATGCTGATTTGGTTACTGTAGCCTTGTAGTATAGTTTGAAGTCAGGTAGCATGATGCCTCCAGCTTTGTTCTTTTTGCTTAGGATTGTCTTGGCTATGCGAGCTCTTTTTTGGCTCCATGTGAACTTTAAAGAGATGTTTCCATTTCTGGGAAGAAAGTCAATGGTGGCTTGATGGGGATGGCATTGAATCTATAAATTACCTTGGGCAGAATGGCCATTTTCACGACATTGATTCTTCCTATACATGAGCATGGAATGTTCTTCCATTTGTTTGTGTCCTCTTTTATATTGTTGCACAGTGGTTTGTAGTTCTCCTTGAAGAGGTCCTTCACATCTCTTGTAAGTTGGATTCCTAGTATTTTATTCTCTTTGAAGCAATTGTGAATGGAAGTTCATTCATGATTTGGCTCTCTGCTTGTCTGTTACTGTTGTATAGGAATGCTTGTGATTTTTGCACATTGATTTTGTATCCTGAGACTTTGCTGAAGTTGCTTATCAGCTTAAGGAGATTTGGGGCTGAGACGATGGGGCTTCCTAATTATACAATTATGTCATCTGCAAACAAGGACAATTTGACTTCCTCTTTTCCTAATTGAATTCCCTTTATTTCTTTCTCTTGCCTGACTATTCTGGCCAGAACTTCCAACACTATGTTGAATAGGAGTGGTGAGAGAGGGCATCCTTGTCTTGTTCCAGTTTCAAAGGGAATGTTTGCAGGTTATGCCCATCCAGTATGATATTGACTGTGGGTTTGTCATTAATAGCTCTTACTATTTTGATTTATGTTCCATCAATACCTAGTTTATTGAGAGCTTTTAGCAAGAAGGGCTGTTAAATTTTTTGAAGGCCTTTTCTGCATCTATTGAGATAATCATGCGGTTTTTGTCATTGATTCTGTTTATGCAATGGATTATGTTTATTGATTTGCATGTGTTGAACCAGCCTTGCATCCCAGGGATGAAGCCAACTTGATCGTGGTGGGTAAGCTTTTTGATGTGCTGCTGTATTCGGTTTGCCAGTATCTTATTGAGGATTTTCGCATCGATGTTCTTCAGGGATATTGGTCTACTCTTTTTTTGTTGTGTCTCTACCAGGATTTGGTATCAGGATGATGCTGGTCTCATAAAACGAGTTAGGGAGGAAGCCCTCTTTTTCTGTTGATTGGAATAGTTTCATAAGAAATGGTACCAGTTCCTCTTTGTGCCTATGATAGAATTTGGCTGTGAATCTGTCTGGACCTGGACTTTTTTTGGTTAGTAGGCTATTAATTATTGCCTCAATTTTAGAACCTCTTATTGGTCTATTCAGAGATTCAACTTTTTCCAGGTTTAGCCTTGGAAGGGTGTATGTGTCCAGGAATTTATCCATTTTTCTAGATTTTCTAGTTTATTTGCATAGAAGTGTTTATAGTATTCTCTGATGATAGTTTGTGTTTCTGTGGATTGTTGGTGATATCCCGTTTATCATTTTTTATTGCATCTATTTGATTCCTCTCTATTTTCTTCTTTATTAGTCTTACTATCAGTCTATCTGTTTTGTTGATCTTTTCAGAAAACCAGCTCCTGGATTCCTTGATTTTTTGAGGGGTTTTTCGTGTCTCTGTCTCCTTCAGTTCTACTTTGATCTTAGTTATTTCTTGCCTTCTGCTAGCTTTTGAATTTGTTTGCCCTTGCTTCTCTAGTTATTTTAATTGTGATGTTAGGTTGTCAATTTTGGATCTTTCCTGCTTTCTCTTGTGGGAATTTAGTGCTATAAATTTCCCTCTACATGCTGCTTTAAATGTGTCCCAGAGATTCTGGTATGTTGTGTCTCTGTTCTCACTGGTTTCAAAGAACATCTTTATTTCTGCCTTAATTTTGTTATTTAACCAGTAGTCATTCAGGAGCAGGTTATTCAGTTTCCATGTAGTTGTGCGTTTTTCGGTGAGTTTCTTAATCCTGAGTTCTAATTTGATTGCACTGTGGTCTGAAAGACAGTTTGTTGTGATTTCTGTTCTTTTACATTTGCTAAAGAGTGTTTTACTTCTAATTGTGGTCAATTTTAGAATAAGTACAATGTGGTGCTGAGAAGAATGTATATTCTGTTGATTTGGGTGAAGAGTTCTATAGATGTCTATTAGGTCCACTAGGTGCAGAGCTGAGTTCAGGTCCTGGATATCTTTATTAACATTCTGTCTCATTGATCTGTCTAATATTGACAGTGGGGTGTTAAAGTCTCCCATTATTATTGTGTGGGAGTCTAAGTCTAAGTCTCTTGGTAGGTCTCTAAGAACTTGCTTTATGAATCTGGGTACTCCTGTATTGGGTGCATTTATATCTAGGATAGTTAGCTCTTCTTGTTGAATCGATCCCTTGTAATGGCCTTTTTTGTCTCTTTTGATCTTTGTTGGTTTAAAATCTGTTTTACCAGAGACAAGGATTGTAACCCCTGCTTTTTTTTTTTTTTTTTTTTTTTTTTGCTTTCCATTTGCTTGGTAGATCTTCTTCCATCACTTTATTTTGAGCCTATGTGTGTCTCTGCATGTGAGATGGGACTCCTGAATACAGCACACTGATGGGTCTTGACTCTTTATCCAATTTGTCAGTCTGTGTCTTTTAATTGGGGCATTTAGTTCATTTACATGTAAGGTTAATATTGTTAAGTGTGAATTTGATGCTGTCATTATGATGTTAGCTGGTTATTTTGCCCATTAATTGATGCAATTTCTTCATAGTATCAATGATCTTTACAATTTGACATGTTTTTGCAGTGGCTGATACTGGTTGTTAATTTCCATGTTTAGTGCTTCCTTCAGGAACTCTTGTAAGGCAGGCCTGGTGGTGACAAAATCTCTCAGCATTTGCTTGTCTGTAAAGGATCTTATTTCTCCTTCACTTATGAAGCTTACTTTGGCTGGATATGAAATTCTACATTGAAAATTCTTTTCTTTAGAATGTTGAATATTGGCCCCCACTGTCCTCTGGCTTGTGGGGTTTCTGCCGAGAGATCTGCTGTTAGTATGATGGGCTTCCCTTTGTGGGTATCCAAACCTTTCTCTCTGGGTACTCTTAACATTTTTTCCTTCATTTCAACCTTCATGAATCTGACAATTACGTGTCTTGGGGTTGCTCTTCTCAAGGAGCATCTTTTTGGTGTTCTCTGTATTTCCTGAATTTGAATGTTGGCTTGCCTTGCTAGGTTGGGGAAGTTCTCCTGGATAATATCCTGAAGAGTGTTTTCTACCTTGGTTCCATTCTCCCCGTCACTTTCAGGTACACCAATCAAATGTAGATTTGTTCTTTTCACATAGTCCCATGTTTCTTATAGGCTTCGTTCATTTCTTTTTGCTCTTTTTTCTCTAAACTTGTCTTCTTGCTTTATTTCATTAATTTTATCTTCGGTCATTGATATTCTTTCTTCTACTTCATCAAATCAGCTATTGAAGCTTGTGCATGCATCACAAAGTTCTCATGCTGTGGTTTTCAGGTCCATCAGGTCATTTAAGGTCTTCCCTACGCTGTTTATTCTAGTTAGGCATTCATCTAATCTTTTTTCAAGCTAAAAAGCTTTTTAGCTTGAAAAAAGTGATGGGTTAGAACATCTTCCTTTAGCTTGAAGTTTATTATTACTGACCTTGTGAAGCCTACTTCTGTCAACTCATCAATCTCATTTTCCGTCCAGTTTTGTTCCACTGCTGTCAAGGAGCTGCGATCCTTTGGAGGAGCAGAGGCACTCTAGTTTTTGGAATTTTCAGCTTTTCTGCTCTGGTTTCTCCCCATCTTTGTGGTTTTATCTACCTTTGGTCTTTGATGTTGGTGACCTACAGATGGGGTTTTCTTGTGGATGTCCTTTTTGTTGATGTTGATGCTATTCATTTCTGTTTGTTAGTTTTCCTTCTAACAGTCAGGCCCCTCAGCTGCAGGTCTGTTGGAGTTTGCTGGAGGTCCACTCCAGACACTATTTGCCTGGTATCACTAGCAGAGGCTGCAGAACAGCAAATATTGCAGAACAGCAAATATTGCAGAAGGATCAGAAAGCTTCCTGATCCTTCCTCTGGAAGCTTTGTCCCAGAAGGGCACCTGCCTGTATGAGGTGTCTGCTGGCCCCTACTTGGAGGTGTCTTGTCAGGCTACACGGCAGTCAGGGACTCACTTGAGAAGGCAGTCTGTCCATTATCAGAGCTCAAATACTGTGTAGGGAGATCCACTACTCTCTTCAGGGCTGTCAGACAGAGACCTTCAAGTCTGCAGAAGTTGTCTGCTGCCTTTTATTCGGCTATGCCCTGCCCACAGTGTTGGAGTCTAGAGAGTAGGCCATGCTGAGCTGCATTGGGCTCCGCCCAGTTTGAGCTTCCCAGTGGCTTTGTTTACCTAATTAAGCCTCAGCAATGGCAGACACCCCTCCCCCCACCAGGCTACAGCTTCACAGGTCGATCTCAGACTGCTGCGCCAGCAGTGAGGAAGCCTCCTTGGGCATGGGACCCACCAAGCCAGGCATGGGATGGAATCCCCTGGTCTGCCGGTTGCTAAGACTGTGGGAAAAGCACAGTATTTAGCTGGAAGTGTACCGCTCCTGCACGTACAGTCTGTCACAGCTTCCCTTGGCTAGGAAAGGGAAATCCCCCAACCTCTTGCATTTCCTGAGTGAGGCGATGCCCCACCCTGCTTTGACTCACCCTCTGTGGGCTGCACCCACTGTCCAGCCAGTCCCAATGAGATGAACCAGGTACCTCAGTTGGAAATGCAGAAATCACCATCTTCTGCGTCGATCCCACTGGGAGCTGCAGACCGGAGCTGTTCTTTTCAGGACATCTTGGAAGATCTCCCAAAAATTGAAGAAATTTTTTTAAATGCTATCCAAAAAACAATAATATGGAAAATGTAAAAGAGACTAAGAAAGCTGGAAGACAGAATAAGAATACCTATCACATGTCCAGTTAAAGTTGAGTAGGAAAGGAGAGAAAAACTAGGCTAGAAATAACACAGGAGATAATGGCAGAGAATTTCCAGAAGCTAGGTTTGGTGATCAAAGTCACCAATATACAGATTCAAGAAACCTAATGATTCCCAAACAAGATGAATAAAACAGAAATCCACACCTTGATACAGCATGAACTTCAAAATATCAAAGATAAAGAGAAGACTTTAAAAGTAATCAGAAATATTTAACATGCTGATAAAAAGAAAAAATAAATTGTCAAAGTAGAATTTTACACATTAAATACTTTTCAAGAATGAGAATAGAATAATGATTTTTTAATCAAAAAAAAAGATATGTAACCAGTAATTCCTCACTAAAAGAAATTCAAATATACAATTTCAAGGATACAATTTAGATAGGGGAAGAGAACAAGATAGAAGGCCTGAGATGCAAGAAAGATAAAGAAAATGTTGAATATGTAGTTTACAATTTCTAGGGTAAAAACTATAAAAGTAACAATAGAGTATATGAAAGAAGATGCACAAGTGGCTAACAAATATGTGAAAAGATGGTCAACATCAGCAGTCATAAGAGAAATACAAATTAAAACTTTAAATGAGATATTACCTCATGCATGTTAGGATGGCCACTATCAAAAGAACAGAAAACAATAAGTGTTGAAGATGTGGACAAATTGGAACCCTTGTGCATTGCTAATGGGAATGTGAAACAGTGTAACCATTATGAAAACCAGAATATATGTTGCTCAAAAAATTAAAAATAATATAATTACCATGTGACCCAGTAATGTCACTTTTGGATGTATATTCTGCCTTGGTAAATTTTGTAGTGTTATAACAGAATATCAGAAGCTGGGTATTTTATAATTCAGATAAATTTATTTCTCCAAGTCCTGGAGGCTGGGGATCCCAAAGTCAAGGTGTTTGCAGCTTTGATGTCTGGTGAGAATCTGATCTCTGCTCCCAGGATGACACCTGGAATCCTGCCTGCATCCTCCAAAGGTGAAGAATGCTATGTCTTCACATGGCAGAAAGCAGAAGGAAAAAAAAAAAGGGATAAAGTCCTTCTACCCAGCCCTTTTATAAGGGCATTAATCCATTCATGAGAGTAGAGCCTTCAGGACCTAAGCATCTCCCAAAGGCCACACCTCCCAACACTGTTGAATTGGGGATTAAGTTTCTAAAACATGAACTTTGGGAGACATGTTAAAATATCATATCCAAGGGCTTGGTGTGGTGGCTCATGCCTGTAATCCCAGCACTTTGGGAGGCCAAGGTGGGTGGATCATGAGGTCAGGAGTTCGAGATCAGCCTGACCAACATGGTGAAATCCCATCTCTACTAAAAATAGAAAAATTAGCCAGGCATGGTGGCACGTGCTTGTAATCCCAGCTACTCAGGAGGCTGAGGCAGGAGAATCACTTGAACTCAGGCGGCAAGGGTTGCAGTAAGCAGAGATCACACCACTGCACTGCAGCCTGGGTGACAGAGTGAGACTCTGTCTATATATATAACCAAAATAATTCAAGGCAGGATCTGAAGAAATAATTGAACACACATGTTTATTGTATATTTCTTCACAATAGCCAAGAGATGGAAGCAACACAAATGTCTGTTAACAGATAAATGGATAAAGAAAATGTGGTATGCACATACAATGGAATATTATGTAGGCTTAGAAAATAAGGAAATCCTATCACATGCTACAATGTGGATGAGCCTTGAGGACATTAGGCTAAGCAAAACAATGCAGTCCTAAGAGCACAAATACTGCATTATTCCACTCATAGGAGGTATCTAAAGCAATCAAATTACAGAAATAGAAAGTGGAAAGGTGCTTGCAAAGGGTTAGAGGGAGACAGGAGAGGATATTAAAGTTTAATAGGTATAGAGTTTCAGTTTTGCAAGATAAAAAAGTTCTAGAGATATGTTACACACCAATGTAGATATACTTAACACTACTTAACTGTCCACTTGAAAAAGGTTAAGATGGTGAATTTAAGGGCTTTTTTTTTTTAACCACAATAAAAAAGAGAATAACTTCCATACAAACAAAAGAATAAAATGGGGAAAATAATAATAAATCAAAAGATGATAGGCAATAAAGCAAACAAATATAGATATGGCAAGAAAAACAGAAATATAATGTTGTAAAAACAAATCTAAATACATCAGAATTATATTGTTTGTAATTGGAAAGTATTCAAACAATACACATGACTATACATAGGCTAATCCTTGTATAAACTATATTATATCAATACAATGGAGAACTATACACCTGTAACAAAAGAATGAGTGGACTTCTGACTTCCAGTCTAGCATGTAAGGAGGTTGAGATATGTCTTTCTCATTCACAAAACAAGAAAAATAAAACTGAACAAATGAAAATCAATCTCTTTTTAGATTCATCAGGGAACTGATATCATAGGGCAAACCTCTTCCCCAAACTGGAAGAGATGGACTGATAGAGATGGAGGACCACAACTTACCAGAATGGAAGCAATGAGCAGAAACTTCCACAGAAACCAGTCTAGGGAAAAAAAAAAAAAAAAAAAAAAAAAACACTTATGATGACTACCTAGAAGCTCAGTGTGGACAAGTTTAAGAGTTTAATATTCCAGAGAGCTAGTATTAGTGGGTGGTGAGGGAGCTTGGTTTTACCTCCAGGAGCTCTATTATGTTCTCACAGTCACGACCAAAAAATAGTCCCTTCATGCTTCTGGTAAGACAAGAGATAAAGTAACGATTTAAAAATATGCACAGAGTATTTTTCTTAACAAGAGCTGCCCTCAAGTGAAGCTATTTTACTGGAGTGCAAACTACTGGAGCTTTATAAAGTCTAACCAACTTGGGGAAAAGGAAAAACATCCACCTCCAGCTTTTGTTACCTTCCACATGGAGGATGCGAAATGTCCAACTCTAGTACCCTCTTAGCCTTCCTGACTGTCCTAAAAAGAAAAACCAACCAACAAACAAAAACCTCAGAAGCACTTGTGAAGGTCACAGCCCAGTAATACAGGATTACTAAAAAGACTTTGATCTAATCATGGAAATATAGATTGTTGTCCCACTACCCACCCACCACAACAATAGAGCTCATATATAATACAGAAATAGAACTGAAGTACCCTGTGCCTCAGATCATATTTAATAATTCTCTAAGGAAAACCCAAAGACAATAGAAGAGATGAAAATGAAGACACTAGAGAAAAGTTTAACTTCTAAATGTACGATGATAGCAAATAGTTAACACAGCCTAAACCCTAACTAAATAAACATAAAATCTCACATTAAAGGCCTATTTCCTTTATTTCTTTTTAAACAGTATATTGTGCCTGGCTAAAAAAAATTACCAAGCATACTAAAAGATAAAAACCAAGTTTGAAGAAACAGACCAAGCATTAGTCAGACTCAGATATGACAAAGATGATAGAACTATCAAACCAGGGTTTTAGAATAACTATAATTAATATGATAAGAATTCTAATAAAAAGTTGGACAACATTAAATAAGAGATAGATTATATAAGTAGACACACAAAAACTCTAAGAAAGAATAAAAAAGAGATCCAAAAATAACAAATTACTGTAACAGAAAAGAATTCCTTTGATAGTCTCATTGATAGATGGGACACAGTCAAGGAAAGAATTAGCAATTCTGAAATCCATAAAGAGAAAAGAATGCAAAACAGAACAGGATATTTACCTCAGAACTGTGAATCAATAACAATAACACACAGGATGGGAATACCAGAAGGAGAAGAAAGACCCCTCCCCCTACAAACACACACACACACACACACACACACACACACAGAATAAATATTTGAAGCAACAATAACAGAAAATTTGCCAAAACTAAAATAAAAACTAACCCACAGATCCAGGAGAGTCAGAGAATACCAAGCAGGATAAATACTAAAAAATCCACACCTAGAGATATCATTTTGAAACTTCACAAAATCCAAGGCAAAGAAAAAAAATTGAAAAATCCTGTGAAGAATCAAGGACAAAAATTACATTGAGAAGAAAAAGCATAGTAAGATGGCTGAATAGAAAGCTCCACTGATTGTCCCTCTTACAAGGACACCCATTTAACAACTGTCTAGATGAAAGATATACCTTCATAAGAACCAAAAACGAGGTGAACCCTCACAGTACCTGGTTTTAACTTTGTATTACTGAAAGAGGCACTGAAGAGAGAGAAAAAACAGTCTTGAATTGCCTATGCCACCCATCCCCCACCCCCCAGCAGTGATGGCATGGTGGGGAGAGCATCTCTGGATGCTGGGGAGGAGTAAACAGCAGTCGTAAGGCATTGAACTCAGTGCTGTCCTGTTAGAGCAGAAAGGAAAATCAGAACAAATGTTGACCATGGAGAGAGCAATTACACCAGCTCTAGCCAGAGGGCTAAGCTAGTCACCACAGGCTAAGGTGCTCTAGGTTTCTAAATAAACTTGAAAGGCAGTCTAGGCCATAAGGACCACAACTCTTAGGTGAGTTTTAGTGCTGAACTGGGCCAAGAGACAATGGACTATGGAAGCATGTGACCTACTGAGACACCAGCTAGGGCAGCTAAGGGAGTGCTAGCATCACCCTCCTACACCCAGGCTGCACAGCTCACAGCTCCAAAAGAGACTCCTTCATTCTGCTTGAGGAGAGTGAAGGGAAGAGTGGTAGGACTTGTTTTATATCCTGGATACCAGATCAGCCACAGCAGGACAGGGCACTGGACAGAGTTGTGAGGCCCCAGTTCCAGGCCCTAGCTCCTGGACAGCATTTCTAGACGCATTCTGGGCCAGAAGGGAACCCACTGACTTGAAGGGAAGGACTCAGTCCTGGAAGTATTCATCACTTGCTAACTGAAGAACCCTTGGGCCCTGAATAACCAGCAGCAATAACCAGGTACTACATCAAGAGACATGGGTGAGACTCTGAGACTTGCTGGTTTCAGGTGAGACTCAGGAAATTTCCAATTGAGGTGGTTATGGGGTAAAAATCCTGCTTCAGAATAGCAGAGGCAAAAGTAAAGTGGACTTTGTCTTGCACCTTAGGTACCAGCATGGCCACAGAGAGGTAGAGCACCAAGTGGGCTCTTGGGATCCTCGATTCCAAGACTTGACTCTTGAATGGCATCTCTGGACATGCCCTGTGCCAGAGGGAGGCCCACTTGTCCTGAAGGGTGAATCCCACGTCAGGTAACATTCATCACAAGCAGGCTTAAGAG
Organism: Trachypithecus francoisi; assembly: GCF_009764315.1. Classification (NCBI taxonomy): domain Eukaryota; kingdom Metazoa; phylum Chordata; class Mammalia; order Primates; family Cercopithecidae; genus Trachypithecus; species Trachypithecus francoisi. Next base: position 43,671,585 of record NW_022681471.1, read on the forward strand.
CTCTTGGGACTTAAGGGTATATCAGCAGTAGTCTGGCAGTACTCCCCATGGCCTGTGGTGGCAGTGGCTATGGGGTTCAATTTTTGGAAAGGAGAGGCCAGAATGAGAAAGACTGAATCTTGTGGTTTGAGTGTGAGCTCGGCAACAGTATAATAGAATACCAGGTAGAATTCTAGAGTTTTTGACTCTTCTAGTCCCTGAATCCTGGATGGCACCTCTGGTCTCCTCCGAGGCATGGAGCAACTTGTCGCCATGAAGGGAAGGATACAGGCCTGACTAGCTTTGCCACCTGCTAATTGTAGAGCTGCAAGATTTTGAGTGAACATATACAGTAGCCAGGGAGTGGTTATAGCAGGCCTTGGGTAAGACCTAGAGGTGTGTTTCCTTCCAATCTGACTAAGCATAGTCATAGCAGTGGTGGCCACAGGGGTATTTATGTAACTCCACCCCAAATTTAGGTGATTCAGAAGAGAGAGAGAGAGACTCCATTTTTTTTTGGTAGAAAGTAGGGAAAAAGAACAAGACTCACTGCCTGGTAATCCAGAGAATTCTCCCAGATCTGGTCCAAGACCATCAAGATGCTACCTCTATGAGTCTGCAAGAAACACAGCATTACTGAGCTTGGGGTGCACCCTAAAGCAGACACAACTTAGATCACAACATCCAAGTCTTTTCAAATATCTGAGAAACCTTCCCATGAAAGCCCAGACAGTGAAGACTACAATAAATACCTAACTCTTCAGTGCCCAGACACCAAAGAACGTCCACAAGCATCAGCACAATTAAGGAAGACAAGATCTCATCAAATGAACTGAATAAGCCACCAGGGGCAAATCCTGTAGAAACAGAGATTTGTGACATTTCAAACAGAGAATTTGAAATAGTTATTTTGAGAAACTCAAAGAAATTCAAGAGAACACATAGGTTGGGGAAGTTCTCCTGGATGATATCCTGAAGAGTGTTTTCCAACTTGGTTCCATTTTCCCCCTCACTTTCAGGCACCCCAATCAGACGTAGATTTGGTCTTTTTACATAATCCCATACTTCTTGCAGGCTTTGTTCATTTCTTTTTCTTCTTTTTTCTTTTGGTTCTCTTCTCGCTTCATTTCATTCATTTGATCCTCAATCGCTGATACTCTTTCTTCCAGTTGATCGAGTCGGTTACTGAAGCTTGTGCATTTGTCACGTATTTCTCGTGTCATGGTTTTCATCTCTGTCATTTCGTTTATGATCTTCTCTGCATTAATTAATCTAGCTGTCAATTCTTCCACTTTTTTTTCAAGATTTTTAGTTTCTTTGCGCTGGGTACGTAATTCCTCCTTTAGCTCTGAGAGGTTTGATGGACTGAAGCCTTCTTCTCTCATCTCGTCAAAGTCATTCTCTGACCAGCTTTGATCCGTTGCTGGCGATGGGCTGCGCTCCTTTGCAGGGGGAGATGCGCTCTTATTTTTTGAATTTCCAGCTTTTCTGCCCTGCTTCTTCCCCATCTTTGTGGTTTTATCTGTCTCTGGACTTTGATGATGGTGACGTACGGATGGGGTTTTGGTATAGGTGTCCTTCCTGTTTGATAGTTTTCCGTCTGACAGTCAGAAGGACTGTCTGTTGGTCTGTTGGAGATTGCTTGAGGTCCACTCCAGACCCTGTTTGCCTGGGTATCAGCAGCAGAGGTTGCCGAAGATAGAATATTGCTGAACAGCGAGTTCACAGAGAAGGAATTCTGAATTCTATCAGATAAGTTTAACAAAGAGATTGAAACCATTAAAAAGAATCAAGCAGAAATTCTAGAGCTGAATAGTACAACTGGCATACTGAAGAATGAATCAGAGTCTTTTCATAGCAGAATGGATCAAGGAGAAAAAAATTAATAAGCGTGAAGATAGGCTACTTGAAATTACACAGTCAGGTACAAAAACAGACATGTAGACCAGTAGAACAGAATAGAGAACTCAGAAATAAGACCTCACACCTACAATCATCTGATCTTTGACAAATCTGACAAAAACAAGCATTGGGGAAAGGATTCCCTATTTAATAAATGAAACTGGAAGAACTGACTAGCCATATTCAGAAAATTGAAACTGAACCCCTTCCTTACAAATTATACAAAAATTAACTCAAGATAGATTAAAGACTTAAGTATAAAACCCAAAACCATAAAAACCCTAGAAGAAAATCTAGGCAATACCATTCAGGACATAGGCACAGGCAAAGATTTCATGAAGAAAACACCAAAAGCAATTGTAATGAAAGCAAAAATGATAAACAGGACATAATTAAACTAAGGAGCTTCTGCACAGCAAAAGAAATTATCATCAGAGTGAATAGATAGCCTGCCAGAACGGGAGAAAAGTTTATCAATCTATCCATCTGACAAAGGTATAACATCCAGAGTCTACAAGGAACTTAAACAAATTTACAAGAAAAAACAAAGAACCCCATTAAAAAACGGGCAAAAGACATGGACACTTCTCAAAAGAAGATATTCATGCTGCCAACAAATCTATTAAAAAAAAAAAAAAAAAGCTTAGGCCAGGCATGGTGACTCAAGCCTGTAATCTCAGCACTTTGGGAGGCCGAAGCAGGTGGATCACCTGAGGTCAGGAGTTCGAGTCCTGCCTAACCAACATGGTGAAACCCCGTCTCCACTAAACATATAAAAATCAACCAGGTATGGTGGCCCATGCCTGTAATCCCAGCTACTTGGGAGGCTGAGGCAGGAGAATCATTTGAACTCAGGAGACTGAGGTTGCAGTGAGCTGAAATCAAACCACTGCACTCCAGCCTCGGTGGCAGAGTGAGACTCTGAGAAAACAAAAAACAAAAAAAAACTTAGCATCACTGATTATTAGAAAGATGCAAATCAAATTAAAACTAAAATGAGCTACCATCCCATATCAGTCAGAATGGCAATTATTAAAAAGTCAGGAAGCAACAGATGCTGGCAAGGTTGCAGAGAAAACAAAATGCTTTTATACTGTTGGTGGGAGTGTAAATTAGTTCAACCATTGTGGAAGACAGTGTGACAATTCCTCAAAGATCTAGAAGCAGAAATACCATTTTACCCAGCAAACTAATTACTGGATATATACCCAAATAAATATAAATCATTCTGTTATAAAGATGCATGCATGCATATGTTCATTGCAGTGCTATTCACAATAGCAAAAACATGGAATCAACCCAAATGCCCATCAATGATAGACTGGATAAGGAAAATGTGATTCATATACACCATAGAATACTATGCAGCCATGAAAATGAACAAAATCATATCCTTTGCAGGGACACATAGATAAAACTGGAAACCATTATTCTCAGCAAACTAACACAGGGACAGAAAACCAAACACCACATGTTCTCACTTAGAAGTGGGAACTGAACAATGAGAAAACATGGGTATATGGGAGGAGAAACACAAACTCGAGCTGATGCGGAGGGCTGGAGGTGGGAGAGCCTCAGGAAGAGTAGCTAATGGATGTTGGGCTTAATACTTAGGTGAAGCTTTGATCTGTGCAGCAAACCACCATGGCACATGTTTTCCTATGTAACAAACTTGCTCATCCTGCACATGTATGCCAAAACTTAAAATAAATGTTGAAGAAATAAAAAATAAACGTTCAGAGTAGACAAAAGAAAAGAGAATACAAAACAATGAACGACACCTACAGGATCTAGAAAAGAGCCCCCAAAGGACAAATCTAACAAATATTGGACTTAATCAGGAGGTAAAGAAAGAGACAGGGGTAGAAAATTTAATCAATGGGGTAATAACAGACAACTTCCCAAACCTAGAGAAAAACATTAACATCCAAGTACATGAAGGTTATAGAACACCAGGCAGATTTCACTCAAAGAGGACAACCTCAGTACATTTAATATTCAAACTCACAAAGATCAAGGATAAAGAAAGGATTTTAAAAGCAGGAACAGAAAAGAAACACACAATGGAGCTCCAATATGTCTGGCAACAGACTTTTCAAAGGAAATTTTACAGGTCATGAGAGAGTGGCATGACATAGTTAAAGTGTGGAAGGAAAATAACATTTTTACCCTAGAATTGTATATCCTGCAAAAATATCCTTCAAACATGAAGGAGAAATACTTTTCCCAACAAAAGTTGAGGGATTTCATCAGCACCAGACCTTTCCTACAAGAAATGCTAAAGGGAGTACTTCAATAACAAAGAAAAGGATATTAATGAGCAATAAGTAATCACCTGAAGGTACAAAACTTACTGGTAATACTAAGTACACGAAAAAATTAGAACATTATGACACTATAGCTGTGGTGTGTAAACTACTGTTATTCTAATTAGAAAAATCAAACGATGAACCCATAAAAAATAATAAATACAACAACTTCTCAAGACATAGACAATACAGTAAGATATAAGTAGGAACAAAAAAGGGTAAAAAAGAAGGAGAAATGCTAGCATTTGTATTGTATTAGTTTTTTTCTTTATTTATATGTTTAGACAAACAGTGTTAAGTTGTTATCAGCTTAAAATAATGGGTTATAAGATAGTATTTGCAAGACTCATGGTAATCTCAAACCAGAATACATACAACATATACACAAAAATAAAAAGCAAGAAACTAAACCATACCATCGAGGAAAATGATCTTCACTAAAAGGAAGATGGGAGGGAAAGAAAGAAGGAAGAGAAGACCACAAAATAACTGGAAAACAGTGCAAAGGCAGAAGTAACTCCATATTTATCAATAATAATATCAAATATAAATTGACTAAACTCTCCAATGAAAAGACATAGATTGGCTGGCTGAATTTAAAAAATGAGAACCATTGATCTGTTGCCTACAAGAAACACACTTCACCTACAAAGATATCATAGACTGAAAATAAAGGGATTAAAAAAAATGTTTCATGCCATTAGAAACCAAAAAAGAGTAGGAGTAGCTATACTTCTGTTAGACAAAATAAATTTCGAGACCAAAATGACAAGAGGAGTCAGAGGGTCACTATATTATGATAAAGGGGTCAATTCAGCAAGAGAATATAACAATTTTAAATATATATGTACCCAACACTGGGGCACCTAGATATATAAAGCAAATATTATTTGAGCTAAAGACAGAGATATACTCCAATACAATAATAGTTGGAGACTTTTAGCACCCCCCTTTCAGTATTGGACAGATCTTTTAGACAGAAAATCAACAAAGAAACATCAGACTTAATCAGCACTATAGACCAAATGGATCTAGTAGATATTTATGGGATATTTCATCCAACAGCTACTGAATATCCATTCTTTTCCTCAGCACAGGATCATTCTCAAGGGTATACCATGTATTGCATCACAAAGCAAGTCTTAAAACATTCAAAGAATTAAAATAATATTAAGCATCTTCTGTGATGACAATGGAATAAACTAGAAATCAAAAATAAGAAGTATGTTCATTGCAGCACTATTCACAATAGCAAAGACTTGGAATCAACCCAAATGTCCATCAGTGACAGACTGGATTACGAAAATGTGGCACATATACACCATGGAATACTATGCAGCCATAAAAATGGATGAGTTTGTGCCCTTTGTAGGGACATGAATGCAGCTGGAAACCATCATTCTCAGCAAACTATGGCAAGAACAGAAAATCAAACACCACATGTTCTCACTCCTAGGTGGGAACTGACCAATGAGATCACTTGGACTCGGGAAGGGGAACATCACACCCCAGGGCCTATTATGGGGAGGGGGGAGAGGGAGGATTGCATTAGGAGTTATACCTGATGTAAATGACGAGTTGATGGGTGCTGACGAGTTGATGGGTGCAGCACACCAACATGGCACAAGTATATATATGTAACAAACCTGCACGTTATGCACATGTACCCTAGAACTTAAAGTATAATAATAAAAAAAAAAAAGAAAAAAACAGAAAATTTGAGGGGCTTGCTCTCCGAACCTGGATCGCTGGCGGGTAAGGTGGCTGCGCGGCCACCTCACTTCACACACCAGCGCCGGTAGGCGCGAGGGAGTCGATTTAAATTGTTCCGGGTGTCAGCTCAGGTGGGACGGGCGGTTCTGCGTATTCTTTCTCTCCAGTGTCATCCTGGGGCTGAATCTTCAACCTGTCAAAGCCTTCTTAATTATGTCTGAGAAAAGTACTAAAACAGGTGCCATTTTAAATTCCCAGACAAGGTAAAACCAAGGATCAGAAATTAAGTAGCTTACCCAAGGCCACACATTGGATCCTGATTAAGTCAATTCTTTACATTCTCAGTCCTCTGCATAAAGCTGAGAGATGCCTACTGCTGAGAGTGAAGCAAAAGTAAAAACCAAAGTTTGCTTTGAAGAATTGCTTAAGACTCACAGTGATCTAATGCATGAAAAGAAAAAACTTGTCAAGTCTGGAGAAAACATCTCAGTTTTAAGGCTGAGAAGTCCAAGGTCAAGGGTTCACATCTGATGACAGCCTTTTTGCTGGTAAGGACTCTGCAGTCCCAAGGCAGTGCAGAGCATCATATGCCAAGGGGGCTGAATGTGTTAGCCCAAGTCTGCTTCTTATAAAGCCACCAGCCCCACTGTTATGATGATCCTTTAATCCAGCAGTCCCCAACCTTTTTGGTACCAGGGACCAGTTTTGTGGAAGACATTTTTCCATGGAGTTGGCCAGGGTGATGGTTTCAGGATAAAAGTGTTCCACCTCAGATCATCAGGTATTATTTAGATTCTCATAAGGAATGTGCAACCTAGGTCCCTTGCATGCGTCGTTTATAATAGGCTTGATGCTCCTGTGAGAATCTAATGCTGCCACTGATCTGACAGGAGGTGGAGCTCAGCCAATAATGCTCTCACCCACCACTTACTTCCTGCTATGTGGCCTGATTCGTAAAAGGCCATGGACAAGTACCGCTCTGAGGCCTGGGGCATGGGGACCCCTGCCCTAATCCATTAGCCCATTAATCCATAAATTGGTTAATCCATTGATGGATTAATCTGCTCATGAGGGCAAAGGCCTCATGACTCAGTCACCACTAAAAGGCCTCAACTTTCAATACTGCCAAATTATGAGCTAAATTTTAACACGAGTTTTTGAGAGGACAAATGTTCAGACCATAAGACCAACATAGCACAAAGTATGGGAGGAAATAAATACAAGTATACTTTTAAAAAAGAAAATTTAGGAACTACACAAATACATGAAAGTTAAACAATATGCTCCTAGATGATGAGTGGGTCAATGCAGAAATTAAAAAGGAAATTGAAAATTGTCTTGAAACAAATAATAATGAAAACAAAACAAAACAAATCCTATGAGATACAACAAAACCAGTACTAAAACCAAAACAAACCAAATCCTATGATATACAGCAAAAACCATACTAAAAGGCATTTATTGTTATAAATGTGTACAATCAAAAACAAGCAAAAATTCAAATAAACACCCTAATAATCCATCTTAAAGAACTGAGAAAGCAAGAGCAAATCAAACTCAAAATTAGTACAATAAAAGAAATAATAAAGATCAGAGCAGAAATAAATAAAATTAAAATGAAGAAAACAATACAAAAGATCAATGGAAAAAAAAACAAGATTTTCTGAAAAGTTTTAAAACATGCCAAACTTTACACCAGACTGTATTAGTCCATTTTCATACTATGAAGAAATACCCAAGACTTGGTAATTTATAAAGTAAAAGAGGTTTAATGGGCTCACAGTTGCACATGGCTTCAGAGGCCTCACCATCATGGCAGAAGGCAAAGGAGGAGCAAAGGCACGTCTTACATGGCAGCAAGCAAGAGAGCCTGTGCAGGAGAACTGCTCTTTATAAGACCATCAAATGTCATGAGACTTATTCACTATTACGAGAACAGCAGAGGAAATACCCACCCCTATGATTCCATTACATCCCACTGGGTCTCTCCCATGACATGTGGAAATTATGGGAGATGCAATTCAAGGTGAGATTTGGGTGGGGACACAGCCAAACCATATCACAGACTAAGAAAAAAAGAGAAGACCCAAATAAATAAAATCAGAGATGAAAAGGGAGACATTATGAACAATACTGCAGAAATTCAAAGGATCATTCATGGCTACTATGAGGAACAAATGCCAATAAATTGGAAAATCTAAAAGAAACAAATTCCTAGACACATACAACCTACCAAGATTGAATTATGAAGAAATCCAAAACCTGAACAGACAAATTGCAAGTAATGAGATGAAAGTCATAATATAAAGTCTCTCAGTAAAGAAAATCCTGGGACTCAGAGGCTTTGCTGCTGAATTCTACCAACTATTTAAAGACCTACTACCAATCCTACTCAAACTATACTGAAAATAGAGGAGAAGGGAATACTCCCAAATTCATTTGATGAGGCCAGCATTCCCTTGATACCAAAACCAGACAACACATCAAAAAAAGAAATCTACAGGCCAATATCTCTGATAAATATTGATGCAGAAATCATTAACAAAATACCAACAAACCAAATTCTACAATACATTAAAAAGATCATTTATCATAACCAACTGGGATTTAGCCCAGGGATTCAAGGATGGTTCAACATACACAAATCAATCAATGTGATACATCATAACAAGAGAAAGAAGGACAAAATCTATAGGATCATTTAAATTGATGTTGAAAATGCATTTGATAAAATTCAACAATGCTTTATAATAAAAACCATCAATAAACTGTGTATAGAAGAAGCATACCTTAACATGATAAAAGTCATATATGACAGACTTTCAGCTAGAATCATACTGAAAGGGGAAAAACTGAAAGCCTTTCCTCTAAGAACTGGAACAGGACAAGGACACCCCCTGTCATGACTGTTATTCAATATACTACTGGAAGTCCTAGCTACAGACAAAGAAATAAAGAGCATCTAAATTGGAAAGGAATAAATCAAATTATCCTTCTTTGCAGATGATATGATTATATTTGGAAAAAACTAAAGGTTCCACCAGAAAACTATTAGAACTGATGAATAAATTTTGGAAATTTGCAGGGTAGAAAATCAACACACAAAATTAGTAGCATTTCTGCATGCCAATAGTGGACAATCTGAAAAGTAAATTCAAAAAAAAACTCCATTTACAGTAGCTACAAATACAATAAAATACATAGGAATTAACCAAAGAAGCAATCATAATCTATAATCTTTTCATTATAGATGATATCTATAATGAAAACTATAATACATTGATGAAAGAAATTGAAGAGAACACCAAGAAATTGAAAGATATTCCATTAATTAAAAGAACCAATATTGTTAATATGCCAATGTTACCCAAAGCAATCTACAGATTCAACACAATCTCTATTAAAATACTAATGACATTATCCACAGAAATAGAAAAAAAATCCTAAAATTCATATGGAATCACAAAAGACTCAGAATAGCCAAAGCTGACCTAAGCAAAAAGAACAATACTAGAAGAATCACATTACCTGACTTCAAATTATACTACACAGATATAGTAACCAAAACAGCATCTAACTGGCATAAAAACAGACACATAGACCAATGGAACAGAGTAGAGAACCCAGAAACAATTCATATGCCTACAGTGAACTCACTTTTGACAAGGTGCCAAGAACACATTGAGGAACCCTACAAGTACAGGCCACCAAAGCAAAAATGGACAAATGGGATTACATCAAGTTAAAAGCTTCTGCACAGCAAAGGAAACAATCAACAAAGTGCAGAGACAACCCATACAATGGAAGAAAATAACTGCAAACTACCCATCTGACAAGGGATTAATACCCAGAGTGGATAAGGAGTTCAGAGAACTCTATAGGAAAAAATTTAGTCATCCAATGAAAAATGGGTAAAATATTTAAATAGACATTTCTCAAGAAGACATAGGAATGGCAAGCAGGCACATGAAAAAGTGCTCAAGGAAGTTGATCATCACAAAAATGCAAATCAAAATTACAATTAGATATCATCTTACCCCAGTTAAAATGGCTTATATCCAAAAGACAGGCAGTAACAAATGCTGTTGAGAATGTGGAGAACAGGGAACCCTCTTTCACTGCTGGTGGGAATTTAAATTAGTACATCCATTGGAATTTCTTCAAAATATTTAAAATAGATCTACCATATGATCCAGCATTCTCATTGCTGGGCCTATGCCCAAAAGAAAGGAAGTCAGTGTATCAAAGAGATATCTGCACTCCCATGCTTGTTACAGCGCTGTTCATAATAGCCAAGATTGGAAGCAACCTAAATATCCATCAACAGATGAATGGGTATGAAAATATGGTACATATATACAATGAAGTAGTAACTAGCCATAAAAAGAATGAGAGCCTGTCATTTCCAACAATGTGGATGGAACTGGAGGTCATTATGTTAAGTGAAATAAGCCAGGCACAGAAAGACAATTATTGCATGTTCTCACTTATTCGTAGGATCTAAAAATCAAAACAATTGAACTCATGGAGATAGAAAGTCGAAGGATGGTTACCAGAGGCTGGGAATGGTAGTGGTAGGGTGGGAAGGGGTGTTCAGAATGGTATATGGGTACACAAAAATATAAAGAATGAAACAGATCTAGTGTTTGATAGCACAACAGGATGACTATAGTCTATAATAATTTAATTGTACATTTTAAAATAAGTAAAACAGTACAATTAGATTGTTTGTAACACAAAAGATAAATACTTGAGAGGACTGGGTACCTGCTCCCCAAAAAGGAGACATCCACATTCTGACAGAAAAATCTCTGCAAAACAAATATAAAAAGGACTGGTATACGAGATATATGAGGAAAACTCCACATTAAAAAAAAAAGAATTCTGTTTTAAAAATAAGACGGAGATCTGTACAGACACTTCACTGAAGAAGATATACAGATGGCAGTAAGCATATGAAAGTATGCACCACGTCATATGTCATTAGAGTATTGCAAATTAAACAACCATGATATACTACTACACACCCATTAGAATGGCCCAAATCCAAAAACACTAACAACCCCAAATGCTGGCAAGGATGTGGAGCAACAGGAACTCAATATTGCTGGTGGGAATGCAAAACGGTAGCGCTATTTTGGAAGACAGTTTGTCCGTTTCCTGTAAAATTAAACATACTCATACTATATGATCCAGAAGTCTTGCTCCTGGGCATTTATCTAAAGGGATTGAAAAGTTATATCCACCTAAAAACCTGCAAATGAATGTATATAGCAGCTTGATTTATAAGTGCCAGCTCTTGGAAAAGACCAAGACGTCATTCAAGAGGTGAATGGATATACAAACCATGGTACATTCATACATTTTTCCGTCATAAAAAGAAATGATCGATTGTATATTTAGAAAACCCCATCGTCTCAGCCCAAAATCTCCTTAAGCTGATAAGCAACTTCAGCAAAGTCTCAGGATACAAAATTAATGTGCAAAAATCCCAAACATTCTTATACACCAGTAACAGACAAGCAGAGAGCCAAATCAGGAATGAACTTCCATTCACAATTGCTTCAAAGAGAATAAAATACCTAGGAATCCAGCTTACAAGGGATGTAAAGGACCTCTTCAAGGAGAACTACAAACCACTGCTCAGTGAAATAAAAGAGGACACAAACAAATGGAAGAACATACCATGCTCATGGATAGGAAGAATCAATATCGTGAAAATGGCCATACTGCCCAAGGTGATTTATAGATTCAATGCCATCCCCATCAAGCTACCAATGACTTTCTTCACAGAATTGGAAAAAACGGCTTAAAGTTCATATGGAACCAAAAAAGAGCCCGCATTGCCAAGACAATCCTAAGTCAAAAGGACAAAGCTGGAGGCGTCACGCTACCTGACTTCAAACTATACTACAAGGCTACAGTAACCAAAACAGCATGGTACTGGTACCACAACAGAGATATAGACCAATGGAACAGAACAGAGTCCTCAGAAATAATACCACACGTCTACAGCCATCTGATCTTTGACAAACCTGAGAGAACAAGAAATGGGGAAAGGATTCCCTATTTAATAAATGGTGCTGAGAAAATTGGCTAGCCATAAGTAGAAAGCTGAAACTGGATCCTTTCCTTACCCCTTATACGAAAATTAATTCAAGATGGATCAGAGACTAAATGTTAGACCTAATACCATAAAAACCCTAGAAGAAAATCTAGGTAGTACCATTCAGGACATAGGCATGGGCAAGGACTTCATGTCTAAAACACCAAAAGCAACGGCAGCAAAAGCAAAAATTGACACATGGGATCTAATTAAACTAGAGAGCTTTTGCACAGCTAAAGAAACTACCATCAGAGTGAACAGGCAACCTACAGAATGGGAAAAAATTTTTGCAACCTACTCATCTGACAAAGGGCTAATATCCAGAATCTACAAAGAACTCAAACAAATATACAAGAAAAAAACAAACAACCCTATCAAAAAGTGGGGAAAGGATATGAACAGACATTTCTCAAAAGAAGACATCCATACAGCCAACAGACACATGAAAAAATGCTCATCATCACTCGCCATCAGAGAAATGCAAATCAAAACCACAATGAGATACCATCTCACACCAGTTAGAATGGCAATCATTAAGAAGTCAGGAAACAACAGGTGTTGGAGAGGATGTGGAGAAATAGGAACACTTTTACACTGTTGGTGGGATTGTAAACTAGTTCAACCATTGTGGAAAACAGTATGGCGATTCCTCAAGGATCTAGAACTAGATGTACCATATGACCCAGCCATCCCACTACTGGGTATATACCCAAAGGATTATAAATTACTCTACTACAAAGACACATGCACACGTATGTTATTGCGGCCCTATTCACAATAGCAGAGACTTGGAATCAACCCAAATGTCCATCTGTGACAGACTGGATTAAGAAAATGTGGCACATATACACCATGGAATACTATGCAGCCATAAAAAAGGATGAGTTTGCGTCCTTTGTAGGGACATGGATGCAGCTGGAAGCCATCATTCTTAGCAAACTATCACAAGAAGAGAAAACCAAACACCGCATGTTCTCACTCATAGGTGGGAACTGAACAATGAGATCACTTGGACTCGGGAAGGGGAACATCACACACTGGGGCCTGTCATGGGGAGGGGGGAGGAGGGAGGGATTGCATTGGGGAGTTATACATGATATAAACGTTATGCACATGTACCCTAGAACTTAAAGTATAATAAAAAAAAAAAAATTTTAAATGAAAAAAAAAAAACTCCATAAATGATAATTTAGTTTCCTTGTGACTGGAAAATTTGACTTGTGCCATTTAGTTTAGAATGTGTGAGTTTTTGTTTACTATTGGATATGTAACTGAGTTTTAAAAATAAATATGCATAACAATAAAAGACTGAAGAGAGGGAAAAGAAAAAAAAAAAAAAAAGAAATGATCTACGAAGCCACCAAAAGACATAGAGAAGTCTTAAATGCCAATTACTAAGTGAAAGAAGCCAATCTGAAAACTCTACATGATGTATGATTCCAACTACATAACATTTTAGAAAAGACACAACTGTAAAAAGTAGTAAAAAGATTAGTGGTTGCCAGGGATTCAGACAGAGAGAGGGATGGATGGGCAGAACACAGGGGATTTTTAGGGTAGTTAAATTTTTATCCTGTATGATACTGAAATGGTGAATATACATGATTATATATTTGTCAAAACCCATGGAATGTACAACACAAAGACTGAACCCCGATGTAAACTATGGACTTTAGTTAATGTGTCAATATTGACTTATCATTTGTAACAAATGTGACACACTAACACATAATGTTTAAAATAGAGAAAATTGTTGCGCAGGGTAGTGAAGGGCATATGAGAACTCTGTATACTTTGCTGAATTGTTTCCATAAACCCAAAACTACTCAATACATTAAAATCTATTAAGCATAAAAAAATAAGTAAAATCTCTGTGAACATCAGTTCGAGTATATCATAAAGTGGATAAAGCAAAATGTAAAAGAGTATCTATTGTAAGTTATATTTTGTGTAAGGAAAAAGGGGAAAAAGAAAAAATATTACACACACACACACACCCTAGTCTGTTGGTTTATGCAAAAGCAAATGTGGGAAGAAAAATGTAGAAATAATTAGATTGGTACCTATTGTTGGTGAGAGGACAGGGTGGGAAAGGATAGGGGTTACTATACTTCTCAGAGTATATCTTTCTCTACAGCTCTGAATTTTGGAACCATGTTAATGTTTCACATACTCAACAAGGATATGACTAAAATCAACAAGTATGGAGGAAAACAAAATAAAATGGAAACAGAAGCAAATGAACTTATCATCAAACTGAAAGAGAACTCAAATGAACCTAAATAATGTTTGAACACAGTATTTTGAATATATATCCTCAGACTAAAGACAAAAAACTGTAAACAAATATTTAAATGAAGTACAGGTTGATTTTTCATAGTAGTATAGGATATCAATTATGAAACTGCTGTGCATTTTAGGATAAGCAAATGAGTAAATATATTGTGTATAATCGGAACCAGATTTCTCAACATTGAATAAAGGAGGTTAAACTATAAAAGAGAAAATGCTAGAATTAACCCTGTGCTATTGGATTGGAATTTGAATTACCAGTGTAAACTTCTGGTTTTTATAAATACATTTCACAATATATGTGATTATATTATAATCAGTATAACAAATTTGCATTTTATGTATATAAATAAATATAGAAATAGAGGAAGTGTGGCCTATATAGACATAGAGGATCTAGAAGCAATGGCATTCCAATCGCAGTAAACACTTGTAGCACCCAGGATTCCTTGAAGAAAGGGCCCATTTCAGGGCTGGAGCTGAGAAATTAAAAGATGAGTCTGGAGTATCTTATAAAGTCCAAAAATAAGAAAGTGCTCACTCTTGGACATAAACGTGGGAACGATAGACACTGTTGACTACTAGACAGGGAAGGGATGAAGGGGGCCATAGATTGAAAAACTACCTATTGAGTACTATGCTCACCACCTGGGTGCAATATTCCCATGTAACAATCCTGCACATGTACTCCCTATATCTAAAATAAAAGTTGAAAATTAAAAAAAATAAGGAAATGCTGAAAGAATGATAATCACATGGCAAAGGAACACAGGTGTCAGTTTGAAAGGGCTTTCACTGGCCAATCTAGGACTATTTGAGTATCAAAATAAATAATGATGGTAATGGATTAAACCTATCAAATAGAGTCCATTAATCCATACTACTATAAGTAAATAAGTACACACATAAACAAAAAATCATTTTATAGTAGAATGCCAACTAATAAATGTAGAATGAATGATCACATTGGAAAATTATAATTTCTTAATAATCAGAATAACAATAGACTCAGGCTAAAATCACCAATGTATACTAAAACAAGTTGGTGAAAGATGTAGCAATAACAGAATATTTACATAGTCTCAAAACGTCTTCCCATAAGATATTTGTTAGTTACAGGTTTTACCTTGTAACTTTACAGCAGAGAAACTTAGTAGATTCTACCTTAGGCAAGAAATCAAAATTCAACAACAGAAAAGGACAAATCAACATTGTTGATTCCTCATATGACATTCTGAGAAGAACACAATATCGTTTTTGTGGTACTCTTATCAAAATGTGTAGCCTAAATGTAGTCATGGGAAATCATCAAATAAAAAAAAATATGAGGGTATTCTAGTATTCTGCTAGAGCAGCCTTAACTCTAATAGTATCGAGATCGTTAAAAACTAAGAAAGAATGAGTACCTTTTCTAGATTAAAGGAGGCTAAAGAGACATGACAAATCAATGTGATATGCGACATGGATTACATCCTGAAGCAGAAAACAAAAAATCTTTTCTATAAATGTTATTATTAAGAATGAAGTTTGTAGATTAAATAATAGTAATGCACGAATGCTAATTTTCTGATTTTGATCATTATAGTCCAGTTATATAAGAAAAAAATTCTAAGAAACACACTGAAATAGAGATAAAAAGCCATCATGCCACGGATATACTTATATTTTTGATCTCTATGTCTATTGATAGATTGACAAATAATGTAGTAAAGACATAATAATAGCCAATTTGTTTAAGGGTATTAAAAATCCTTAATATGGCTGGGCGCAGTGGCTCACGCCTAGTAATCCCCGCACTTTGGGAGGCCGAGGTGGGCAGATAACCTGAGGTCGGGAGTTGACCGATATGGAGAAACCCCATCTCTACTAAAAATACAAAAAAAATACCCGGGCGTGGAGGAGCATGCCTGTAATCCCAGCTACTCGGGAGGCTGAGGTAGCAGAATCACTTGAACCCGTCAAGCAGAGGTTGTGGTGAGCTAAGATTGTGCCATTGCACTCCAGACTGGACGACAAAAGCAAAACGCCATCTCAAAAAAAAAAAAAAAAAAAGAAAGAAAGAAAGAAAAAGAAAAAAAAATCCTTAATATCTTAATATTCTCGCAAATTATATGTGATCTGAAATTATTTCAGAGTAAAAAGTTAAATAGGTTTTTAAAGTTAAAAAATAAAGTTTGTCAGGCTGAAGAAAACATTCAGCTATAGGCTAAAAGAGATATAGCCAAAATATAAGGTTACAGTCAATTTGAAAGTAAAATAGCAGAAATAAAGGCTGAAATTTGGTGTAATTATACAATAATAGGCAAAATATAGGAAAAATCAACTACTGGAGATAAAGGCAAAAAGAACTACTAGAGATAAAAATGTTCACTGTATAATGCTAAACATTTCATTTCACAAATAAAATGTAACAGTTATAAACTTGGGTATACCTGACAGCATGACTTTCAAATATATAAAGCAAAAATTGTAGAATTTCTTGGAACAACAGACAAATATACCATCAGAGTGAAGATTTTTAATACACTTTCACCAATAATTAATAGGAAGCAAAATATCAGTAAGGAAATGAAAGAGCTTAACATCACACATCAAAGTCTGACCGAATATATATAGAGAGAACACTGAATCCAACTGTTGCCAATTACATACTGTTTTCAATTATATATTATTTCATGTAATACAACCAAGAAAATGATCATTTTTGAGTCATAATATTAGTCTTAAAATACCAAATGACTTCTATCACACAATGTTCTTTGACCAGATTGCTATTAAAAGTTAATAACCAAAAATGATAGGTAGAAAACCCACATATGTGGGAAATTAAGAAATACACTGAAAAATAACTGATGAAAGAAAAAATTATAACTAAATTAGAAAATAGAAGTAAACTATAAAAAATTACACTTGAAGCCTAGAGTATACACATAGGTCAATATTTATAGGGAAATCTACAGGTTTAAGTGATTCTATTGAAAAGGATAAAACTATTTAGGGATTCAACTTCTTCCTGGTTTAGTCTTGGAAGAGTGTAAGTGTCCAGGAAATTATCCATTTCTTCTAGATTTTCTAGTTGATTTGCGTAGAGATGTTTATAGTATTCTCTGATGGTAGTTTGTATTTCTGTGGGGTCCGTGGTGATGTCAATCATTTTTTATTGCGTCTATTTGATTCTTCTCTCTTTTCTTCTTTATTAGTCTTGCTAGCGGTCTGTCAATTTTGTTGATTTTTTCAAAAAACCAACTCCTGGATTCATTGATTTTTTGGAGGGTTTTTTGTGTCTCTATCTCCTTCAGTTCTGCTCTGATCTTAGTTATTTCTTGCCTTCTGCTAGCTTTTGAATGTGTTTGCTCTTGCTTCTCCAGTTGTTTTAATTGTGATGTTAGAGTGCCAATTTTAGATCTTTCCAGCTTTCTCTTGTGGGCATTTAGTGCTATAAATTTCCCTCTACACACTGCTTTAAATGTGTCTGAGAGATTCTGGTATGTTGTATCTTTGTTCTCATTGGTTTCAAAGAACATCTTTATTTCTGCCTTCATTTCGTTATGTACCCAGTAGTCATTCAGGAGCAGGTTGTTCAGTTTCCATACAGCCAATATCATACTGAATGGGCAAAAACTGGAAAAATTCCCTTTGAAAACTGGCACAAGACAGGGATGCCCTCTCTCACCACTCCTATTCAACATAGTGTTAGAAGTTCTGGCTAGGGCAATCAGGCAAGAGAAAGAAATAAAGGGTATCCAGTTAGGAAAAGAAGAAGTCAGATTGTCCCTGTTTGCAGATGACATGATTGTATATTTAGAAAACTCCATGGTCTCAGCCCAAAATCTCCTTAAGCTGATAAGCAACTTCAGCAAAGTCTCAGGATACAAAATTAATGTGCAAAAATCACAAGCATTCTTATACACCAGTAACAGACAAACAGAGAGCCAAATCATGAATGAACTTCCATTCACAATTGCTTCAAAGAGAATAAAATACCTAGGAATCCAACTTACAAGGGATGTAAAGGACCTCTTCAAGGAGAACTACAAACCACTGCTCAGTGAAATCAAAGAGGACACTAACAAATGGAAGAACATACCATGCTCATGGATAGGAAGAATCAATATCGTGAAAATGACCATACTGCCCAAGGTGATTTATAGATTTAATGCCATCCCCATCAAGCTACCAATGAGTTTCTTCACAGAATTGGAAAAAACTGCTTTAAAGTTCATATGGAACCAAAAAGAGCCCGCATTGCCAAGACAATCCTAAGTCATAAGAACAAAGCTGGAGGCATCACGCTACCTGACTTCAAACTATACTACAAGGCTACAGTAACCAAAACAGCATGGTACTGGTACCAAAACAGAGATATAGACCAATGGAACAGAACAGAGTCCTCAGAAATAATACCACACATCTACAGCCATCTGATCTTTGACAAACCTGAGAGAAACAAGAAATGGGGAAAGGATTCCCTATTTAATAAATGGTGCTGGGAAAACTGGCTAGCCATAAGTAGAAAGCTGAAACTAGATCCTTTCCTTACTCCTTATACGAAAATTAATTCAAGATGGATTAGAGACTTAAATGTTAGACCTAATACCATAAAAACCCTAGAAGAAAACCTAGGTAGTACCATTCAGGACATAGGCATGGGCAAGGACTTCATGTCTAAAACACCAAAAGCAACCGCAGCAAAAGCCAAAATTGACAAATGGGATCTAGTTAAACTAAAGAGCTTCTGCACAGCAAAAGAAACTACCATCAGAGTGAACAGGCAACCTACAGAATGGGAGAAAATTTTTGCAATCTACTCATCAGACAAAGGGCTAATATCCAGAATCTACAAATAACTCAAACAAATTTATAAGAAAAAAGCAAACAACCCCATCAAAAAGTGGGCAAAGGATATGAACAGACATTTCTCAAAAGAAGACATTCATACAGCCAACAGACACATGAAAAATGCTCATCATCACTGGCCATCAGAGACATGCAAATCAAAACCACAATGAGATACCATCTCACACCAGTTAGAATGGCAATCATTCAAAAGTCAGGAAACAACAGGTGCTGGAGAGGATGTGGAGAAATAGGAACACTTTTACACTGTTGGTGGGATTGTAAACTAGTTCAACCATTATGGAAAACAGTATGGCGATTCCTCAAGGAGCTAGAACTAGATGTACCATATGACCCAGCCATCCCACTACTGGGTATATACCCAAAGAATTATAAATCATGCTGCTATAAAGACACATGCACACGTATGTTTATTGCGGCACTATTCACAATAGCAAAGACTTGGAATCAACCCAAATGTCCATCTGTGACAGACTGGATTAAGAAAATGTGGCACGTATACACCATGGAATATTATGCAGCCATAAATAAGGATGAGTTTGCATCCTTTGTAGGGACATGGATGCAGCTGGAAACCATCATTCTTAGCAAACTATCACAAGAACAGAAAACCAAACACCGCATGTTCTCACTCATAGGTGGGAACTGAACAATGAGATCACTTGGACTCGGGAAGGGGAACATCACACATCGGGGCCTATCATGGGGAGGGGGGAGGGGGGAGGGATTGCATTGGGAGTTATACCTGATATAAATGACGAATTGATGGGTGCTGACTAGTTGATGGCACAAGTATACATATGTAACAAACCTGCACGTTATGCACATGTACCCTAGAACTTAAAGTATAATAATAAAAAAAAAAGAAAAGGAGAAAACTGAAAATGAAAGCTAAGTATCCATCTTAGAGAAATTTGTAATAAAAAACATTAAAATAAACCCATATACTATAGGAGAAAGGATAATAATAAAAAAGCTAAATCAATAAAAATGAAAAAGTGAACAATAGAGATCATAATGAATTAAAAGATGATTCCTTGAAAAGACTAATAAATTAACAAAGTCATTACCAAGATTGATATAAGAAAAATAAGATAGAAGTCAAAAGTAATCAACATTAAGAAAGAAATGGTTTACCTATGGATAGACAATAAAATAAATTATATGTAATTAAGTATATTGACAAATTTTATCAATATGTATAAATCACAATTTTTTTCTAATAAAGAATTATAACTTATCAAAATTGAAACAAAAGGAAGTGAAAACCTGAATAGTTTTATGATCCTCTGGTAAATGAATCATTCAAAAATGTGCCTATAATGTGAACTCCAGATCCACAAGGTTTTACCAATGAATAATATCTAACATTCAAAGAAAAAGTAATTCCAATCTCACATTAATGATCCCAAGCCAATCTCATTCATGAACTGAGATACAGAAATCATAAAGGAAACATTAGTAAACCAAATTTAGAAATATAAAAAAAAAATGACATGGCAAAAATGTATTTATTCAAGGAATACAAACTTTAGTTTTAATAGCAAATAATGCAATTTGCCACATTAAAGATTTAAAAAGAAACAGTAACTGAACATCTCAACTGATGCAGAAAATACTTTTGATAAAATTTGGCATCTATTTATTTAAAAAATTCTTAGAAAATGAAAAGTAAAAAACATTTTCATCTGATAAGTTATATCTGCAAAATCCTTTATAAAAAGAGTACACTGATTCATAAAACAATTGAAGGCATTCCCTTTAAATTCATGAAAAAGACAAATTCATCCATTATTATCACTTCTATTCACCATTGTACTGAAGAACTTGGCCAGAACAGTAGGAAATAAATTGAAAATAAAATAAAAATAAAAGTCATACAGATTGGAAAAGAAGAGGCAAAGCTTTCATTATTCACAGACAATGTAGCACACCAAGAATATGGACAAGCAACTACAGATGAATCATTAGAATAAATAAGATAGTTTAGCAAGGTGGTTGGACACAAAATCGGTATACAAAAATCACTTGTGTTTATATGCACCGGAAACAAAAATATTGAAAAAATTTTAATTTTGCCATTTCTAATATGTATAATAAAAAATTAAAATAGAACTAAATCTAGTGAAAGATATACAAGCATTCTATAATGAAAGCTACAACACATTGCTGAGAATAGACATAAATAAACTGAGCTTTATTATCATGTTTTTTATTTGGAAGACTCAACATTGTTAAGGTATCAGTTGTAACCAAATTTAACTACATATTTGGTATAATCCAAATGAAATTCCCAGGAAGAATGTTTGACAAAATTGATAAGCTAACTTTAAAATTTATATAAAAATATAAAGGGTCTAGTATAACCAAGAAAATCTTGAAGAAGAACAACGTTGGAGGACTTACACTGTTTATTAGATTATAAAATTTACAATAAAACGATAGTAATTCAGAATGGTGTGGCATTGGCAGAAAGGTAGACAAGTAGATTAATGAAAGAGAATGGAATCCAGAAATAGACTACCCTGACAACAACCTCATACCATACAGGAAAACTCATTTAAAATACATCATTTTTCTAAATGTAAAATAAAGTGAAAAATCTCTAAAAGAAAACATAAGGAAACAACTTAATAACCTTGTATAGACAAAGATTTCTTAAGACCCAAAAAGCAATAATAATTTTAAAATAAAAAATTGGACTTTATTGACATTAAAAGCTGTTCAAATATAATCATTAAAGTCGGTGGCTCACGCCTGTAATCCCAACACTTTGGGAGACGGAGGTGGGTGGATTACCTGAGGTCTGGAGTTCGAGACCAGCTGACTAACATGGTGAAACTCCATCTCTAATAAAAATACAAAAAAGTAGCCAGACGTGATGGCACATGCTTGTAATCCCAGCTACTTGGGAGGCTGAGGTAGGAGAATCTCTTGAACCCTGGAGGCAGAGGTTGCAGTGAGTCAAATTCACACCATTGCACCCCACCCTGGGCAAAAAGAGCAAAACTCCATCTCAAACAAAGAAACAAACAAAAAAATCCTTTGTTTGTGAAAGTACACCATGAAAAGAGAGAAAGGGCAAATCATATATCTGACAAGGGCCTTATATACAGAATATACAAACAATTCTTACAAGTCAACAATAAAAAAAGAAATAACCCAATTAAGTATGTGCAAATAATTTGAATACACATTTCTCCAAAGAAGATATACAAATGGCCAATAAATACATGAAAAGATGCTCAACATCATTAGCCCTCAGAGATATGCAAATCAAAACCACAATAATATGCCACTTCACATCCACTAAGATGGCTATAATTTTTTAAAAGACAATAACAAGTCTTAGTGAGGATATGGAGACATTGGAACCTACATATATTGCTAAGGAAGATGTAAAATGGTACAGCCACTTTGGAAAACAGTCTGACAGTTCCTCAGTTAAACATAGAGTCAAAATATTATCTAGGTATATTCCCAAAAGAAATTAAACATATATCCACAATATCATGTATAAAAGTGTTCATAACAAGCATTATTCATAGTAGCCAAAAAGTGGAAGAATCTCAATGTCCTTCAATGGATTAATGAATAACCAAATGTGCTATATCCAAACAAGGGAATATTACACAGTTATAAGGAATGAAATACTAACATATGCTATAATGTGGATGGACCATGTTTACTCTAAGAAGCCCATAACAAAAGATCACATGTTATATGATTCTATTTACATGAATTTTCCAGAAAAGGCAAATCTACAGAAACACAAAGAAGATTATATGGGAATTGGGAGATAATGGAGAGTGACTGCTAGTAGGTACAGGGTTTATTTTCGGAGTGATGCGAATGTCCCCAATTAATTGTGTTTATGGTTGCACAACTCTAAAAACCATTGAATTGTACACTCGAAAGGAGTAAATTGAATAGGGTATGAATTGGTCTCAGTAAGACTGTTTAAAAATAAGTCTTTTATAAAATGGAAAAGTAAGTTAGAGGATTGCAAAAGGTGTCTGCAATGAATATATCTGACAAATGACTCTTATCAAGTATACATAAAGAAAACACACAAATTATTAAGAAAAAGAAAACACAACAAAAACATGGCAGCAAACTTAAAGAGACACTTTACAAAAGAGGATATGACCAATTGGATAATGACCAATTAGCATTTAAAAAAGTGCTGATCATCAAACAATTGTCATTAGTGAAATGCAAATTAATACCGCAACCAGATACTACCCACTAGACTGACTCTAATTTAAAATATTGACAATTACTAACTGTTGGAAACAATGTGGAAGAACTGGAGCTCTTCTACACTCCTCCTGGAAATGTAAAATTGTATAGCAACTTTTGAAAACTGTTTGAAAGTATTTACCAAAGCTAATCATATGCCTACTTTATGGATTATGACCTAGCAATTTCATTCCTGGGCATGTATAGCCCAAAGAAATGAATGCATATACTCACCAAAATACACACACGACTGCTTCTAACAGCTTTATTTATAACAGCCAAATTAAAACCAACATGTACTCATCATCAAAAAACTGACAAATAGTAGTCTATTCATACAAGGGAATACTACTTAATAAAGGCCACATCAATGACACCACGACAACATGGATGAATCTCACAGACATAATGATGAGCAAAAGAAGCCAGACTCCAAAGACCACATACTGTATGACTGTTTTCATATGAACTTCAAAAAAGTTAAAACTAATCACTAATTTGTAAAAACAAAATAGCAGTCTCCTTTGGGGGAAAATGGACAGCAAAGCTCACATGTTCTAAGGTGCTTCAAATCTTCTTTGTCTTTATCAGAATGATAGTTAGATGGGTGTATGCATGAATTTTCAAAAATCATTGAGATGTGCATTTAAAAGTAGTGTATTTTATGTGCTTTATTTATGTTATCCCTTGATATAAAACAATATCATCAATAATGTAACATAATTTGAGTGAAAGAAGACAGACATAAAGGAATACATACTTATTATTCCATGTGTATAAATTTCAAAAACAGACAAAACTATACGTTGTTTCTTTTTAAGGATACATATTTAAGTGCTAAAAACTTTGAAGAATCAAGGAATGATTACCACAAAATTCAAATGTTTATCTCTTGGGAAATGTGAGGGAAATATGATAATAGAAGGTCATGCATTGGGCCTCTGGAGTAGAGTAATATTCTGTTCCTTGGATGGAGTGGTAGGTACAGGGATGTTCCTTCAACTGTACATATATTTTCTTACACTCTTGTATGTATGCTAATCTTCAAAATTAAGAAAAATGTAAAACAAAATAAAACAACTACACTATAAAGGGAAAAATATATTAAAGTATCCATAAAAGTTGGATCCCTGAGAATTTCACTAATATCTTAAGGCTGGATAATTTCCTAAAAGATACATTCCTTACCATCAAAAGAGTTAGTGAGTGTTTTATAATTGGAATGGATTAAAAACATTGTATTTATTCATGCTAGGGAAGTAGTGTTGGAAAATGTTTCTGACACTAGGAAAATTTTCCCAAAAGAAAATACTCAGAATATCAAAGTTATGAAAATATATATATCCAAGTTCAGCAAAATATTCCCATAACTGAATCATAAGAGCAATCAAAATAATTATGTAGAGATGTGGCAAAACAGTATGAATTGATAATATACCAGAATATGGAACTAGCTCAGTATTTTCCAATATATTCATTTTCTGGGATATTCACTGAAATGTTCTTTATAATAGCAAAAATTGCAAGCAATGTATGTCTACCAGTTAGGTATTAGTTCAAAAAGTTACAATGTATTAATAAAATGAAGTATTCTGCAAATTATTGAATGCAAATTACTAAATGAATATGTATATTTTATACACCTGGGCTGTCCAGTACGGTAACCACTAGCAATATCTAAATTTAAATTAATTAAAGTTAAATAAAAGTTTAAATCAAGTTCCTTAGTCACATTAGCCACATGTGATTAGTAGCTGCTGCATTGGACGGTACAGAATAAAACATTTCTGTCATTCCATAAGTTCTGGACAAGTATTCAAATACTCAAAAGTATTAAGCAAAATGTGTAAATTTTAAAAACAGATTTATTTTAATCTATATTTTCATTTGTGCATATTTGTGGGAAGATATACCAAAATGTTGACAGTGGTTATCTTTAGGACTAGGTTGTGAGATTGAGGATGATTTTTGCTTTCTTTCTCCTACTTTGTTTTCTGAAAATTTTTACAATAGCATGTATAACGTCTATAATCAGAAAAGAGTCAATAAAAGATTCAATTTACTGGAAAAAATGACAAACTGTTTAAGCTCTTTGATATATTTCTTGAAATGTATCTTAAGGGAATGATCAAAATTGCAGACAAAAGTATAATCACAAAGCTGTCCATTGCAGCATTGCTCATAATCAGGGAAAATGGGGAGGGGCTATATATCCAGTAATAGTAACATGGTTAAATTAATTTGTGATTTGATTTATGATGTTTTTCTCAATGAGAATGTATTGTCACATAATATGTATTATGTTACGTTATGAAGATGGAAAATGAGTCTTCTTAGGAAGTCTTTCACCATACAAAATGAAGCCAAAAGTATAGAGGGCTTCCAAGCAAGGATGGCAAATTGAATGCTCTCATTTACTTTTGCTCCCTTCTGAAATTCCACTAAAGCAACAGTGAGGGAAATTGTGTAAAGGCATAAACCAACAGAGACAAATACATAATAAAAGAGGAGATAAAAGTAGCAACATATTAGGTAAGCAAATATCGCATGTAAGGAAAACCCTCTTTCGCCACTCAGTTTCCGAACAGGGGAAGCCAGACCTAGGCCTCTCAGGCAGGAGATTTAAGGATTCTTCTCACCAATCTAAACAGCTTCTAAAAGGACATTTCTAGAGTGGAAAGTTGGGGTTTCCCACAAAAAATGACTTAGGCCTTCCAAGCAACTTTAAAATTGTTTATTGTGAAAGATTATATATATGTACAGACTATATATTTTATATATAATATATATTCTACATATTATTTATATTATATAATATATTCTATTCTCTCTATTCTATTCTTTCTCCCCATATATGTAATATATAATATATAACTATATATCATATAAATATATATATTTATATATTATATTATAGATAATATATAATATATGTGTATAGTATAATATATATTATATCCATAATTTATATTATATAATACATATTATATAAATATGATCTATTATATAATATATGTTATATAATATATTATATGTCATATACATTATATAATATATATTTCTATTTACATATATTATATTTATATAATATATATAATTATATATTTAATTTGTATATTTTTATATATTTATTTATTTTTATTTACATTTCTATATTATATATGTATTAATATAATATATTATATATATTTATTTATATATTTATTATATATAATTTATATAATATATAATATTTTTATATATTATATACTATATTTTTATAATATAATATATTATATATATTTATTTATATATTTATTATATATAATTTATATAATATATAATATTTTTATATATTATATACTATATTTTATATAATATAATATATATTATATCCTATATTTTATATGATATAATATATATTATATTTATATATTACATATATATTGGGGAGAGAGAGAATAGAAGAGCACACAAAACAAAGTACAGCTAATGAATTATCACAAACAACACTTAAGTAACCACCACCCAGATAAAGAAATAGAAATTTGCCATCAGACCCATTATCCCCATTAGGGTGCTTTTAAATCTCTACCTGCTCCTTCCTCACCTGGGGTAACCAGGATGTCAATTTTATGGTAAGCATATTCTTGATTTTCTTTATAATTTTCCTACCTTGGCATGTATCCTCAAACATTGCTGTTTAGTTTTGCTTAATTTTTAAAGCTTCATACAAATACAATATGTAGTGCATATTATATATGGCTTCTCATACTCAACATTGTATTTGTGAGATTCATGTATGTTGCTGCATATTGCTGCAGTTGATTCATTTCATTGCTGTAGGGTAGTGATTCTCAAATTTGAGAGTGTATCAGAATCACCCAGAAGGTTTGTTAAAACACAGATTTCTGGGGCCCCAATATGCAGTTTCTGATTTAATCAGCCTAGGTTTGGGCTCAAGAATTGGCATTTCTAACCACTTCCCAGGTGATGCTGGTGCTTGTGGTTGAGGAATCCCACTTTGAGGATCACTGATATATAATATTTTATTTTCTATGAAAGTACCATGATTTACTTATACATTCCACTGTTAATGGACACTTGGGTTGTTTCCCATTTGGGGCTGTTTAGATAATGCTATTATGAATAGTCTCGTACATGTTTCTTGGTGTCCATATGCACACATATCTACAAAGATTATACCTCTGCTGAGTTATAAGGTATAGATACTTTTTTCTTTTTCCTTCCTTCCTTCCTTCCTTCCTTCCTTCCTTCTTCCTTCCTTCATCCCTCCCTCCCTCCCTTCCTTCCTTCCTTCCTTCTTTCTTTCTTTCTTTCATTTTTTCTGAAATGGAGTTTTGCTCTTGTTGCCCAAGCTGGAGTGCACTGGTAAGATCTTGGCTCACTGCAGCCTCTGCCTCCCAGGTTCAAGCGATTCTCCTGCTTCAGCCTTCTGCGTAGCTGGGATTACAGGCACCCGCCACCACACCTGGCTGATTTTTTTGTATTTTTAGTAGAGACAGGGCTTCACCGTGTGGGCCAGGTTGGTCTTGAACTCCTGGCTGCAGGTGTTCTGCTTGCCTCTGGCTCCCAAAGTGCTGGGGTTACAGGCATGAGCCACCATGCCCAGCCGATGGATATTTTTAAATTAGTGGAAGAGCCAAATAGTTATGCCAAGTTGTTGTACCAATACACATTCCCTCTTAGCACTGTCTGAGGGTTTTGGTTAAACCACATCCTTGTCAACACTTGATATTAGCCATTTTGTTGCATTGACATTTTGTGGAATTTTCTAAGAACTAAGAAAGTTGATTAACTTTTCACATGTTTTTGGTCATTTGTCTAGTTTTTGGAAGTGCATGGTCATGCTTTTTTTTCTTATGGATTTGCAGACATTCTTTGTCAGATAAATGTAGTGTATTGAAAGTATGTTCTGTAGCTTGTCTTTTCCCTTTCTTAATAGTTTCCTGAATAGATGCTCTTAAATTTGTTATCAAATTTATAATTTTTCCTTCTAGTATTTTTTAGCATGTTTTAGAAATACTTATTTACCTCAACATCATAAAAGTCTTCAATTATCTCCCAGAAGCTCTGTCATCTTGCCTTTCACATGTAGATCTACACTCCTTCTGAAACTAATTTTTTGTATATGGCATAAAGTTGCAATCAAATTTCTTTTTTCTTTCTAATTGCTATACAGTTATTCCTACATTGTTTGTTGAAAAACAGCCCTTCCTCTGCTGCTCTGCAATGCCAGCTTTGTCTTAAATCAAGTGGCCAAATATGCATAAGTCTGTTTCTGGGCACACTGTTCTGTTCCTTTGCTCTTCTTGTCTATTTCTGTACTGATACCAGGCTTAATTGATGTTGTTTTATAAGTCTTCATGTGTTGTGGAGCACATGATATGATCTTGTTCATCTTTGCATTTCCACATAAATTTTAAAATCAGCTTGTCAAGTTTCACAAAGTCCTCTTGGGAGTTAACTGAGATTTCATTAAATATATTCAAGTTTGGGAAGAAGTGACATGTGTTTAAAGTTGAATCTTTCAATCCTAGAAAAAATGGTGTGTCCTTTCATTTCTTTACATGTTCTTCAATATCGCTTAATAATGACCTATAGTTTTAGGTATAGAGGCTTCATGTATCTTATGTTAGACTACTGTTAGATTTATTCCTAGGCATTTGACATTTTGATGTTATTGTAAATTATATGCTTTTATTTATATTTCTGTCTATTACTGGTATGAGTTTTACATATTAACTTTATATACCACAAAACTTATAAACCCACTTATGAATACTTATATTTGTAGGAGATGACTGTTTTATATCTTTCTTTCCAATCATAATACCTTTTATTTCTTTTTTCTATTTTTCCCTTAGTGTACTGGCATTATCCAGTACAATATAAATAGAAATGGTGATAGTGGTCACTCTTGTCTTATCTCCAACCCGATAGTGCCTTCAACATTTCACCATTAAATATGAGAATTGCTATGGGATTTTATGTGTCAATATATTTTATCTGCCTCAAACCCTGTTTTCTGTTGTTTAAGATGTTTATCAAGACAATACGTGCACCGCTAAACATAGACCCTTATCAGCAGTTCTCCTTTTTGCCCTTTGAAGCATGTGATCTACTCCCTGTTCTTACACCCCCTCCCCTTTTGAAACACTTAATTAAAAAAAACTTGCTGGTTTGAGGCTCAGGTGGGCATCACAGTCCTGCTGATATGTGATGTCACCCCCTGTGGCCCAGCTGTAAAATTCCTGTCTTTGTACGCTTTCTCTTTATTTCTCAGTTGGCCGACAGTTATGGTAAATAGAAAGAACCTATGTTGAAATATTGGGAATGGGTTCCCCCATATGCTTCCCCTTTGGCCATGATTGTAAGTTTCCTGAGTCTTCCCCAGCCATGCAGAACTGTGAGTCAATTAAACCTCCTTTGTTTATAAATTACCCAGTCTCAGCTAGTATCTTTATAGCAGTGTGAAAACGAACTAATAACTAATAACATTAGCTATTTTCTCCTTCTTCTCCTCCTTCGTCTTGGTTAGTCTTGCCAGGAGTTTGTCAATTCTTTTCATATTTTCAAATAATCCAATTTTGTCTATACTGATCCTCTCTAGTACATTCATTTTTTATTTCATTGATCTCCATTCTTATCATTGGTATATCCTACCGCCTTAATAAATTTAATTTACTGTTCTTTTTAACTTCTTCTGATACATGCTTAGCTCAATGATTACAGCCTTTCTTCTTTTCTAATTTTTTTCATATAACTGTACAAATTTCCCTCTGAGCATGGCTTTAACTGAATAATGCAAGCTTTGATATGCAGTATATTTTTGTTATCATTCAGTTAAAATGGTTTCTAAAAATTTCCATTATGATATATTATTTTACCTATTGATTACTTAGAAGTATATTTTAAATTATCAAACATATAAGTGTTTTCCAGGTATCATTTCATAATTGATTTCTCACTTCACCTGTGATCAGATAACTGACTCTATATTGCTTACGTCCAATGAAATTTGCTGAAACTTGTTTGATGGCCTAGTGTATAATGAATTTTTATGTATGTCCCATGTGTGCTTAAGACAATGTATTTTATGCAATTATTGGGTGTACTATTCTATATGTAACAATTCAATCAAGTATTTAAATTACATGCTCAAAGATTCTATATTCTTAGTATTTATTGTTGTTTACATGACTGGTTACCAAGATAGATGTATAAAAATCTTTAATCATGATTGTAGATTTGTCTATTTCTCTATGTAATTTTGTTGGATTTTACTTTATATGTTTTGAAATTATAATATTAGGTACATATATATTTAGTGTTTTTATATTTGCTTGATAAATTCACCATTTTAAATGTAGTGCCTCTTTTTATTTCTACAAATATTTTTGGCTTAAAATGAATTTAACTAAGATTAATACAGTTAAACCAGCTTTCTTTTTGGTGAGAATTTATATAGCGCATCTTTTCCTTTTTTTACTTTCAACATTTCTATATCCTTTCAGATTCTCGAGTAAACAGCATGTAGTTGGGATTTTAGACAGTCTGACAAGCTTCTTAATTGGAATATTTAGTCCCTTTCCACATAATATAATTACTTTTTATTTTGAGTTTTTAAATACACCTTAATGAAGCATGATTGACCTTTATAAAACATAGAATATTAAGTGTAGAACTACGAACTTTTATACATATATATACCCAGCTGACTGCCATACAGAACAAGATTCTATTTGCTTAAATCTACTATTTTACTATACACTTCTATTTCTCCCATTTTCTCTGTTTTTCCTTTTCCCTTCCTTTTTTCCTTTCTTTTGGAGGGAATATTTTTATTATTTTATTTCCCCCTCTATTGGCTTAAAAATTATACACTCTTGTCATGTAGCTAAAGCAGTGCTTAATATAGCATTTAGTTTAAAAACCTATATTACAAAATAAGAAAGATCTCAAATCAATAACCTGACTTATTTAAGACAATAGAAAAATAAGAGTAAACTAAACCTAAAGCAGAAGGGAGAAAATAATAAATGCTAGATTTGAAATGAATAACATGGGGAATATAAAAACAATAGAGAAAATCAATGAAGTCAAAATTGGTTATTTAAATGCATCAACAAAATTGACAAACCTTTAGATAGACAAACCAGAAAAAAATTAGAAAATAAAATTATTACAATCAGTAAAGAAAAATGTACATTGAGACTGAATTTGCAGAAGTGAAAGGGATTATAAAGAAATACTATGAACAATAGTATATCAACTAATTAGATAAATTAGATAAAATGGACAACTCCTATAAAAACACAAACTTCTGAAGCTAAGTGAAGAGAAATAATCTAAGTGGACCTATAACAAGTAAAGAAAACAAAGTAGTAATTTAAAATATGTCACAAGGAAAAGCCAAGGCCCAGATGGCATCACAGGTAAGTTTTATTCGAAATTTAAAGAACTAACATGAATCCTCCACAAATTCTTTCAAAAGGCAGAGGAGGAGAAAACACTCCCAAACTCGTTCTATGAAACCAATATTGCGATGATACAAAACAAGATAAAAGCATTACAAGAAAACTGCAGATGAATATCTGTTATAAATAAAATAATCCTCCACAAAACACTAGTAAAATAATCCAGAAACACACAAAAAATATTTTACACCATGACCAAGTTGGATTTATCCTAAGAATGCAATACTGATTTAACAGTTAATGAAATGCACAATACCTATACAATAAAAGACAAAAAACACATGCTCGCCTCAATATATGCAGAAAATAATTTGACAAAATCCAACACTATTTCATGATAAAAAAAAAAAAAACTCAATAAACTAGGAATAAAAGGAAACTTCCTCAACCTGAGAAAGGACATCTACAGATGACCCACAGATAACATCATACTTAATGGTGAAAGACGGAATGCTTCCCCAAGACCAGGAATGAGATAAAGATGTCCACTCTTGACACTTACATTTAACATCATATGAGAGGTTCTAGCTAAGGCAAGTAGGCAATAAAAAGAAATAAAAGGCATCCAGGTTTGAAAAAAATAAGTAAAACTCTTGGCATTCAAGGATGATATGATCTTTTATATGGAAAAATTCTAAGAAATTAACCATTAATACTAAAATACTTGAACTAATATTTATAAATAAATTCAGCAAGATTGCAAGACAAAATTAATATGTAAAAATTAATTGTATTTCTCTATGTAAACAATGAACAAAATGAAATTGACAACAATTCTATTTACGATGGCATCAAAAGGAATCAAATACTTAGAAATGAATTTAACAAAGGAAGTGCAATGTTAAAGAAACTTTAAAAATTGGTGAAAAAATAAACAAAATCAATATAAATATAAATACATTCCTTTCCAGAAGATTTAATATTCTAAAAGTGGCACTGATCCCCCCCCCCAATTAATCTATAGATTCAGCACAATTTCTATTAAAATCCCAGCTGTTTGGAAGTTTTTGCTTGCAAATAATTACTAGCTAATCCTAAAATTCATATGGAAATGCGAGAGATAATCTGGAGAAAATGTTTGAGGATGCCATTTACAATTTCAAAACTTGCTACAGAGCTGCAGGGATCAAGACATAGTAGCATAAGGATAGATACATGAGAGCTGAAGCAAAATTCAGAGTCCAGAAATACACACTTTCAGTATGGTCAATTGAGTTTCAGTAAGGTTCCAAGATAGTGCAGTAGGGGAAAGAATAATTTATTCAACAAATGGTAATGAAGTAACTGGATATCCAAAAAAAAAAAAAAAAAAAGAAAAGTTGTACCCATTCCTTAAACCATATACAAAAATTAATAAAACTTGATCATGGACCTAATGTAAAAGGTAAAACTAGAAAATTCTTAGAAGAAACTGTAGGAGTTAATCCACATGCTCTTGAGGTAAGCAAAGAATTTATAGATATGACACCAAAAGCATAAGCAACAAAAGAAAAAAAACATGTTTGACTTCATCACAACTTAAAACTTTCTACTACAAACAATTCCATCAAACAGTAGGGCAATACACAGAATGGGACAAAATATTTGCAAACATCTGATAAGGGATTTGTATCTGTAATTTATAGAAAATATGATTCAATTATAAAGACATAAATATCCCATTTTATAATGAGCAAAACATTTGAATAGATATTTCTCTAAAGAGAAATGGCCAGGCCGGGCGCAGTGGCTCAAGCCTGTAATCCCAGCACTTTGGCAGGCCAAGACGGGCGGATCACGAGGTCAGGAGATCGAGACCATCCTGGCTAACACGGTGAAACCCCATCTCTACTAAAAAAAAATGCAAAAAATCTAGCTGGGCGAGGTGGCGGGCGCCTGTAGTCCCAGCTACTCGGGAGGCTGAGGCAGGAGAATGGCGTAAACCCGGGAGGCGGAGCTTGCAGTGAGCCGAGATCCAGCCACTGCACTTCAGCCTGGGCGACAGAGTGAGACTCTGTCTCAAAAAAAAAAAAAAAAGAGAAATGGCGATAAGCATATGAAAAGATGCTCAACAATATTAGCCACTAATGAAGCACAAATCAAGACAACAATGAAACAATGAACTTCACACAACTAGGATGGCTATAGCCAAAAAGATAGACAATAAAATGTGTTAAAAATGGCATGGATAAATTGTAGCCATCCCATATTGGTAGTGGAAATGTAAAATGATTCAGCTGCTGTAAAAAAAAAAAATTGGCATTCTTCAAAAAGCTAAACACAGAGTTATCATATGGCTCAGCAACTCTACTCCTAATTATATGCCCAAGAAAATGAGGACATACATTCACCCAAAAACCTGTACACAAATGTTCATGGCAGCATTTTAATAACAGTCAAAAAGTGGGGAAGAAAACAAATGCCCCTCAATGAATGAATGGATAAACAAAATGTTACATAACCACACAATGAAATAATATACAGCCATAAAAAAGAATAAAGTAATGATGCATAAGTAGGTATAAATTTAAGTTTTAAAGTGTGCAATATTTTTACACCCATATTCATAGCAGCATTATTCATAATAGCTACAAAGATGATGCAAACCGTATTCATAGATGAAAGAATGGTTAAATAAAATTTAATATATACATACAATGGAATGCTATTAAACCTTAAAAGGTTGGGAAATTCTTACACATGCCAAGACATGAAAGAACCCTGAAGACATTATGTTGAGTGAAATAAGTCAGTTAAAAAAAATATTGTAAGTTTCCACTTATGTGAGGTACCTATAGTGGTCAAATACATGGAGACAGAAAGTAGGATGGTGGTTGCCAGAAGCTGTGGGTGGAAAATGCTGAGGAATGGGGACCTAATGATTCATTTGTATAAAGTTTTGGTTGGAGAAGATGAAAACGTTCTAGAGATGCTTGGTGGTGGTGATGGTTGTACAACAATGTGAATGTACTTAATGCCACCAAACTGTACACTTAAAATGGTGGCAATAGTAAATTTTAAGTTATGTATATTTTTACCACAACAAAAAATTATTTGATTTTTAAAAGTGCACAAGTAAGTTACACTGAAAGCTACCAATTATGGATGAGAGAAATTAGAAAAATCTAAAATAAATGGAAAATTCATGTTCATAGATTGGAGGCTCAATATTGTTAAAATGGACGTTTTCCTGTATTGCCTTATAGATTTGATGAAATCTCTGTAAAAATTTGAGCAGCCTTATTGGAAAAATTAACAAGCTGATGCTAAGTCCCATATGGAAATGCAATGTACCAAGAATAGCCTAAACGATTTTGAAAGTGAAGAAAAATGTGAGAGACGTTAAACTACCACATTAAAAATTTTACGATAAATCTACATTAATAAAGACAGAATGATCCTGGCTTAATGATAGACACATATATCAATAGTGCTTTGGTCTAAATGTGTCCTCCAAAATTCGTGTGTTGGAAATTTAATCTAACAATGCAACAGTGTTGGGAGGTAGGATGTTTTGGAAAGTGTTTAAGTTATAAACACTCTGCCCTTATGAATGGATTAATGCTGTTATAAAAGGGTTTGATGAGGGGAGCTTGCTCTGTTGGAGTTCCACCTTCTACCACGTGATGACGGAACATTTTTCCCCTCCAGAGAATGCAGCAAGAAGGCTCTCACCAGGCACTAGATGCCAACGCCTTCTTAGACTTCCTGGCCTCCAGAACTGTGAGAAATAAATGTATGTTCTTTATAAATTACCCAGTCTCAGATATTCCGTTATAGCAGCACAAAACATACTAAGACAGAAACTGGTACCAGAGGAATGGGATGTTGCTATAACAAATACCCTAAAATGTGGAAGCTGTTTTTGAACTGGGTAATAGGTAGAGTTTGGAACAGTTTTGAAGTGAATCCTGGAATAAAAGTCTGTATTAACATGAATACAGCATTGAGAGTGATTCTGGTGAGGGCTCAGAAAGAGAAGAGCTATAGAGAAAGCTTCATTTTTCTTAGAAATTATGTAAATGATTGCGAACAGAATGTTGCTAGAAATATGGGCAATAAAGACTGTTCTGATGAAGTCTCAGGTGGAAAGGAGGAACAATGTGTTGGAAACTGAAGAAAAGGTCATCTTTATTATAAAGTGGCAAAGAACTGGGCTAAATTGTCTGTGTCCTGGGACTTTATGGAAGGCAGAACTTAAGAGCAAGGAAGTGAGATGTTTGGCAGAAAAAAATCTCTAAGGAGCAGATTGTTCAGGACGCTGCATGGCTTCTCTTAACTGTTTATAGTAAAATGCCAGAAGAAATTATTTGAAGACAAACCTTATAATTAAAAGGAAAGCAGAATGTAAAGATTTGGAAAATTCTCAGCCTGGCCATACAAATAATTTAAAAGTGTGATTAGTAGAGAAAACTAAGAGCATGGCCAACAACTTTTTGATAAGGGGATTAGTATGAATAGAAAGAAGCCAGATTTTGTTCACCAAGACTATGAGAGAGTGATCCTAAGGACATTTCAGGGATCTTCTAAGCTATCCTTTTCATCACAGGCTCAGAGTACTAGGCCCTTTGGAGTAGAATGATTTTCATTAAGGGGCCAGGGTACCTGCAAGACCTCAGTGCTCACTGCCAAGTGTCACCTCAGGTCTACGCTCTCCACATTATGGTGCAGTACTCCTTGGCCCACCCCAGCTGTGGCTCAAGCAGGCCCCAGTGTAACTCAGACCACTGGTCCATAGGGCACAAGTGGTGAGCCTTGGCAGCATCCATGTGGTACTAATTCTGCATGGCTTCCTCCACCTAGATTTCAAAGGATGTCTTAGACAGTCTCAGGGTCCAGGTAGACACCTGTCAAAGAGGCAGGGCTCCCACAGAGAGTTTCCACTAGGGCAATGCCTAATGGAGCCATGGAAACAGGGCTGCCCCTGAGGCCTCAGACTTGTAGAGCTACCAGTATTCCACGTCAGCCTGGCATAGTTACAGGCATCTGACTCCAAACCATGAGAACCATGGGGGTAGGGTTTTGGGGAGCCTTGGACACCCAACCTCTGCCCCAGTAAGTCTGGAAGGTGGGATATAAAGTTATAAAGTCAAAGAAGATAATGCTCCAGTCTTAAGATTTAACATTGTTTGTCCTTTTGGGTTTTGGACCTACTTGGGACCCACTACTCTTTTCTCTTTTCCTATTTCTCCCTTTTGGGATAGAATTGTACAACCTGTGCCTATCCCACCACTATATTTTAAAATGTGTAACTTGTTTGATTTTACAGCCTCGCAGATGGAAGGAAGTTTGCCTCAGGATGCATCGTGTCTTGAGTCTCACCCATATTTAACGTAGACAAGACTCTGGATTTTAGGCTTTTGAGTTGATATTGGAATGAGTTAAGATTTTCGGTGCTTTGGGGATAGAATGAATGTATTTTTCATGTAAAAAGGTCATGAATTTTGAGAGTCCAGAAGCAAAATGCTATATGCTGAAAGTGTCTCCCAAAATCCATATATTGGAAACTTAATCCCCAATGCAAGTGTTGGGAGGTTGGTTCTTTGGAGAGATGTTTAGGTTATGAGGGCTCTGTCCTCATGAATAAATTAATGCCGTTATAAAAGGGCTTTATGAAGAGTCATTGACCTTCTGCCTTCTGCCATGTAAAGACACAGCATTCTTCACCTCTGGAGGAGGCAACAGTAAGGCCTTCCACAGACACCAGATGCTGACTCCTTGATCTTGAACTTCCCAGTCTCTAGAACTGTGGGAAATAAATTTATTTTATTTATAAATTACCCAGTCTCAAATATTCTGTTACAACAGCACAAAACCGACTAAGAAACATGAAAAATAATAGAAAGCACAGAGAATATCATTATATTTATGCTAAATTGATGTTCATTAAGTTATTGAACCAAATCACTAAGGAAAGAATAGTCCTTTTAACAAATAGTAATGAGAAAATTTGATAACCATATGCATAAAACAAAGTGAACTTAGATCATTACCAAAAACCATATATAAAAATTAACTCTAAATTTATTATAGCTCAAAACATAAAAGCTAAAACTATAGAAT
The DNA here is from genome assembly GCF_009764315.1 of Trachypithecus francoisi. Lineage (NCBI taxonomy): Eukaryota > Metazoa > Chordata > Mammalia > Primates > Cercopithecidae > Trachypithecus > Trachypithecus francoisi. The sequence goes on from NW_022681471.1 coordinate 43,709,507, forward strand.
TTATAGAAGAAAACAAAGATGGAAAATTTGTTTTGACCTTGGGATAAACATAGATTTCCTAATATTACACTAAAATCATGACACAGAAGAAAATAAAATTAATGAATTGGAACTCATGGAATTTTAAAGATTTTTGCTCTTCAAAAGACATTATGTTGGGCTGGGTGGAGTGGCTCACGTCTGTAATCCCAGCACTTTGGGAGACTGAGGCGGGTGGATCACTTGAGGTCAGGAGTTCAAGACCAGCCTGGCCAACATGGCGAAACCCTGTCTCTAATAAAAATACAAAAATTAGCTGGGTGTGGTGGCAGGTGCCTATAATCCCAGCTGCTCTGGAGGCTGAGGTGGGAGAACAGCTTGAACCTGGGAGGCGGAGGTTGCAGTGAGCTGAGATTGGGCCATTGCACACCAGCCTGGGTGACAGAGCAAAACTGCGTCTCAAAAAAAAAAAAAAAAAAGACATTATGTAGACATTATGTAAGTGAAAATTCTGTCCCAGACTGTAAAAGTCATATATGTGATAAAACAATGTTATTCATAATATATAAAGAAAACTTACAACTCAGTAATAAGAAGATAAATAACTTAATCAAAATGGGAAAATAATTGGACATTGCACCACAGAAGTTACACAAAAGATGCTCAACATCATTAGCCATTCAAGAAACGCAAATCAAAACCCCAATGAGGTTGGGCGTGGTGGCTCACACCTGTAATCCCAGCACTTTGAGAGGCTGACATAGAAGGATCACTTGAGTCCAGGAGTTCAATACCAGCCTGGCAACATATCAAGACTTCATCTCTACGCAAAAATTAGTCAGGGGTGGTGGACATGCCTGTAGTCGCAGCTAATTGGGAGGCTGAGGCAGGAGGATCACTTGAGCACAGGAGGTAGAGGTTGCAGTGAGAGGTGACTGTACCGCCACTCTCCAACTTAGGTGACAGAGAGAGATCCTATCTCATAAATAAATAAAAGTGACTTATATTTTTCCTCTGGCTGCTTTTGATCATATTTTCAATTTGGGTTTTCAGCAGTTTTACTATGACAGGCCTAGGTGTTTAGTTCCTTATACTTATTCTAGGATAGTTAAAATAGAAAAGAAAGACAATAACAAATGTTATTCATTTTGTGGAAAAATTGAAACCCTCATACACTGCAGTGGAGATATAAAATGGTGCAGTTGCTTTATGAAATAATTTGGGGCTGGGCTCAGTGGCTCATGCCTGTAATCCCAGCACTTTGGGAGGCCAAGACAGGTGGATCACCTGAAGTCAGGAGTTCGAGATCAACCTGGCCAATATGATGAAACTCCATCTCTACTAAAAATACAAAATTAGCCAGGCGTGGTTGTGCATGCCTGTAATCCCAGCTACTTGGGAGCCTGAGGCAGGGGAATCACTTTAACCAGGGAGGCGGAGGTTGCAGTGAGCAGAGATCGTGTCATCGCACTCCAGCCTGGGCAACAAGCGTGAAACTCCACCTCAAAAAAAAAAAAAAAAAAAATTGGCAATTCCTCTGAAAGTTAAGTTAAATATGTAGTTACCACATGACCCAACAATTCCACTTCTAGGTAGATATCCAAGAGAATCCAAAACATACATCCATGCAAAAACCTGTACACAAATGTACATAGCATCATTATTCATTAAAGCTAAGTGGAAACAACTCAAATGTCCATCAACTGATGAATGGATAAATAAAATGTGGTGTGTCTATACAATGGAATAGTATTCAGCAATAAAAATGTGTAAAGTACTGATACATGACACAACATGGATGATCCTTGAAAACATATGGTAAGTGAAAAAAGTGAATCACAAAAAAATGCAGAATGTATGATACTCTTTATATGAAATGTACAGAATAGGGGAATCTACACAGACAAAAGTAAATTATGGCCGCCCAAGGATTAGGATGATAGATTCTGGGAGAATGGAGATTGACTGCTAATAAGAATAAGGTTTCTTTTTCGAGTGATGAAAATGTTTAATATTAGGTAGAGGTGATGGCTGTACAGCTCTGGGAATATAGTAAAACCATGGGATTGTATATTTTAAAAGGATGAATTGTGTGGTATGTGAATTATATCTCAATAAAGCTGTCAAAGAAAGTTGTACACTCTTGTATTATTTTCAAGCAGTTACCCCAGAGATAACAAAGATAGAATCTAATACTCATTTGTATCTTTACCTTTTATTTGAAAAATACAAATATTTTAGAATAGTTTAAATCAATTTACTCCCTTCTTGATTACTGTCATGTATTTTCATTCTCTATATTTGTTAAAAAGCAACAAGATATTATTAGGAAATATTCTTTCATTTTAGGGTACATATATTATATTTTCATTGTTTATTATTTCTGTTGCATCTCCAACCTTTTATCTGTATCCATTTCTTCTGCATGAAGAACATCTTATAGTATTTTCTTTGAATTGGATCTGTTGTGGCAAATTCTCTTGGTTTTTGGATGGTTGCAAATGATTTTATTATACCTTCATTCTTTTTTATTTTTATTTTTTTATTTTTTATTTTTTTATTATACTTTAAGTTCTAGGGTACATGTGCATAACGTGCAGGTTTGTTACATATGTATACTTATGCCATGTTGGTGTGCTGCCCCCATCAACTCGTCAGCACCCATCAATTCATCATTTATATCCTTCATTATACCTTCATTCTTTAAGTATATTTTAACTAGATATAGAGTTCTGCATAGGCAGTAACTGTTTTTTCAGTACTTTAAAGGTATCATTTCATTGTCTTCTAGCTTCCACTATTTATACTGAGAAGTGAACTGTCAGTCTTATTTTATTCCCGACCTTTTTTTGAGACAATATAACTCTGTTACCCAGGCTGGAATGCAGTGGCACAATCATGGCTCAATGCAGCCTTGACCTCCAGGGCTCAAGCAATTCTCCCACATCAGGCTCTGGAGTAGCTGGGACCACGGGGGAGATTGTCATGCTCAGGGTTTTTTTGTTTTTGTTTTTGTTTTTGTTTTTTCATAGAGAAGAGGTCTTACTATGTTGCCCAGGCTGGTCTCAAACTTGTGGGCTCAAGTGATCCTCCTGCCTCGGCCTCGAAAGTGCTGGGATTACAGATGCGAGGCCCTGGGCCTTGTCTTATTTTGCTCCTTTTAAAGTGAACACTAGGCCAGGCACAGTGGCTTATGCCTGTAATCCCAGCACTTTGGGAGGCCAAGGTGGGAGGATCGTTTGAGCTCAGGAGTTTAAGACCAACCTGGGAAACATAATAAGACCCCATATCTACAAAAAACTGTAAAAACTTAGCTGGGTGTGGTGACACACACCTATGGTCCCACCCTACTCCAGAGGCTAAGGTGGGTTGGTAGCTTGAGCCCATGAGGTTGAGACTGCAGTGAGCTGTGATCACACCTGCACTCCAGCCTGGGCAACAGTGAGATCCTGTGTCATAAATAAACAAACAAACAAACGAACAGACCTATTTTTCCTCTACCTGCTTTTCCTCTACCTGTTTTTTTTTTTCTTTCGTTTTTTTTTTTTTTTTTTTTTGAGACGGATCTTGCTCTGTCACCCAGGCTGCAGTGGCATGATCTCAGCTCACTGCAACTTCTGCCTCCCAGGTTCAAGCCATTCTCCTGCCTTGGCCTGCCAAGTAGCTGGGATTACAGGAACACACCAGCACGCCCAGCTAAATTTTATATTTTTAGTAGAGACAGAGTTTGACCATGTTGGCCAGGCTGGTCTTGAACTCCTGACCTCAGGTGACCCTCCCACCTCGGCCTCCCAAAGTGCTGGGATTACAGGCATGAGCCACTGTGCCCGGCCCTCTGGCTGATTTTATAATCTTATCTTAACTTGGGTTTGAGCAATTTTACTATAATAGGCTTAGGTGTTTAGCTCTTTGTACTTATTCTGTTTGGGTGTCTCAATGTCTTTCATTAGTTTGGGAAAACTCTCAGACATCATTTCCACAAATATTACTTGTGGTCTATTCTCTCTCTCCTCTTTTTCTACATCTGAAGCTACACATATGTTAGACCTTCTCTTTGCATTCTTTATGGTTCCTTCCTTGTTTAGTGTTTTTCATCTTTTGCGCATGCTTTATTCCGGTTATTTTTCTTCTGATCTTTCTGAGGAAAAATTTCACCAAATTTCAGTTCACCAAATTTTTCTTCAGCCAGGTTTAAACCTCCTGTGAGAGCACATCCATGAAATTCTTAATATTGTTTTTCATAATTTTCAATTCTAAAATATCCATTTTATTCTTCAAGTCTCATATCTTCTTAGTTTTTATTACTCTGCCCAAATTCTCAGTCTTGTATCATAACCTCTTGAATATGATAAACGTAGTTATCTTAAAATTTGTGTGACGTATTTCATATTTCTGGATCACCTGTGGAGATGCTACTATTGTCTATTTTTTCTGTTGATTTTTGTTCCCATTTATTTTTTTTCCATTGGGATTTTTACCGTATGTTAAACATTGCAATTAAAATTGGTTATAAAAATAATTCGGAGTTTAGGATAATGTTATCTTCCTCCAGAGAAAATTTACATTAGCTTCTGCCAAGCATTTGTGGAACATAACAATATAGAATCACTATATTACAATTTCAGCGACTCGTATTATTTGAAGCTGGGCTGCAATTCCTGCAAAATTTAGTCTAGTTCAAGGTTACCCTTACTTCTTTCGTGGAGCCTTCAGGACCCCTAACCAAAATATATGTGATTACTCATGCTTCCCGCTTCTTGGAAGCTCTTGAACTCTAAATTTTATCCTCCTAGACCCAATAGTCTTTCAATATTTCTGCTTTGTATATCTGCCTTGTCTTATAAAATTAGCAACATCCCGGGGGAGAGCATCCCCAAAATGGGAGCCCATATTTCTGAATTTCAGTCGTCTCCTTGGATCCAAGTTCAATGTTTTTTCACTACCTTATTAACTCTCAGATGCACTGAAGATATTAAGAGATATTATTTCTTTTTTTGTGGTTTAGTCCAACTTACTGATTCTGCAATTACCAGAAGCAGAAATCTTCAGTCAACATTTTAGTTCTACAGTATTTAACATGAGCCGGCTACCAAGAATAACTTGATAACTTTCTCTTGTGAGAGACAGCAACTAAAACAAATGTAAGAGATCAACTTTAAGTAAACAGACTATGCAATGTATTAGATAGGTTGCAGATTCAACTTCATGTAAATGGCAGGTTACTTTCCTCTCATTACTTCACCCTCAAAACAGCAAATATGAGATAGTAGAGTAAGAATAAGCTAGAATTAAAACTGATATTGTCTGGGCATGGCAACTCACGCTTGTAACCCCAGCACTTTGGAAGTCCAAGCCGGGCAGATCACTTAAGCCCAGGAGTTCGAGACGAGCCTGGGCAACATGGCAAAGCCTCATCTCTACCCATCCCCACAAAAATACAAAATTAGCTGGGCATGGTGGTATGCACCTGTAGTCCTAGATACTGAGGAGGCTGAGGTGGGAGGATCACTTGAGCCCAGGAGGCAGAGGTTGCAATGAGCCGAGTCATGCCACTGCACTGCAGCCTGGGCAACAGAGAGAGACTCTGTCTCAAAACAAAACAAAAACAAAAACTGATACTGAAGCAAGGTAAAAATGAGAACACGTGGTAATCACTGCCCTGTAGGAATCATCAAATTCTGTTCAGCATGATTGAGATAATTTCTATTGTTTAAATTTTATTTTAGATTCAGGGGGTACATGTGCAGGTTTGTTACATGGACATATTGCATAATGCTTGAGTTTAGGTTTCTGTCGAACCCATCGCCCAAATCGTGAACATGCTACCCAATAAATAGATTATCAACCCTTTCCTCCCTTCATCTTTCCCACTTGTCGAAGGGCCTGGTGTCTATTATTTCCATCTTTTTGTCCACGTATACCCATTGTTTAGCTCCCACTTATAAGTGAGAATGTGTGGTATTTGGCTTTCTGCTTCTGTGTTAATTCACTTAGAATAATGGCCTCCGGCTGCATCTATGTTGCTGAAAATGATGATTTCATTCTTTTTCCTGGCTACATAATAGTTCATGCTATTACTTACAAAAACAAAGTTAAGTGTTAAATAGCCTTAGGCAAGTCCTTCAGGAAGTATTCCAGGAGAAAACATTGTTATCATAGGATATAAGAGCTCTATGCATATTACTGTCCCTGAAGACCTTCCAATGAACAAGATGTAGAGGTTGAAGACAATGATACTGATGGTCCTGACCCTGTGTAGGCCTAGGCTATTGTGTGTGTTGTGTCTCTGTTTATAAGAAAAAAGTTAAAAAATAAATCAAACTTTTTAACAATAGAAAAATGATTACAGAATAGGGATATAAACAAAAAAATTGTACAGTTGTACAATGTGTTTGTTTTAAGCTATGTTATAACAAAAGAGAAAGTTAAAGTAGTAAAAGTTTATAAAGTAAAAAAGTCACAGTAAGTTGCATTTATTATTGAAGAAAGAAAAATAATTTTTAAAAAATTTAGTGTAGCCTATATGAACAGTGTTTATAAAGCCCATAGTAGTGTACAGTAACGTCCTAGGCCTTCACATTCACTCACCACTCATTCACTGACTCACCCAGAACGACTTCCGGTGCTACAAGCTCCATTCGTGGTAAGTACCTTATAGAGGTATAGCATTTTAAAAATCATTTATATCATATTTTCACTATACCTTTTCTATGTTTAGATGTGTTTAGATACACTAATACCATTGTGTTAGAATTGCATACAGTATTCAGTACAGTAACATGCTATACAGGTTTGCCACCTAGAAGCAATAGGCTATACTGTATATCCTACGTGTGAGGTAGGTTATAACATCTGCGTTTGTGTAAATGAATTCTATCATGTTTGCACAGTGACAAAATTGCCTAACAATGCATTTTCTCAGAAGACATCCCCATCAGGTGATACATTCCATTGTATAGATGAAATCTATACACTGTATAGGTAAAACAAATTTTCTCCCTTTATTTACCAATTAAAGGATATTTGAGTTGTCTTCAGTTTGGGGTAATCATAAAAAATAAACTGCTATAAATACATACGAGTTTTGTGTGAACGTAAGTTTTCATTATTTTGCCTAAATAGCTAGCAGTGGGATTGATGGAATGTATTGTAAAGTGTCTGCTTAACTTTATAAAAAACTACCAAGATGTTTCCAAAATAGCTGTGACACTTTGCATTTCACTAGCAACGTATGAACGTTCTAGTTGCTCCTCATCTTCACCAACATTCCATGTGCCAGTTTTTTTTTTTTAATATTTTGGCAATTCTCATAAGAGTGTAGTAGTATCTAATTGTAGTTTAAAATTGCACTTCACTAATGACTAACATGCTGAGAATTTATTCATGTTTTTTTGTCATATGCATATCTTCTTAGGCATATAGTATCTGTTCAAACTTTTCACATCTTTTATATTTGAATTGTTCATTTTCTTTTCATTGAATTTTGAGAATGTTTTACATATTTTGAATACAAGTGTTTGATCAGATGTATGTTTCACAAATGTTTTTTCCCAGTTCATGTCTTGCCTTTTCATTCTCTTAAAAGTGTCTTTCACAGAGCAGAAGATTAAATTTGAAAAAGGCAAATCTATAAGGTTTTCTTTTATGGATCATGTGCTTAGTGTAATATGCAAGAAATTTTTGCCTAACTGAAAGTTAACAGAGATTTTCTTATATGTTTTCTTCTGCAAGTTTTGTAGGTTGAGGTTTTACATTTAGGTGTAACACGTATTTTGAGTTAATTTTTTTATAGGATGCAAGGTAAAGATCAAGAATAAAAAGTTCCCAGGGCCCAATGGCTTCACTGTTGAATTTTAAAAGAAATGTAAAGAAGAAGTAATACCAATCTTACTTAAGCTTCACCAAAAAATAGAGGAGGTGGGAATACTTCCAAACACCTTGTATGAGGCCAGTATTATTACCCTGATACCAAAACCAAACAAAGACATGTCAAAAAAATTAAACTACGGGCCAATATCCCTGATAAACATTGATTCAAAAATCCTCAAGAGAATACTAGCAAACCAAATTCAACAATAAATTAAAATGATCATTTGTCATGACCAAATGGGACTGATCCCAAGGATGCAAAGGTAGTTCAACATATGCAAATCAATCAATGTGATACATTGTATCAACAGAATGAATGACAAAAATCATACGATCATTTCAATTGATACTGAAAACGCATTTTATAAAATTCAACATCCCTTCATGATACAAACCCTCAAAAAACCAGGTATGGAAGGAACGTACTCCAACACAATAAAAGCTACATACAACAGACCCACAGTATCATCTTGAATGCGGAAAAATTGAAAGCCTTTCCTCTAGGATCTGGAACAAGACTAGAATGCCCACTTTCATTACTCCTATGCAACATAGCACTGGAAGTCCTAGCTATAGCAATCAGACAAGACAAAAAATAAAGGGCATTCAAAATGGAAAGAAAGAAGTCAAATTACTCTTGTTTGCAGATGATATGATCTCATATCTAGAAAAACCTAAAGAGTCCACCAAAACTATTAAAAAATGATAAATAAATTGAGTAAAACTGAAGGCTACAAAACCAACATACAAAAATCAGTGGCGGGGGGTGGAGCAAGATGGCCGAATAGGAACAGCTCCAGTCTCCAACTCCCAGCGCGAGCGACACAGAAGACGGTGATTTCTGCATTTTCAACTGAGGTACTGGGGTCATCTCACTAGGGAGTGCCGGACAATCGGTGCTGGTTAGCTGCTGCAGCCCGACCAGCGAGAGCTGAAGCAGGGCGAGGCATCGCCTCACCTGGGAAGCGCAAGGGGGAAGGGAATCCCTTTTCCTAGCCAGGGGAACTGAGACACACAACACCTGGAAAATGGGTGACTCCCACCCCAATACTGCGCTTTAAGCAAACGGGCACACCAGGAGAATATATCCCACACCTGGCCGGGAGGGTCCCACGCCCATGGAGCCTCCCTCATTGCTAACACAGCAGTCGGCGACCTAACCTCAAGGCAGCAGTGAGGCTGGGGGAGGGGCGCCCACCATTGCTGAGGCTTAAGTAGGTAAACAAAGCTGCTGGGAAGCTCGAACTGGGTGGAGCTCACAGCAGCTCAAGGAAATCTGCCTGTCTCTGTAGATCCCATCTCTGGGGACAGGGCACAGCTAAACAACAACACAAAAAAAAAAGGCAGCAGAAACCTGCCCAGATGCAAAGGACTCTGTCTGACAGCTTTGAAGAGAGCAGTGGATCTCCCAACATGGAGGTTGAGATCTGAGAGAACGGACAGAATGCCTGCTCAAGTGGGTCCCTGACCCCTGAGTAGCCTAACTGGGAGACATCCCCCACTAGGGGCAGTCTGACCCCCGACACCTCACAGGGTGGAGTACACCTCTGAGAGGAAGCTTCCAAAGGAAGAATCAGACAGGTACACTCGCTGTTCAGCAATATTCTATCTTCTGCAAGTCTGCTGCTAATACCCAGGCAAACAGGGTCTGGAGTGGACCTCAAGCAATCTCCAACAGACCTACATCTGAGGGTCCTGACTGTTAGAAGGAAAACTATCAAACAGGAGGACACCTATACCAAAACCCCATCAGTACGTCACCATCATCAAAGACCAGAGGCAGCAGATAAAACCACAAAGATGGGGAAAAGCAGCAGGCAGAAAAGCTGGAAATTCAAAAAATAAGAGCGCATCTCCCCCTGCAAAGGAGCGCAGCTCATCGCCAGCAACGGATCAAAGCTGGTCAGAGAATGATTGACGAGATGAGAGAGAAGAAGGCTTCAGTCCATCAAACTTCTCAGAGCTAATGGAGAGGAATTACGTACCCGCAAAGAAACTAAAAATCTTGAAAAAACAGTGTGGAAGATGATAGCTAGAATAATTAATGCAGAGAGGTCATAAATGAAATGACAGAGATGAAAACCATGACACGGAAATACGTGACAAATCCACAAGCTTCAGTAACTGACTCGATCAACTGGAAGAAAGAGTATCAGCGATTGAGGATCAAATGAATGAAATGAAGCGAGAAGAGAAACCAAAAGAAAAAAGAAGAAAAAGAAATGAACAAAGCCTGCAAGAAGTATGGGATTATGTAAAAAGACCAAATCTACGTCTGATGGGGGGTGAAAGTGAGGGGAAAATGGAACCAAGTAGGAAAACACTCTTCAGGATATCATCCAGGAGAACTTCCCCAACCTAGTAGGGCAGGCCAACATTCAAATTCAGGAAATACAGAGAACGCCACAAAGATACTCCTCCAGAAGAGCAACTCCAAGACACATAATTGCCAGATTCACCAAAGTTGAAATGAAGGAAAAAATCTTAAGGGCAGCCAGAGAGAAAGGTCGGGTTACCCACAAAGGGAAGCCCATCAGAATAACAGCAGATCTCTCGGCAGAAACTCTACAAGCCAGAAGAGAGTGGGGGCCAATATTCAACGTTCTTAAAGAAAAGAATTTTAAACCAGAATTTCATATCCAGCCAAACTAAGTTTCATAAGTGAAGGAGAAATAAATCCTTTACAGATAAGCAAATGCTTAGAGATTTTGTCACCACCAGGCCTGCCTTACAAGAGACCCTGAAGGAAGCCCTAAACACGGAAAGGAACAACCGGTACCAGCCATTGCAAAAAACATGCCAAAATGTAAAGACCATCGAGGCTAGGAAGAAACTGCATCAACTAACAAGCAAAAAAACCAGTTAATATCATAATGGCAGGATCAAGTTCACACATAACAATATTAACCTTAAATGTAATGGACTAAATGCTCCAATTAAAAGACACAGACTGGCAAAGTGGATAAAGAGTCAAGACCATCAGTCTGCTGTATTCAGGAGACCCATCTCACATGCAGAGACATACATAGGCTCAAAATAAAGGGATGGAGGAAGATCTACCAAGCAAATGGAGAACAAAAAAAAGCAGGGGTTGCAATACTAGTCTCTGATAAAATAGACTTTAAACCATCAAAGATCAAAAGAGACAAAGAAGGCCATTAATAATGGTAAAGGGATCAATTCAACAGGAAGAGCTAACTCTCCTAAATATATATGCACCCAATACAGGAGCACCCAAATTCATAAAGCAAGTCCTTAGAGACTTACAAAGAGACTTAGACTCCATACAATAATAATGGGAGACTTCAACACTCCACTGTCAACATTAGACAGATCAACGAGACAGAAAGTTAACAAAGATATCCAGGAATTGAACTCATCTCTGCACCAAGTGGACCTAATAGACATCTATAGAACTCTCCACCCCAAATCAACAGAATATACATTCTTCTCAGCACCACATCACACTTATTCCAAATTGACCACATAATTGGAAGTAAAGCACTCCTCAGCAAATGTAAAAGAACAGAAATTATAACAAACTGTCTCTCAGACCACAGTGCAATCAAACTAGAACTCAGGACTAAGAAACTCAATCAAAACTGCTCAACTACATGGAAACTGAACACCTGCTCCTGAATGACTACTGGGTACATAACAAAATGAAGGCAGAAATAAAGATGTTCTTTGAAACCAATGAGAACAAAGATACAACATACCAGAATCTCTGGGACACATTTAAAGCAGTGTGTAGAGGGAAATTTATAGCACTAAATGCCCACAAGAGAAAGCTGGAAAGATCTAAAATTGACACTCTAACATCACAATTAAAAGAACTAGAGAAGCAAGAGCAAACACATTCAAAAGCTAGCAGAAGGCAAGAAATAACTAAGATCAGAGCAGAACTGAAGGAGATAGAGACACAAAAAACCCTCCAAAAAATCAATGAATCCAGGAGTTGGTTTTTGAAAAAATCAACAAAATTGACAGACCGCTAGCAAGACTAATAAAGAAGAAAAGAGAAAGAATCAAATAGATGCAATAAAAATGATAAAGGGGATATCACCACAGACCCCACAGAAATACAAACTACCATCAGAGAATACTATAAACACCTCTACGCAAATCAACTAGAAAATCTAGAAGAAATGGATAATTTCCTGGACACTTACACTCTTCCAAGACTAAACTAGGAAGAAGTTGAATCCCTGAATAGACCCACAACAGGCTCTGAAATTGAGGCAATAATTAATAGCCTACCAACCAAAAAAAGTCCAGGACCAGATGGATTCACAGCCGAATTCTACCAGAAGTACAAGGAGGAGCTGGTACCCTTCCTTCTGACACTATTCCAATCAATAGAAAAAGAGGGAATCCTCCCTAACTCATTTTATGAGGCCAACATCATCCTGATACCAAAGCCTGGCAGAGACACAACAAAAAAAAGAAAATTTTAGACCAATATCCCTGATGAACATCGATGCAAAAATCCTCAATAAAATACTGGCAAACCGGATTCAGCAGCACATCAAAAAGCTTATCCACCATGATCAAGTGGGCTTCATCCCTGGGATGCAAGGCTGGTTCAACATTCGCAAATCAATAAACGTAATCCAGCATATAAACAGAACCAAAGACAAGAACCACATGATTATCTCAATAGATGCAGAAAAGGCTTTGACAAAATTCAACAGCCCTTCATGCTAAAAACGCTCAATAAATTCGGTATTGATGGAACGTACCTCAAAATAATAAGAGCTATTTATGACAAACCCACAGCCAATATCATATGAATGGGCAAAAACTGGAAAAATTCCCTTTGAAAACTGGCACAAGACAGGGATGCCCTCTCTCACCACTCCTATTCAACATAGTGTTGGAAGTTCTGGCTAGGGCAATCAGGCAAGAGAAAGAAATAAAGGGTATTCAGTTAGGAAAAGAAGAAGTCAAATTGTCCCTGTTTGCAGATGACATGATTGTATATTTAGAAAACCATTGTCTCAGCCCAAAATCTCCTTAAGCTGATAAGCAACTTCAGCAAAGTCTCAGCATACAAAATTAATGTGCAAAAATCACAAGCATTCTTATACACCAGTAACAGACAAACAGAGAGCCAAATAATGAATGAACTTCCATTCACAACTGCTTCAAAGAGAATAAAATACCTAGGAATCCAACTTACAAGGGATGTAAAGGAACTCTTCAAGGAGAACTACAAACCACTGTTCAGTGAAATCAAAGAGGACACTAACAAATGGAAGAACATACCATGCTCATGGATAGGAAGAATCAATATCGTGAAAATGGCCATACTGCCCAAGGTTATTTATAGATTCAATGCCATCCCCATCAAGCTACCAATGACTTTCTTCACAGAATTGGAAAAAACAGCTTTAAAGTTCATATGGAACCAAAAAAGAGCCCACATTGCCAAGACAATTCTAAGTCAAAAGAACAAAGCTGGAGGCATCACGCTACCTGACTTCAAACTATACTACAAGGCTGCAGTAACCAAAACAGCATGGTACTGGTACCACAACAGAGATATAGACCAATGGAACAGAACAGAGTCCTCAGAAATAATACCACACATCTACTGCCATCTGATCTTTGACAAACCTGAGAGAAACAAGAAATGGGGAAAGGATTCCCTATTTAATAAATGGTGCTGGGAAAATTGGCTAGCCATAAGTAGAAAGCTGAAACTGGATCCTTTCCTTACTCCTTATACGAAGATTAATTCAAGATGGATTAGAGACTTAAATGTTAGACTAATACCATAAAACCCTAGAAGAAAATCTAGGTAGTACCATTCAGGACATAGGCATGGGCAAGGACTTCATGTCTAAAACACCAAAAGCAACGGCAGCAAAAGCCAAAATTGACACATGGGATCTAATTAAACTAAGAGCTTCTGCACAGCAAAAGAAACTACCATCAGAGTGAACAGGCAACCTACAGAATGGGAGAAATTTTTGCAATCTACTCATCTGACAAGGGCTAATATCCAGAATCTACAAAGAACTCAAACAAATTATAAGGAAAAAAACAAACAACCCCATCAAAAAGTGGGCAAAGGATATGAACAGACATTTCTCAAAAGATACATTCATACAGCCAACAGACACATGAAAAAATGCTCATCATCACTGGCCATCAGAGAAATGCAAATCAAAACCACAATGAGATACCATCTCACACCAGTTAGAATGGCAATCATTCAAAAGTCAGGAAACAACAGGTGCTGGAGAGGATGTGGAGAAATAGGAACACTTTTACACTGTTGGTGGGATTGTAAACTAGTTCAACCATTATGGAAAACAGTATGGCGATTCCTCAAGGATCTAGAACTAGATGTACCATATGACCCAGCCATCCCACTACTGGGTATATACCCAAAGGATTATAAATCATGCTGCTATAAAGACACATGCACACGTATGTTTATTGTGGCACTATTCACAATAGCAAAGACTTGGAATCAACCCAAATGTCCATCTGTGACAGACTGGATTAAGAAAATGTGGCACATATACACCATGGAATACTATGCAGCCATAAAAAAGGATGAGTTTGCATCCTTTGTAGGGACATGGATGCAGCTGGAAACCATCATTCTTAGCAAACTATCACAGAGAGAAAAACCAAACACCGCATGTTCTCACTCATAGGTGGGAACTGAACAATGAGATCACTTGGACTCGGGAAGGGGAACATCACACACTGGGGCCTATATGGGGAGGGGGGAGGGGGAGGGATTGCATTGGGAGTTATGCCTAATATAAATGATGAATTGATGGGTGCTGACGAGTTGATGGGTGCAGCACACCAACATGGCACGAGTATACATATGTAACAAACTGCACATTATGCACATGTACCCTAGAACTTAAAGTATAAAAAAATAATAAAAAAAAAAAAAAAAAAAAGGAAAATGTGGCACATATACACCAGGGAATACTATGCAGCCATAAAAAAGATGGTTTGCGTCCTTTGTAGGGACATGGATGCAGCGAAACCATCATTCTTAGCAAACTATCACAAGAACAGTAAACCAAAACCACATGTTTCACCATAGCTGGGAACTGAACAATGAGAGCACTTGGACTCGGGAAGGGGAACATCACACACCGGGGCCTATCATGGGGGGGGGGGGGGGGAGGGATTGCATTGGGAGTTATACCTGATAAAATGATGAATGATGGGTGCTGACGAGTTGATGGGGGCAGCACACCAACATGGCACAAGTATACATATGTAACAAACCTGCATGTTATGCACATGTACCCTAGAACTTAAAGTATAATAAAAAAAATTTTTAAAAAAATCAGTGGCATTTCTATATTCCAACAGCAAAGAATCTGAAAAAGACATAAAAAAGTAATCCCATTTGTAATAGCCACAATAAAGTGAATACCTATTAATGAACTTAACCAAAGAAGAGAAACATCTCAACAATGTAAACTGTAAAACACTGATGTAAGAAGTTGAAGAGGACACAAAACAAATAAAAAAGATATCCCATGTTCATGGATTTAAAGAATCAATATTGTTAAAATGTTTATATTACTTGAAGCAAACTACAGATTTGATGCAATCTCCATCGAAATACTAATGGCGTTCACAAAAATAGAAAAACTATTGTAAAATTTATATGGAACCACAAAAGACCTAGAATAGCCAAAGCTATCCTGAGCAAAAAGAATGAAATGGGAGGAATCACATTATCTGACTTCAAACTATACTACAGAGTTATAGTACCAAAGGTATGGTAATGTCATAAAAACAGATATAAACCAATGAAACAGAATGGAGAGCCCAGAAATAAATCCATACATCTACAGTGAACTCATTTTTGACAAAGTTGCTAAGAAACACACGTTGGGGAAAGGACAATATCTTTAATAAACGGAGCTGGGGAAACTAGATATCTATATGCAGAAGATGATACTAGACACCTATCTCTAGCTATATACAAAAATGAAATTAAAATGGATTAAAGAGTAAATCTAAGACCTCAAACTATGAAAGTACTACAAGGAAACATTAGGGAATATATCCAGGACATTCATCTGGGCAAAAATTTCTTGAGCAATACCCCACAAGTACAGGCAACCAAAGCAAAAATGGACAAACAGGATCACATCAAGTTGAAAAGCTTCTGCACAGCAAAGAAAACAACAAAGTGAAAAGACAACCCACAGAATGGGAGAAAACATGTGCAAACTACCCATCTGACAAGGGATTAATAACCAGAATATATAAAAAGAGCTCAAACAACTCCATAGCAAAAAATCAAATAATACAATTTAAAAATGGGCAAAAGATCTGAATAGACATTTCACAAAAGAAGACATACAAGTAGTAAATAGCTATGTGAGAAGATGTTCAACATCAGTGATCATCAGAGAAATGCAAATCGGAACTGCAATGAAGTATTGTCTCAGCCCAGTTAAAATGATTTATATCCAAAAGATAGGCAATAAGAAATGCTGGTGAGGATGGGAGAACAGGGAACCCTTGTACACTGTTGGTGGGAATGTAAATTAGTACAACCACCATGGAGATCAGTTTGGAGTTTCCTCAAAACCTAAAAATAGATCTACCATATGATACAGCAATCCCATGGTTAGGTATATACCCAAAAGAAAGGAAATCAGTCTGTTGAAGAGGTATCTGCACTCCTATGTTTGTGGCAGCACTATTCACAACAGCCAAGATTTGAAAGCAACCTACGTGTCCTTCAACAGATGAAGGATACAAAAAATATTGTACTTATATACAATGGAGTACTATCTAGCCATAAAAAAAAGAAAAGGCAGGGCGCGGTGGCTCACGCCTGTAATCCCAGCACTTGGGGAGGCCGAGGTGGGCGGATCACGAGGTCAGGAGATCGAGACCATCCTGGCTAACACGGTGAAACCCCATCTCTACTAAAAATACCAAAAAATTAGCTGGGCATGGTGGTGGGCGCCTGTAGTCCCAGCTACTCGGTAGTCTGAGGCTGGAGAATCACGTGAACCTGGGAGGCGGAGCTTGCAGTAAGCCAAGAATGCACCACTGCACTCCAGACTGGGAGACAGCGAGGCTCCGTCTCAAAAGAAAAAAAAAAAGAGCCTGTCATTTGCAACAACATGGATGGAACTAGTGTTCATTATGCTATGTGAAATAAGCCTGACACAGAAAGACAAACTTTGCATGTTCTGACATGGGAGCTAATTTGCGGGAGCTAATAAAATTAGTTCTGTCTATCTCCATGAGCTGAAACTACTGAACTCATGGAGATAAGAGAGGAGAATCATGGTTACCAGATGCTACGAAGTGTAGTTGGGAGGCAGGTGAGTGCGGATGGTTAATGGGTATAATAATATAGTTAGATAGAATGAATAACATATAGTATTCGATAGCACAAGGGGATGAGTACAATAATAATGTATTGTACATTTTAAAATAACTAGAAGAGTAAACTGGATTGTTTGTAACACAAATGATAAATGCTTGAGGTACTGGATACCTCATTTATCTTCATACAATCATTACACATTGTATGCCTGCATCAAAATGTCTCATATATCCCATAAATATATACACCTACATTGTGCCCACAACAAAATTTTAATAAAATAAAGTGTCAAGTTTTTTTTAATTTTGTTGTTGTTGTTTGCACATGGATTTCCAATTTTTTCAGCACCATTTGTTGAAAAGATTACTCTTTCTCGATTCAATTGCCTTTGCACCTTGTTTCTGGTCTCTATCTTTTGTCCGTTGATCCATATGCATGTTATTTCACAAATATCACACTGTCTTGATTACTATAAATTTATAGTGAATTTTGAATTCAGGATGTGAGTCCTCCTACTTAAATCTTTTTCAAAGTTGTTTTGGCTATTCTAATTTATTTCCTACATAAATTCTAGAAATTGACTTGTTGATATCTACAAAAGATCTTGCTAAGATTTTTATTGAAAATGCATTGAATCTACGGATAAGATTAGGGAGTTTCAACATATTAAGACTACTGAGTCTTTCAATCCATGAACATAAAATATTTTTCTATTTCTTTAGGTCTTCATTTCATCAGTCTTTTGTAGTTTCCAACGTACAGATCATGCACATATTTTATTAGGTTTATACGTAACATTTCACAGGATTTGGTGCCATTGTATCACAGGTTTTCGGAACCTTTGTAGCTTCTTTGGCAATTCAATATCTTTAGAAACATGGGCTTCTGGACTCATTACTTCTTCTCAGTCTCAGGAGGGAGTAAGCACATACAATGATCTTTTCTAGAGCTAGTTTTTAATCCGATCTCTGATATTTTATTTATTAGTCTCTGTGTTTCTCCTTACTCTATTAGCTCAACCTAATGGTGGATACCAGGAGGTCATCTAAAATAAGTTTCAGTGGTAAGAAAATTCCCTTACTTTAATTTTTGCTAGATCCCATCATCAGGAAGAGAACTCTTAAATAGACCCTCCTAAAAAAAATACTTGTGGCCAAAAATTTCTCTCCTTCCAATATTGTCTTATTGATTATCACTGTTTCATTTTGTAATATTAAAAGTCATTGGTTTTTTTCATCTCTGAATGTTCTGCAAGTAAAATTAGATTGTAAACTACAAGCATAGCTTGCCTCCTTTCTGGCTATCTCTGGATTGCACTGTCTCCCTTGTAAGAACACTTAGTAGTTAAAAGCAGCACAAAGTACGAGATGCACCAACATTATGAATTTTCAAAAACCATTTCCTCTAATACTGAAGGCTCAGTTAGCAGCATGTGGTCGGACTTGCAAGATATCCTAGGTGACTGTTACCTTTAACAAAAGTGTACCAGCTTTCTGGTATGAAAAATCTGTCCTTGCCACCTGCTGTCTAACCACTTCCAGTTTTCCATGATGTCAGAGGCAATGAATTTTCTCTTCCACATGCAGAGAGAATAATTATAACTAAAATCAATAACCTGATATTAGAGAAGATATTAAACTATGAAATAATAGGATGCTATTTAAAAATAGAGAATAGAAAAAAAACTTTTCAAAGATGAAAAAATATGAAAGCAGAAATGGAATACTCAATAAGAATGGTGTAAAAGACCTGGAAAATAGGACAGCAAATAAAACTCAAGGACTTCCTGTGTCTGAATAAACTGAAACATTGTTTAGAAAATAGGTGGAAAATATATGGTTGAATTAGTACTACTAACAAAAAATTCAATAGCCAAAAATATTAATTCCAAGAAGAATACAAAGTAATAGAGGAAATGGAAAATATCCTAGTATGTTACCTGGCTCACCTGTTAATTGCATTTGCATAGTCAAAACAATGTAAACAGTATATCTGCAGTGCAAAAATGAAGGGACGGGAAGGGTGTGTGTGTGTGGAGTGTGTATGAGTGTCTATGTATCTATGTGAAATAGAGCAAAATACTGATCTTTCATAGAGAGAAGTTAACAGATACCTAAACGTGAACAGTCACGACATAACAATATAAACACTTAGTTTAGAAATAATGAGCTAAGAATCAAAGATAAAGGCATAAGAGATGAATATGGCTGCCTCCAGAGAGGAGGAAATGGGGGAAGAGGGCTGTTGTTTTTATAATAATCTTTGTAGAGCTACATAATTTTTAAAAACATGACCCCAAATGCAGCAAAAACAACAACATAAATATAAGCCTGCCAGGATGCTACGCATAAGTGTAATTCCAAATTAAATAAGCACTAGAGCTTCCCACTCCATGTTTTCCATGGGTGTTGATCATCGGCTACTATGGAGAGCCTGATGGCCTTTTGTAACATTTTTATTAATGTCTTCCTTTAGTCCCCTCACCTAACTTTAAGTGGCAAGACAGTATCTTGGCAAATGAAATGAAAAGGATAGATGAAAGCAGGTATGATCATCTTCAGAGAGGAAATAATAACAAGGAGAACAGAGGAAACATTTCAAGGGCATTCTGAATATGAAAACTTCAAACAGTGTAGCATTGGATATCCAGCTGAGAAATAACAGTAGCAGAAGACACATCAGTTTGGTTTGTTTAGCTATCAGAGACTGAATGTCTGTTTCCAAACAAAGTTTCTAGGGTAACACAATAATAATCTGAAAAAAGGATTCTGATAAAGCTACAAATCACCTTCATGCGTGTTCTGCTTTTGTGCAACAGACTCCTATAGTCCCGCTTGAACATGAAGATACCTAAAACCATCATTTAATTCATATGATGTATGATAGCATTCATCATAAAAAAGTTGATACTATATTTGGAACTAAGTAGTACAAAACTTCCTCCATTGCTTTCAGGTGCCCCTTTTACCTATCTTTCTGCAACCTAATCTCCAGCGTTACACAGTAATTTTACAATTTTTAAAAAATTTTTAAAAATAAAATGATAATCATTAATTACCTAGTACATGAAGGTACTTAATAAATATTTGATAAAAAATGGAAAACAGACCTGGGAAAATAGTGTGGAATTTGACAAAAAAATTAAATTGGTAGTATTTTTAAAAATACCAAATACATTTCAAGATTAGGGTGATAATAGGAATAATAATAGAGGAATATATGAGAATGATATAGTCATGCTGAAAATGACAAGGGCTAGGATTTATGTTCATATAGTTGTTTGTGTAAATAATATTAAAAATAACATCAAACTGTTCAAACATTCTGCTTCACTGATTACAGCTATATCAGTTCTGCCTTATCCTCTGAAACCCCCAGTGGATGCCTGAAACCATAGATAGTGCTGAACCCTCTATCTGCTGGGTTTTTTTCCTGTACATCCATACCTAGGACAAAATTTAAGTTATAAATTAGACAGAGTAAGAGATTAACAATAAGAACTCATGATAATATAGAACAATTATAACAAAATGCCAGCATCACTTATATTGCATGTTGGGGTTATTATTAAGTCAAATAAGGGTTACCTGAACACTAGCACTGCAATACCATGACAGTCACTCTTATCACCCAGATGGTTACTAAGTGACTAACAGGTGGGTAGAGTAGGCACTGCAGATATGCTGGACAAAGGAAGGATTCATGTACTGGAATGGATGGAGCGGGATAGCACAAGATTTTAACATGCTACTCAGAATGGTGTGAAATTTAAAACATAAATTATTTATTTCTGGAATTTTTCATTTGATAATTTCTGATTGTGGTTGACCACAGGTAACTGAAACTACAGAAAGCAAAACTACATATAAGAGGGGACTACTATACAAAATCACATGTGTGTACACAAAAAGATGGGGAAAATGAAGTTACATAGAGTTTAATGTTCAGTGGGTTCTATTTTCTGTAAAAATGTTTAAGTGCATGAGAACTCCACTAAATCTCTTCATACCAAACACCTAGGAGTTAGCTTTGATTCACTCCTGTCCCTCACAATCTAAATCCAATCCTGTTGCGAGTTCTGTAGACCTTACCTTCCAGATACATCCCAAATTTGTGCAATTATCTCTACCTCCTCTACTAACACATTGTCTAAGCCATCTTTATCTAGAGCACTAAAATATTCTTCTAGTTGATCTCTCAGCTTCCACTTTTGGCCACCTACAGTTCAAGTGGCATCCAGAGTCCCCTTTTAAAACATAATCCAGATAATCTCATTCTCCTGCTACAATCTCTCCAGAAGCTACCTATTGCACTTTGAATAAACTCCAGCCTCTTTACCTGTCCTATAAACCCCTCCCTGATGTGGCCCCTGTATCTCTGATTATACTATGTTAAAGTAAACTGGCCTTCTTTTTGTTCCTCCAACATTCCAAGCTCATGAAGGCTTTTATACCTTTGTACTTTCTGTTCCTCTGCCTGGAATTCTTCTTCTGATCTTTGCATGGCTAGTTTCTTCTTGGCATTTGGGTCTCAGAACAAAGTCTTCTCCTTTGGAAGAGACCTTCCCTGAATACCCAATATAGTCAAATTATCCATCACATCACCCAGGTCCATTTTAATCACAGCATTTGTCACCACTTGATATTTTCTTTTTTTTTTTTTTATGTATTTGGCTACCCCCTTACTGGAATATAAACTAAACTCCATAAGAGAATAAAGACCTTATCTGTCTTATTCATTGCCGTATCTGCAGTACCTTAAACACTAGCTGGAACATATCTGAACTGTAATAAATGTTTTTGAATAAATGAATGGAAGAAAAAAGGGATGAAAACAAAATTGTAGTTTATTTTAAGATGTTCCATTGTTACATTTTTTGTTCTGAAAGCACAGTGAAACATTCTCTGTGGAAATTATTCAAAATAAGAAACAAACTGAACATACAGAAACCAGAGAGTATATATCTGTCCTCTTTCTCCCTGTCTCAGAAACATTAGAAACCACTGGGCCCTAACCTCTCATTTTTTAAAGAGTAAACTGAGATTAAATGGCCTACTTAAGATCACACAGCTAATATGTGGCAGAAATGGGACTAGAACCCATCTCCCCTGAGTTCCAGTAGAGTGCTTTTTCCATATCTTTCTTGTTACTAAAGATCAATATTGAGGTCATTATCAAATACTGGTTCCATTATGGCATAACAAAGGTCAAATGGCAGTCCAACTAGTTAGCGAGGAGACATGAAGGGTTAAAGAAAGTTTATTAATACTTATGAGTAGGTGGTATGCTATGGGGATGTACTTGAAATTGTAAAACAAAGATAAATCATACATGTACAATTCTTATGAAAGAGGAACACTTAGCCAAAGCTGAATAAAGATCTCTAGAAATTAGAACCTGTATGCAGCAGTACAGTTGCTAAAAATAATTTGTAACACTGTAAACTATGACAATGATTAATTTTAACATATGAGACTTGCAATTCAAAGAAAGATTATGGAGAGGAAATCAGTTCGTACTTCGAGTAACAGAAATATATTTCTCAAATATTATGTCATGCTATTATTTTAGGCATAAGCCTATAGTTCTAGTAAATTCAGTGAGTTTTAGTTTGTTTTGTTTAAATTTAGGGCAGGTAAGAATACCAAATTGAATTGAATTCAACTTAAATTGAATGTCTGTAGAATGAATGATATTTCAAGATTCCAAATCACGCCTGCTTTCAAATTTATAGTTAAATCATTTTAATTGTACAAACACCCTAAAAACTTACAATTAATGGCTATTACTGCCTCCAGATGGTATACATTACAAAACAAGAGGCTGTTATATCTATCTTCTTGCATATTCTTTCGAGTATAAAATGGATGAGACAAAGGAGTCACAAGCTGTCAGAACGTGACATGTATGCATTTGCAAATCAAGCAAAAGTATTAGGTGACTAACCAGAGTTATGCCACGCAGGGAGCATGAAAGCCAGACAACAGATTGTCCCTATCCTCAAGAAAGATATAATCTTGTTGATGAGAAAAAATTACACTAAAACCCAATTATATTGTACACACATATACACAGACAAAATCACAGAAAACGAATAAGCTTCAAGAAAAAAGCTTCCTGGATAAATATCAACTTGTACAATTAGGTACTTTGAATAAGATTTCTCCGTTTACACGTCTCACTTTTTGCAGTACTCTCAGCTCTGATTCTATAACACTTGAAGATTCCAGGGGAGTGCTGAACCATGTGACAAAAGTCTTCAGGTAGACCTTAATCTTTCAAGAAATCTTTTTAGGTAGATAAAGCACTTTGCTTCGTTGGGTTTTTTATTTTTTAATACTGAAAGCACCAATTTTATTTTCCAAGGGACACTTCCTTTCAGACGCAAATGTCAACCATTTCTTAAACAATGTATTCAAATGTTAACATTATTCCTCTCCGAATGCTAATTAGGAAAAAGAAAGAAAATGATTTACTTGTTTCTTAATTTTGAATCAGTGTGAAGTATTAATATGCGTCCCTCTTTGGACCAGATTTTGCCTTAAGGTTTCTATTTTGTTTTATGTTGCAAAATATATAATACATACAGAAAAGTACATAAGTACATATATGCAGTTTAAATAATAACTATAAACTGAATGTCAAGTAACTATGACTCAGGTTAAGAAATACAATCCTAGGTATTTTTAATGCAGTCACAGAAGAGAGCAGTTCACTATGAGAGTCTAAATTTCCTTGTTCCATGATCACAAATGAAAGTTTTCCCTCCTTATTTCTCTTTTGATTTCTTAGTCTCAAATCTCAAATCCTGAAAAAAATAAGCACTAATATTTTGCCTCCTAACTCCTGAACTCAAATCATATTCTTTATATAATAATTCATGGTCTTCCGTGATAATGAATTTAAGAAGAAGAAACAACATATAATTAATGGATAAAACATTTTAAACTTACCCTGCTGATATTTTCATAATTATAATTTAATGTCCTGTATTGCTGTCTTTTTAGATAAACCTTAAGTGAAAAATGTTGACAAAGAGGGATGATTAACAAGCCTAAAGAAAATGTATTCTCTAACATGACTCTCAGCTGCAGTGGCCCTAAATACTGAAAAGTGTATTGAATCACTGATATTTCACCTTCTGCAAAAATAATACATTGTCCTCTGAGCTCATCACCTTATGTAGTGTTTTGCATTTAGGTAAAATCTTTCATTCAACAAGTAGTTACTGAGTTTGATGCAGTAGTAGACACCATGAAAGGGCAAACAAAAGTAGAAAAATGCAATCCCTGCCCTCAGGAGGGCTTACAAAACATTTGGGAGGATAAAGCATCCACTCAGGAGGCAAATGAAAAGTACTTACAATTCATAAACAATCATCTGACAGTAAAATAAAGACTGAATACAGAAACTCAGGAAACTTAAAATGGTTGTATTTCAAAAGCAGTTTGTAAAATGATTGCTTCAAACTTAAGAACACATTTTACCAACAGAAACATTTTGAATAAATGCCGATTGAATTTATATATTTGCCAAAAGAAACCCATTTAACTCACAATATATGAAAATTCTGTCTGCATGCTTGCTATGAAAATACAGTAAAAAGAAAAAGTGTTGCAATACTAACAATTAGACAAACATTGGAAAATAAAAATGATTTCAAACTAGGCTTATAAAATATATCTGGACATATTTTGAATGCTAATGATTGAGAAAGAGCATGTTTAATTAAAGCAGATAGGTGAAGATTTCTGTATAGATTCTTAAGAGGATCCTCTGCAAAAGCACTTGTGATCCTTGAGGTATCTCTATTTCAAAACTTTTTTTTTCATTTTCATTCACTCCTTCAACATATATTTATTGAGAGTAGTATCTACCATGTGTCAGGCACTGTTCTTGGCACTGGGAATACAAGGTAAGTATACATGGAGAATATATGGGAATACAGGGAGTTTATATTCTAGTGGAAGAAATGAGAAAGAAAAAAATGGTATCAGGAACTGCTAAGTGCTTTTCTTTAATGGAGGTTTATCATCACCATTACCCTAAGACCAAGATTAAGTTTATACTTATAACCTTACATGATCAAGCTTAAAATTTCTCTTTGTTCCTAAATGGAACTAAAGACAGGAGAGGGAAATCTATGGGTACAGACATTTCCTGCGGTTTCTGACAACCACTGCAAGATGGGAAAGAAATATGTGTGAGAAAAAGATTTGCTGACCTTTGATAGATGAGGAAAACAATAGGCATGATATTTTTGAGGGGGAAGAGATGTTAAGTTGGGCAAAAGTCACCAAGTCTTGCCATCAGTCATGGAGAGCTTTGGCATGCTTGCAAGTGATTTGGAGGAGGAGGTAGTCTGCATTGACGTTTGAGACCAGTCTTGAACATCGTTGTTCTTCTCTTTCCCTTCTCCTTCGTCCCTCTCTTCTCTTTTGTCCCTCCCTCCCTTCCTTCTTCCTTCTTTCCTTTCCTTCCTTTAATCCCCTTTCCTTCCCTTCCCACTTCCCTCCCTCCCACTCTTCTTTTCTCCTTCCTTCCTTCCTTGAAGTAAACATGTACTGATAATTGCTAGACTGTTATACCAAGCATTAATTCATGGTCCTCGAGGAGCATATAGCCTAGAACCGTGTTCTCAACTCTGGGATTAGTTATATCCAGGCGTGGTAATTTTAATTATTTAACAACCTGTGTAGCACAAGCCAACCAATGAGAATGTATGTCAGTCAAAATTTGAGTGTGGAATCCTGGAAGCCCCTTAATGTGCCAGTAGTTAACCTTGTGGTTGCTGGATAGTGGAGAGGTAGAAAGTCCTAACGGAGGTGCCGTAGTAGCCAGGACAATGGGTGGGCAAGACTACTCAGCAGGGAGTAGTTTCAGGGCAGTAGCTATTTACTAAGTGGTAGAAAAGTATTCGTTATTTTACCAATGACTATCATTTAACAATGATATGCCTGTATGGATGAATACCAACTAAATCCTTAGCTCCACCTACATCCAGTGCTTAAAGAGATTGGCTGTGGATTACGTGATGGAGGAAACCTTTTTCTGGGTCTTGATCTTAGTCTTGAGAAAGATGATTGGCATCAGTTGGTGATGAGGAAAAAGAGGGAAACAGCTTAAGTAAAGGTGGAAATTGATAAATCATACACAGCATGCCATTAAGAAACCAACCTATATGGAGGTGAGAGCAGCAAGAATGTATTGTAGTAGAATGGGAGGCAAATTTGGAAGAAAGGTTGTGTAGAGCAAGAGAGAAAAAGAGGTTGGTTGTGGTGTCAGTGGAGAACAGGAAAACATACTAGGGTTCGTTATTTATTTCTGATATAGCAGAAAAAGGGGGAGGGTGGCTTCTGTATGTCCTTGAGCAGGGAGTTGTATGATGAAAGGAACATATGAAAGGAAATATTCTGCTGGCTATATGAAGAAGAGACTGAAGAATGCAAAAGCCAGTTTAAGAAGTTGCTTTGGCAATTCTAGTAGAGTTAATTATGGCATGGACAAGGATGGTGACTATGAAAGTGAAACAAAGGATTCAATCTGACAGACATTGCAGGACCATGTGAGGAGTGGAGAAAGGGGAATCAACAAGAAACATAATATATATTATCCTAAATATGACAGCTGGCTTTCTAAATATCCAAAGAAAAATATAAGTCTATGATACTAACTCCTTTAAAATAATATGTTTAACTATGTAATTATCCTATTTAATTTAAAAAATAAAGATTCTAACTTTTGAAGACAAGGCAGTATGAATTGATAGCCTTTTCACACTAAGAAAAATGCTGCTGTATGATATTAATAAGGAAGAACATAGCATTAAGCTAAATTTTCTATTGTTGATTTATATTAGCATAGAGAACATATATGATGTTAAATCATTGAAATTTATGTGAAACCTAGCAGACTTCATTGTTCTGATGTTTATCTTACTTAGTAAAAGTTATTTCCAAATGAAACTTTTATCTTTTGAAGATGGGAAGAAATGCTTGATTTTTAACTAAGTTAATTTTAAGTTGACTCTTAAGATAACAGGAAAGCTTTAGGAGCCTAATTAAACCACGTATTTGCTCTAATTACTTTCGCTGGAGACTGCTAGGAAACAAAGGCAGCAAACAGACCTGTTCTGTGTGCAGCAGTCAGGCATTTGATGCTTGTTTTCTCCAGCAGAGGTTTTGAGTAGCACAGAAGTAAAGAAGCTGAGAAGGAAAGCCATCATCTGCAAACAGTGGCTGCAGCCACAAATCACAGAGTAGCCCTTATTCCTGCATAGTGTAGAAAGCATCTTTCATTCTACGTGATTTATGTCCCAACACAGAGAAGCAATCGTCATTACTAACATGATTTTTTAATATCAAGGGTAGCACCACATTTTTATCAACATAATTGGACGTTAGCTCATGAAGCTTATAGAGTTAACACTTAGAAGATAATTATACATGGGGCAAGAATAATAGTTTTTATACTGGTTACTTTTCCTTTTAGGTTTTATTCTCTTGAATAATGTAATCCATATTTAATACAAGAGCTTAATTTTTAAACTAAATAAATCCACACTTCAATTACCCATTTTTAGTACAAGTTGAGTTTAGAACATTCATGATCATGTATGTAAGAAAAGAAGCAGATGAATTTTTTGTTTCACTGACAAGTCAATTCAAACAACTGCTTTCTTAAAACAGGAGTCACAGGAAATTCCTTTTAAAAGCACACATCATTAAAGACATATATTTCTTCATTAGTTGGAACCGGTGTTAAGATATTGTGGCTATTTATCCATTTACGCTAGTTTGTAGGCGTAAAATGCCAGTTACAATGCTTGTGTTTTTTATCCCTTGAGTTGAATTGGCAAACTGAAACAAGAACTATTTTTTGAGTCTTATTCTTTATTATCTGTTGTTTTAAAAATCTGTATTTCAGACGCTTTGTGAAGATTCCAAACTTTACAGTTGTAATAAATGAATATGCAGGCAACTTTAGCCTTCTGGGATAAACTGTCCTACAATAAAAACAAAAATAAATAAATAAATAAAATAAGAGACAGAAATCTATAACCAAAAGAGGCTAGAGCATTAAAGCCACCATCTGGTGAGTTCAAGTCAAATAAAAATTCTCTACATTTTGCCTAAACTATCTAGATATCTGTTTTACTTTGCCTATGAGAATCTGACCTAAACTAAATGACTATTGTATATCATTAAGTTGTCCAGGAAAATGAAAATTTAAATATATGTCCGACAAGCTCTAGCATCTGGTACAATTCAGTAATGATGGTCTGCTCTACAGAGTTTCAGTGTTGAGATAACATTAGGACTGAGAAGGCTTGGTTGACCTATAGGAAGAAAATAATGTTCTAGTCAGACATTCTCCCTGTTTACAAGTTCTCATGCTTGCCAGCTTATCTTCCACTGTAGGAAATACACAAAGTAAAATTCCTCTGTGAAGCATCTCACTATAGCTCTAATTCCACTTTGCTGCAACCAAATAATATACCCTGGGTACAAAATGATCAGCACTGTTCATCTTTCACTGCAATAGTTTAGAAATTATTTTCACACTTCTTTTTTAACACATTGATTAATGCTAGATATATCCCCTTAAAATAGAAAATGTCTCATAAAGTATTATTTCAGAGTGATAAATAAAATTTAACTAGTTTAGATGCTCTCTTATAATTTGTTAACAAGAGAAGAAACTTATTTCTCCTTTTAAAAAAGCATATAAGCTGAAATATATGAGATCTTTTAAAAGAAGTTTAAAAGTGACCATGGTGACATTTGTATCAACAGCTCCCTTTCAAACTGTGCTACAAACCACATTGTGCCAAATTTACGTATCTTTCAAACAGAAGAGAATCAGGTTAAATGTGATTTTTAAAGTCAACAGACTAGGGAAAAAAAACTTGCAACAAATACCACAGAGTTTTAATGTATTTATTATGTAAACAAGTTAAACATAAGAAGAAAATACTAAGAATACAATAGACAACACAAAGGACATGTTATAGGAAATCATATAATGTCAGTAAATATATATAAATGTTTCATCTCATTTAGTAAAAAATAAAAAAAAAAAGCACATTGAAAGAATAATGGAGGCTGGGCATGGTGGCTCAGGCCTGTAATCCCAGCACTTTGGGAGGCTGAGGCAGGTGGATCACGAGGTCAGGAGTTCGAGACCAGTCTGGCCAACATGGTGAAAACCCTTCTCTACTAAAAATACAAAAAGTAGCTGGGCATGGTGGCGGGCACCTGTAATCCCAGCTACTTGGGAGGCTGAGGCAGGAGAATTGCTTGAACCCAGGAGGCCGAGGTTGCAGTGAGCTGAGATCACACCATTGCACTTCAGCCTGGGTGATAGGATAAGACTCCATCTCAGAAAAAAAAAAAGAATAGTGGAATACCATTTCACCCATCTTATCTCTGATATTTTAAAAATAAGAATGTCCAATGCTGATAATCAGTCTGGTGACAGAGTAAACTAATATAATATTTTTGAAAAATAATGTATTAAATATTCATATCTTTTAGCCTACTAATTCCAGTGCTCAGTTTTTACCCAATGGGAATTTTAAAAGGCTGTAGGTACAAGACATTCATTGACATATTATTTATAATACTGAAAAAAATGAAAACAACTTAAATGCCCCAAAGCAGATGATTAATTACATTAATATACATTAATTGTGTTGGATAATATGTTGCTTTTAAATGATATTTAGGCTGATGCATAATAATATGGGAAAATATTGTATATATTAAGTGAAAAGAACAGGATACAAAATTATATAAATTGTAAGCCTACTGCTCTTTGTAAAAACTCTATATGTACAGGAAAAAGGACATGAGGATTTAAAAATTTCCAGTATTTTCCCATTTCTTTTAATATTCATTTTGATATTTTCAATGTCATGTTATTACTCAAAGCACTTTCAAATGTGTTGCCTTATTTGTCACATTTCTCTTTAAAAAAAAAAAAAGAGAAGAACCTTGTGCTTGGAAAGACTTATAAAATATCCTAATGACTATCAAACAAAATCCCAAATGAGAGCATTTGTTATCATTTTGGTTATAAGTGCAGGGAATCTTGTATGTATGTGACTACGCAGCTGAAATATGTAAGTCACAGACAGGGCTCTCAGCATCCACTCTGGTTCTGCCTCTAGCTCCCTTCCGAAACCACGGCTGCTTCCGGCACCTGTGAATATATTGTACTTATAAACCATTGGCAGCAGAGGGAATGTTATTGAATGTTTGTAATATCTGGGGGACAACCAAAACCAATTTCTCTTTCTCTTAAATTATAGCATCAAAAAGGAACCATTTATTCAAATACGTGTGTTCTGTTTCTAACAGAGAGCAAATTCTTAAGAGGGCAGAGATACGGTTTATTTTATGATATACACATTGCCTAGTTACTGTGGGATTTTATAAATAGTACCCTTTGCCGTGTCAACCCTAGAGCAAGGGTGAACTGACATTCCATTCTTTCAGAGAGAAATGCTGTTATTTCCTCCTGTCCCTCCATTCCTCTTTGCGAACGTGGTCACTCCTTGATAATTCACGACCCATCTCCACCATTAAGAGTCTAAAATCCTAGTCAAGGAATAACTGGGGTGGTGGGGCAGAGAGGGAGAGGAGTCTAAAATCCTAGTCAAGGAATAACTGGGGTGGTGAGGGAGAGAGGGAGAGGGAGGGGGGAGAGAGAGAGAGAGAGGAGAGAGAGAGAGAGAGAGAGACTTCAGGAGGTTGCACTTACACTCTGGCAGTTTTTCCAGAAATTAGGGAGGCAGCAGTTCTTACTTTTGTGATGTCAACTTGTAGACTGAAATGCATCAAAGCTCCTCACCTTCTTCTTCTTGACGCGAGGGATGTGAAATGTGCTCTAGAATATGCATTCAGCGTGGTCCTTTGTTCTAGGTATGAGCTTTTCTTTTTCTAAAGTTTTTCGGTCTCGCTCAAGGAAAGGAAAGCAATATTTTGAGATTCTTTTAAAGGCACCTTCCAAAGCATTTCCCACAGAAAAATACCTCACAGCCCAACACTGGTTATTTCAGTAAGAATCGAGTCCAATCTTTTCCAATATGGCTGTATACATTGCAGGCCCCCAAATTTGTGCTTTCATAATCATCATTAATCAAATAGGCAGAAACACTGTATTTAGGGAACCTGTGTTTCGTGGGCTAGAAGTGCATTCTGATTAATAAAGATCATGTTCATTTTGAGTTCATCGTGGTTATTCGTGTGCCTCAGAGTCGCGGGCTTCGTCAGGGGTGGAGCGGGCTCGGGAGTGCCTGCAGCGCGGTGGGAAGCGGCTCTGAGCGCCCCGATCATCAACCCGCTTTCAGGGGGTGCCGACACTTTTTCCCAAGAAGCTCGACCAGCCGCAGTGAGCGACTGGAAAGAATAAACCAGACTATGACAGGAACAGAGAATTTATGTGATTGACAGGGAATACCAGGGCACCCGACACCGTCCCGGGTCACCAGGGCTCTGGGATTTGCACGAGTTTACCACCACCATTAACAGCTATTTGCGTAAGGTGTTTACCGCCTGAGAGCGCCACAAGCCGACAGCGAAGCCACTTTGGGACCCCAGCCACGCCCCCTCTCCCCTCTTACCCCTCCCTCCCGCCAAACTAATGAATTCGGGACTGCCTTCTGGCCGGACCCTCCCATTGGCTCCTATTCCAGCCAATCAGAGCCTTGCAACAGTTTCACCTGGCTCCCGCTTCCCAAATAAACAAACAAACCGTCCCGCGACTGTGCGGGCTCTACACCCGGGCGCCGCCGGCACTGCTTGCGCTCCGGGCCCCACCACCCACCACCCACCACCCACCACCTCCCACCAATGGGGCCCCGACTGTGGCGCCCTCTCCCGGCCCTGATAGCCGGCCGCTTTCTCCTCTTCCACTCCAGGCCTTCTCCCGCCCCCTCATGCCTCCCTGGACTCCCGGTTAGAATCCGCTTGGCCAGAGAGCCCCGCCTTCTCCTCTTAGTCCTCCCTTGGCCCACAGGCCTGGAGATTCACCGGGAGGGTGTTGGCACAGCTGGAGGTAGCTCCGCCTCTCAAGCCCGCCGCCTCCTCCCTTGCACACCTCTACTGGTGGCCGCTCGCGCCCCTCCTTTGCGCCGGTAGCAGGATCCGCAGCGGCCGCCGCGTGAGGCTTTGGTCACGTGTTGTTTTGCCCGCTGTCGTGCGCTCAGAGTGGAGTGGGCGGGGGCGCGGGCCAAGGCAGGAGGGGGCTGGGGCGGGCAGACGGGGGTAGACAGCCTCTTCCCCCAACCCTCCCTTTCCTGAATTCCCCCTCCTCCTCGCTCACCTTAAAACCATCGTGCATCACCATGGCGAGTTGCTCCTTCACTCGCGACCAAGCGACAAGAAGACTAAGAGGTGCAGCAGCGGCAGCAGCGGCAGCTCTAGCAGCAGTGGTGACAACCCCGCTTCTTTCCTCGGGAACCCCGACCGCACTCATTGGGACCGGGTCGTCTTGTCCGGGAGCCATGTGGCTCTCCACGGCCACTGGCTCCCGGTCAGACTCCGAGTCCGAGGAGGAGGACCTCCCCGTCGGGGAGGAAGTCTGCAAACGCGGCTACCTGCGGAAACAGAAGCATGGGCACAGGCGCTACTTCGTGCTCAAACTCGAGACTGCTGACGCCCCAGCTCGCCTGGAATACTACGAAAATGCCAGGAAGTTCCGGCACAGTGTCCGCGCCGCGGCGGCTGCAGCAGCGGCGGCCGCCTCTGGCGCTGCGATCCCCCGGCTCATTCCACCGCGGCGCGTGATCACCCTATACCAGTGCTTTTCCGTGAGCCAGCGAGCAGATGCAAGGTACCGACACCTCATTGCCCTTTTCACCCAGGACGAGTACTTCGCGATGGTGGCCGAGAATGAGTCGGAGCAGGAAAGCTGGTACTTGCTGCTCAGCCGCCTCATCCTCGAGAGCAAGCGCCGCCGCTGCGGCACGCTCGGCTCGCAGCCGGACGGAGAGCCGGCCGCGCTGGCGGCGGCAGCGGCGGCGGAGCCACCCTTCTATAGAGATGTGTGGCAGGTAATAGTCAAACCCAGGGGGCTGGGGCACAGAAAAGAGCTGAGCGGCGTGTTCCGGCTGTGTCTAACCGACGAGGAGGTTGTGTTTGTGAGGCTGAACACCGAAGTGGCCAGCGTGGTCGTCCAGCTCCTGAGCATCCGTCGCTGTGGACACTCGGAGCAGTATTTCTTCTTGGAAGTAGGCAGGTCCACCGTCATCGGTCCGGGAGAGCTCTGGATGCAGGTCGATGACTGTGTGGTTGCCCAAAACATGCATGAGCTGTTTTTGGAGAAGATGAGAGCCCTGTGTGCAGACGAATACAGAGCCCGCTGCCGCAGTTACAGCATCAGCATCGGCGCCCACCTGTTAACCCTGCTGTCCGCTAGGAGGCACCTGGGCTTGCTGCCGCTCGAGCCGGGAGGCTGGCTCAGAAGGTCCCGCTTTGAGCAGTTTTGCCACCTCAGGGCCATCGGCGACGGGGAAGACGAGATGCTTTTCACCAGGCGCTTCATAACACCCAGCGAGCCTGTGCCGCACTCCGGGCGAGGAAGACTGCACCTGCCCAGAGGGCGCAGGTCAAGGAGAGCGAGTTCAGTGCCGGCCAGCTTTTTTCACCGCTTAGCACCCAGCCCAGCACGTCCCCCGCACCCTGCAGAAGCCCCGAACAATGGAGCTTGCTTGTCTTCTGAAGTGTCTGGCTCTGGCTCTGGCAACTCTGGGGAGGAAGGCAATCCCCAGGGCAAAGAAGATCAGGAAGAAAGCGGAGGCGACTACATGCCCATGAACAATTGGGGCTCAGGAAATGGCCGGGGCTCAGGAGGTGGCCAGGGCTCAAGTGGCCAAGGCTCCAGTAGCCATAGCTCGGGAGGAAACCAGTGCTCAGGCGAGGGACAGGGATCCCGAGGTGGTCAGGGCTCAAGTGGTGGCCAGGGCTCAAGTGGCCAGGGCTCAGGAGGAAGCCAGGGCTCAGGAGGAAACCAGTGCTCTGGAGATGGCCACGGCACCGCAGGTGGGCAAGGTTCAGGTGGTGGCCAGAGACCTGGAGGTGGGCATGGCTCAGGTAGTGGCCAGGGACCTGGAGATGGCCATGGCTCAGGTGGTGGCAAGAACTCTGGAGGGGGCAAAGGCTCAGGAAGTGGGAAAGGATCCGATGCTGATGGTGAACGTGGAAAATCTCTGAAGAAAAGATCCTATTTTGGCAAATTAACTCAAAGCAAGCAACAGCAAATGCCATCACCTCCACCACCTCCTCCTCCGCCCCCACCAGCTGGAGCAACTGGTGGAAAAGGGAAGTCTGGCGGAAGATTCCGACTTTATTTTTGTGCTGACAGAGGAGCCACAAAAGAGCGCAAAGAAGCCAAAGAAGTGAAAGATGCAGAGATCCCAGAAGGTGCAGCTCGAGGTCCCCACAGAGCCAGAGCTTTTGATGAAGATGAGGATGACCCATACGTGCCAATGAGGCCAGGGGTGGCTGCCCCTC
This sequence comes from Trachypithecus francoisi, assembly GCF_009764315.1. NCBI lineage: Eukaryota > Metazoa > Chordata > Mammalia > Primates > Cercopithecidae > Trachypithecus > Trachypithecus francoisi. Next base: position 43,744,214 of record NW_022681471.1, read on the forward strand.
TTGTAAGCTCCAGTGATTATATGCCAATGGCTCCTCAAAATGTCTCTGCTTCAAAAAAGCGCCACTCTCGATCCCCTTTTGAAGATTCAAGAGGGTACATGATGATGTTTCCCAGAGTGAGCCCACCACCTGCTCCCAGTCCTCCAAAAGCACCTGATACTGATAAAAAAGATGACTCAAAGGACAATGACAGTGAGAGTGACTACATGTTTATGGCTCCTGGAGCCGGTGCAATTCCAAAAAACCCCAGAAATCCTCAGGTGGCTCTTCCTCCAAAAGTTGGAGCTCCTACTTCTCTCTACCAAACCCTTTTCAGAGCTCACCTTTGGGACAGAGTGACAACAGTGAGTATGTGCCAATGTTACCTGGAAAGTTCCTGGGGAGGGGTCTAGGCAAAGAAGTCTCCTATAACTGGGGCCCCAAAGATGCAGCTTCAAAGCCTTCAGGTGAGGGATCATTCTCAAAGCCTGGAGATGGGGGATCACCTTCAAAGCCCTGGGATGATGGTCCCCAAAGAATAAGGCTAAGAGACCTAACCGACTTTCTTTTATTACAAAAGAATATAAAATCAAGCCAACACCACAAAAGCCCACACATGAACAGAGAGAAGCTGACAGCTCTAGTGACTACGTCAACATCGACTTCACTAAAAGAGAGAGCAATACACCAGCTCCCTCTACTCAAGGACTACCAGGTTCGTGGGGCATAATTGCTGACCCCAGACAGTCAACCTTTTCTAATTACGTGAATGTTGAGTTTGGTGTACCATTTCCAAATCCAGCAAACGACTTCTCCGATCTTTTCAGAGCTATACCACGTGCCAACCCCTTATCTCTGGACAGTGCTAGGTGGCCACTTCCTCCCCTTCCCCTCAGTGCTACAGGTAGCAATGCTAATGAGGAAGAGGGTGACTACATTGAAGTAATTTTCAACTCAGCAATGACACCAGTCGTGCCTCTTGCTGACAGTGCCATTCGCTACGATGCTGAAACAGGTCGAATCTATGTGGTCGACCCATTTTCTGAGTGCTGTATGGATATTTCTCTCTCCCCCAGCCGATGTTCTGAACCACCACCTGTAGCTAGGCTGCTGCAGGAGGAAGAGCAGGAGAGAAGACGCCCACAAAGCCGTTCTCAAAGTTTCTTTGCAGCAGCCAGAGCCGCTGTCTCTGCTTTTCCAACAGATAGCCTCGAGAGAGACCTCTCCCCATCCTCTGCCCCGGCTGTTACTTCGGCTTCAGAGCCGACTTTAGCCGTCAGCCAAGTTGTAGCTGCGGCCTCCGCGCTCGCCGCAGCCCCGGGCATCGGCGCAGCAGCCGCGGCTGCTGGATTTGACTCCGCCTCTGCCCGCTGGTTTCAACCTGCTGCTAATGCTGCTGATGCCGAAGCAGTAAGGGGAGCCCAAGACGTTGCCGGTGGCTCGAACCCCGGAGCCCACAACCCATCTTCAAACCTTGCCAGAGGTGAGAACCAGGCTGGCGGGGCTGCTACTGCAGCTGCTGCAGCTGCCGCTCCGGAACCACCACCTCGCAGTCGCCGGGTGCCAAGACCCCCGGAGAGAGAAGATTCTGACGACGACGACGACACTTACGTGAGAATGAATTTTACCAGACCTGATAACCAGTTCGACTCTCCCAAAAGAGGTCGGTAATTTTAGAATTAATTTCCCTAAAGAGAATGGTCATTGTCTAATGATTCGATGCGCTACAGTCTACAGTGTTAGGGATAATATTTCATTAACTGGTGCTATTCGACATGGAGGATAGAATTCAGGTTTAATTATTCACACAATGCCTTTTTGATCTTTGCAAAAATTTGTTTTTATCTAATCAATTTCTTTATCTGGACAGAACTGATTATCATTTAAACATTGGTTCTACTTTTTTAGGAGTAGTTAAAACGCAGACATATAGCATAAGGATACTTTCAAACATCCTTCCCCATCATTTAATGATAATGTAAAGCAGGATGTAGTAAATTGGGTTCCAGCAACTAATTTTCAAATCAACAATTAAAATTGCTTTTCTGCAAATGCCCATATTTAAGTGTGGGAATCTAATAAGAGCACAGACTATTAAGCAGTAACAATCAACTATTTATGTTTGGGGAGGATATTTTTCTCCTCTGAAAGTTACTTTTTAAAGAGCAGTCATTGTTATGCTAGTTTGTTGTGATTTACCAAGAAAGTTAAATGTCCATTGTTAACGTGAATGTCTGGGGAAAACAAAACGTAAACGATCCAAACCAGGCGGTGATTAAAAGAAGACAGTATTTGGCTCTGGAATATGTTTGTGTGTTGATTTTCTTTTTGTTTTTACACAGGATAAATTCCAGAAACCTTGAGTGTTCCTTTTCTCTGTCACTAGTAATGACAGGCAAGTCACATTTGCTGCGCCTCATTTTCTTCTTTTAACCCCCCACCCTTCCAAAAGAGGATGCGGTGACAACTTGATAAAGGATATGAATATTATTTCAAAGGCTTAAAAAGCAGTTAAAACTTTTAATTCGTATATCTTATGGGAAATCAAGGAAAGCAAGATAAGGCTGGAGGAAGACCTGACTCCAGGGGCAGCTTACCCTGGAACGGTGGAAGTTTTTAAAGGGCTACTTTTCCAAAGGAAGAAGTAAGGAAGAGTAGGAGCTGTCAGACTTGGAAACAAGACTTAGAGTAATTTTACTGTGTACAATATTGTGCAGTGTTGTCATCAGTGTGTCTTGAAACATTTTCAAGAGATGATTGCAGAAGATGATGTCTCCATAGTCTCAACTGCCTTCCCTCTTTAGTAGAATATGCTTCTTTCCCAGTGAAGGGAAGGGATGGACCCCGGCAGTTTTCATTCCAGTAGTCAGTTTAGTGAAGATTTTTGCTTTGCTTGCTTTGTGGAATGCTTTTGTGATTGGATCTCTGCCCACTGTGCTTGATCAGGCAGAACAAGTCGGGGACTGATCACAACAGTCACCTAACAAGCTCCCTATTTAATGCAGGTGTAGCCCCCCCACATCCCCTTTCTCTCCCTGCTATAGAAAACTTGCCATACAAAAACTCACATTTGCAGCAGGGACACATTAAAGAGTGATCATTAAAACAACAAAAGGATGCTTTGGCTTGCCAAAAGATTCAGTTCAGACCTCTTTTAAACTGTGAGTTCCCTCCCCAACAACACACATACACACACACACAAACACACATGATCACCACTGCTACCATAATCGTACATTTAAAATGTATAATTTCATTTCCAAGACTTTAACCCATAATAAGATTTTCAAGAATAGATCTACTTTATTCTGTAGAATATACCTGAAAATTGATCTCAAGCTATTGTTCGACTCTAACTATTGAAGACACCATTTATAATTTTGATGTAGATGATACATAGTTGCCTGTGTCCCTGTAGTACTTTCAAAAGGACCAGTTTTCATAGAGGTCTAAGAAGTTTAGGATTTAAAATAGTGAAATCTTACTGTTCCTTGCATAAATTCTGACTTGCAAGGAATACCTAGACACAATGATCATTATTTTAGCATAAATTCCTGATTTATGACTTTGTAGCTATTTTGGGGATTTAACGTTCTGTAAATGCATTGTTTATTGAGGAAATTCCTAGCTTTATTGAGTGACTACAGCAAGGAAGCTCTATCTCACAGGGAGGGAGGTACTTAGGTTGAAATAAGAGAATCAACGTGGAAGCACTTTGGAATGTTAAAGCACTTTACAAATGTAAGATATTCTTAGTGTCATTGGGTTAATACTGAAGTGAAATTTCGGCAGTTTAAACTGATTTAGTTTCTTGCAAAATAATTGGTCTTGAGGGTGATTCCCGCACATAATTTGCTGAAATACATGAAAGGAGTGGTGGGGGTTGGGGGGGCGGTGGTGGTGGTAGTGGTGTTGATGGTGGTGAAACAAACCATTGTAGGAAATGACTTTGGTTACCATTTTAATGTAAATTGTATGGTAGAATGTTGTCTGTGAAGTGTTAAGAACAAGCTGAATGATTCTGATCCTTTTTTTTAATCATAAAGCTGTGGAATAATTTTCACTCATTTCTGATCTCTATTTTCCTATCTAACATTAAAACAAAAACAATCACGTTAGGAAACAAAAACATAACGCTTTGACAGAGGAACAAATACTGTCTTTGTTAGAAATTATGTATTTCAAAAAGTCATTTTAATTAATGCAAGTGCTTAGAATAGTGCCTGGCATATAGTAAGTACTATACATGAATTATTTTACAGCTATTACCATTGTTATTGTTGCTACTGTTATTATTACATTTAGAAAAACAAACCTAAATTAAGATTCTCCATCTGAAAATCTCACTTTTCAGTTAGTCTTTACTTGCATTTAAAATACTTTACATTATTGTTCAGAATTGGGATCTTTATAGATTACCATTTAAGTGAGATTATAAATCTGTGAGACAGCTGTTCTCATGTAACACAAAATTAATATATAACTCCATTTACCTACAGTCACATTGCATATAAGTAAATGCCTTAAGGGAATTTACTTAAGTCGATTAGAAAGAAACACCCAGAAGTATAACCTTAGACACGACTGTATTAATAAATGACATACTTTTTAATCATTTATTGAAGATGAAGTCTTCACATTTTAAACACATAGGTTATAGGCATTAGCATTTAGGAGAAGAATGTTGTTTCTTATGTAGTTTAGTTTGACTGTTAACCTATGTATGACTATTTGCTTCTTTTCCTACCTTACCTGATATAGAATTCATCGTTCAAAATGACTTGAGGTGAACATTTTCCTGGTTTTTTATTCAAGAGTTGGGAGGATATAAAAGGGCAGCTCTAGGAGGGGTGAGAGAATCGGTCAGCCAAGTTAGTAATGTTATGATGGGCACTTGGTATTAAAAAGCAAAAAAAAAAAAACTTTAGTAGTTAATTAATGTTTGAGTGTTAGACACTGTTATCACCATGAAGCAATCTTATGCTTTTTTTGAGTGTACTACTGCCAAACTTGTTGCTATCAGTTATAGGCACTAAGAGCACATTGTTTTTATTCCATTGAACTTAATTATAATTTATTATAATAAAATTTCCATATAGCAGAAATTTCCCAGCTACCATTGATGGATCACTTATTTTAGGTAATATTCAACCCCTCAAAATTGGACAGTGTTTGGACTAATGAGGTATTTGACCTGTAACAATTAAAGAGGACCTCACTTAATTAAAATTAAAGTTGTTCACAATCATTATTCATTTGCATTCATTCTAAGAGTGATGTTTTCAGGGTAAAAATTTCAACTACTAGCAAAATATCTACTTTAAACAAGCACCAGAACTTTAATTACACCAGAATATCACACATGTATAAAAATTCAAACAAGATCTCTTACTTTCTTTTTCTCTCCCTAATCCCCTGTTTTGGGAACAAATTCAGGCTTCTCAGAGTGACAAAAAAAAAAAAATTCCTGTGGGAATAGATGTGGCTGACGAGTGTAGGGAGAACTAAGGAATAGTTTATGTGATTTAAAAGGGTTTATTGTTAAATTGTCAAATTGTTGATTGAGGAAATGCTTTCCAGTTGCAGATTGCCTTATAGTTTGCAAAGCACATTCACATTCATTATTTTACTGATGGACGGTAAGTACTGGAAATGAAGCCCATGTTGAGAATTTTCCTGAGATCAAAAAGGTAAGTGGCAGAGCTGAAAAATCTAACTCATACATCTGATTTCAAGTCCAGTGCTCCACCCAACACATGACACCTCCCTTTAATCAGGTGTGTAGTCTGTCATTTTCCCATTGGTGACAGATTATTACATGGGTAATGATTAGGAAAAAATTACAAATTTGCTTTCACTTGATAGTAGCAAATTTTGTTGAAAGTAATTCATTCAGAGCATTATAACCGTGGACTATCTTTCAGGACTTGGGTAATTTTATTACATTCAACTGTTTGCCCTGCTCTTAGAATAAAAGAATTTGACTTGTGCTGGAATTGAATGTTTTAAATCTGATCTGGGGAGGAGTTGGTTAATCTTTACTGCCCAAACACAAATAGTGTGTGTATCTATTTAGATCCCACAGAAACATTGAAAGGAAAGAAAGTGAATTGAGGTGCATTCAGTAAATTTCCATTAATGGTCATTTCTTTAGAAGTTAGATTTCTTTGATTTTCCTAATAATTCATTGACATTTGGGAGTTATAGCAAAAAGTCTTTTCATTTAATTTCTTCCTTCATTATAAAGTTTGGTATTCTAATCTAAACCAGCACAGTAGGCAAAACAGGATAAAGCAAGACAGGTGGAAGAATAAGCAATGTAGCAATAGACGTTCTTCATTTGTTTAAAAAGTAAACTTGGTTTTGGCAGTCAGGCAAGTAGATTTTAAAAGCCTTGAAAATCAAACTCTCTCCTTGGGACATACAAATCCCTATTTACAATTAAGTTCATTTTGATTTAGCACCTTTTTTAAGGCTTTAAGAGTATGTAAAAATAGCCCAAACGTTTTATTGGCAGTATTGGAAAATAGCTTTTGTAAAATGCTTAATTAAAACCTTCAGTATATTTTCTCTAAGAGGTGCTGCCAGACTCTCAGATAGTGAGGATCGTGTACTAGAAAATGTTGCTTGGTCTTGAATGAGAAATGAGAAATTTAAAACACTGCTTTTTATAATAATGAAATAAATACATCACAATGCACTGAGTTTTTGCCATAACCATTGCATTGCTGATTTTAAAGCTATTGATAAAATTGCCAAGAAAAATGTGCTTGCCATATGAACTTAAAATATATTCTCTAGCAATTCTGCATTGATTATTGGTAATGTAGCTACAGGTCTCACATTTCCACCTTATTTTGGAAAAGTAGATTCAACACTTGAGAAATAGGAATGTTTAAAGATTTTTCTAGTGTAAATTATATACTATTTTAGATTTGCATTTTTAGAGGGTACCTTTCAACTTCTGGCTGAATAATTAATTCTTTTTAGAATGGAAAACATGTACTCAAATACTTATTAAGTGAAATGAGAAAGTTACTGCTATTTTCTCTTAGCTTCCTGATACCTCTTTTTTATTGGTTAGGGTTACATTGGTTGTGTTCTATGAGACTTACCCTCATGTGCCCTTTGCCACACTTGTGCCCTTAAATTCAGGCAAACATGCCCTTTCCTGGTCTTTCGCTGGCTGAAAAGGAGAGGGCCACTGTGGGAGTCCTGCAGGGCCCATAGAGGGCTTACTTCTCCAGATGTTGATCACTCCCAGTACACAGGCTTCTTGCACTTAGCTTGCAGAGGCAGCCTTCCTTGTGGGGATCCTTGTTGCACAGATCCAAGGCTGTGCTGCCTGCCCTACTGTCACTTGGCACAGAAGCAGCTGGGCTGATGTTTAAAGCTATTTTCATGGTTGGATTGATCACAATATGTTTGATGCTAGCCACACTTTCTGGATTTACCAAATATCTAATTCCCTGTAAATTGTAGTCACTTTAACTAGTTTTGACAATTTATATAATTTTTCTCCCTATGATTAATAATTTCCTACTTATAGACTTGAAACTTAGAAAGAATATCAGTGAAGTTTCTATCTCACAGTCTTGAAAATTGCTCACATGTGTACCTATGGGACCCTTGAAAGTCTGACCAGCAAATGTGATTTTCACTCTTGCTTTTTAAAGTGTTATGCCTCCAGTCTTGAAAGCATACCAACCTTGTCCTCGCACTCAGAGTCCTGTGCCCCCAACCACCTCCATGATGAAGTCCTTATTGTTGCTGCAGCTTTTACTATAGTTTCCCTTCCACTGTCACCCTGCCTCCGACTATTGTAGCTGGTGGAGTTTGGGGGACACAATTCCTATTGCCATGGCTGGAAGACATATATTCCTGGAGTCTCAAACTGAAACTTCACATACATCTTCCCTCAGAAATGATGACTGGGTATAGTCAAAATAGTTCTCTGTTAGTTCAGGAGCTGCATAGGTTAAATATAGGCATATCTAGACAAAGCTATGAATCTGTCCACCATTAATTTATGACATTTTTTCTATAAGATAATTTATTCTGAGTTTCAACTAAACAGTGACCTTGGAATATGTTTTGTAAATTTGAAACGGCCTATATTAGAATTCTAGTAACTTCCATTCCTTAAGTTGGCAGTAACTAGGCAGCAGAGTGAAGTGTCCATGTGTGTGTTCGGAGGTAGTGGAGAAGCTGACCTACCATGAAAATCCTGTAGCTGATCTCCATAGAGTTTGTATCCAGATATTCAAGACTGGAATATGCACATGCATAAGTGGCCCAGGGCCTGCTAACAAGGCGCAGATGTGAAACGAGTGAGCTGACCTTTGAGGAGCTAGGGGTTTACAAGTGTCATACATTTCCCTTACAGATTCTTTTGACCATTCTATCCCAAAACTATTGCCATTGTGGGGACAAAGGTGTTTCATCATCTGATCTATGAAGGAGATAATAATCTGGTATAATTGTTGTTGTAAAGACTACCAGCGATTATTAGTAATTTTTAGCCTTGAGCAATAGCACTTAATTTTATCAAGTCCTAGAGAATCATCCTCCACTACAATCACAGGGCACAGAAAAGTATGATGATCTCCTCATTGAGAAAACAAAAACAAAAACAAAAACAAAAACACCTACGTATACTCCAGAGACAATGCTAAGCTAAGTAATATAATCGCATTATTATACATTCATCTCTGGCATATATGCTTCAATTTATCTTTATTTGCTTCCTTTTTTTTTTTTTTTTTTTTTCTTTTTGGTGCTTTACTTGCTTGCCCCTGCTTATGTGAGCTCCAATTGATTGCAGGATGCAGGGATAGCATGTTGTCTAATGAACAGAGTGAGAAATTTGCAAAAACCCTTGAAAACCATTTTTGAGCTCTAGGAAAATTGGAGTTGAAAAGATAACTAAGAGAATAAGGTTGCAGAAGGGGAAAAGAGAATGAGAGAATAACAATATATTGTTATAGGTTCACCTTTCTCTGAGCAGAGGAAATACTGCTCTTTCGGACTTCAAAATGTAGTAGAGGCATATTTACGATTCATATAAAGAGGTCTGAAATACCCTGGAGGAACTGCCTTCCTGGCTCGCCCTACAAATTTCCAGGGATATTGAAGTCATCTGTGCGTTATTAGCATATTAAAGATTAATGTTCAGATTTATATCATTATATAACTTGAAACAGAAAAGTTTACTTCATTTGTTTTTGAGAAAGAAAATGTTCCCTGCCAGATTTTGGTAGGAGGAGTAGGGAAATATTTTGACTCATCAGAGTCCACTGAGATTTTCTATCTTACAGAGAAAAATTACTTGAAGAGTATACCACCCATTAAAAGGGGTGAAATTAACTTGTTGTTTAAAAGACCTTTGATTAATTGGGAAAATAAGAATATACAATAAGGTAAGTATTTATAACCTGTCAGTATCAAATGCGAATAATACATCCAAAACAGACCACATTATTAAAAGCATCACCATTTACCTTTCTGATGGTGAAATCACATAAAAATGAACGGGAGACAAATCTAACGTATGTCTGTTAGCCCTTTAATATTCATTTTGCAGACTGTTCACAATCAAGTTTTAATCTCGAATTGCTTTCCTTTGCCACCCAGCAAGCTTCTGAGTTGCTTCCTTACGCTGTTCTTTGGAATGTGCCCCGGGAATGTAAACTCATTTTAATATTGGCCTAAGTAAAATAGGATTATAAAGGCAAATCTGTGGCTCAGGTTCCCATAATGCATCTCAAAAGCAAGTTAAATTATTTTGGGATTATCCTGTTTTGGATAGCATTATTCCTTTCTACTAGCATAGTTAATCAAGAATTGACAAATGTATTTTGTAAAGTAAACATGAAATTACACAATTATTTGTCACTTGTTATTAAGTTATCAAGCATTCACTTAATGCTGGTGTAGGTGTTATAGGAAAGCAATGGCAATATGAATCAAATTTTAGTAGAGGTTCTGTCATTTAAAAAAGGGAAAGAAGAAAGAAAAACAACTCCAATAACAGCAAATGTTCCTAATCTTAGTATAATGCCAATAGGGTAATTATATGGAGCTTAATTTGCAGGTTTCTGGAAAAATATATATGAAATCCAGTGTATCATATAAGACAGCAAGAAGTCCCTTTGAAAACACATGCAATGTGCTATATATGGACACATGAAGATATTTTTGGTATTAAAACAAAATAGTAAACTAAACTAGATGAAATACCTTTGTAACCTTAAATATCTATTTTAAAATGTAGCTGATATCTGATAACACTCTGTAATACTGGTCTAGCCTACTTTTGCAGCAAATAACAGTTACTAATATGCAGTCTCACAGTTAACTGTAGTTATCACAGACTCCTTTCTTCCTGTGTACAACTAGATACATAAAATGTAAAATTTCCTAAACCCAAGGCTGACAGGAAAACTTAATATCTTTACTAATCTATGGCATTTTTTTGAGACAGGGCCTCACTCTGTCACCCAGGCTGGAGTGTAGTGGCGTGACAGGGTTTCATCATGTTGCCCAGGCTGTTCTTGAATTCCTGGCTTCAAGGGATCCACCTGCCTTGGCCTCCCAAAGTGCTGGGATTATAGGCATGAGCCACCATGGCTGGCATTTTTTTTAACCTTCTAATCTGCAAGAACAAACCTATACAATGAATCTTAATGAAGAGATACAACTAGTAAGAGGGAAATGTACTCTTCCCACTCAGTGCTTTATCCAGCTGCAAATTTGTTACATTTTTAAAATCCTCGAGCCCAGGAGTCTGGGTGGGGCTGCAGTGAGCCATAATCATGCCACTGCTCTTCACCCTGGGTAGCGTAGTGAGACTTCATCTCTTTAAAAAAGTTGTAAAACCTTTGATAAGAAAATGAATACTTAAAATGTATATTTCCAGTTTAATACACAATCTTGTACTTGAAGCCCACTCTGGAGGATGTTTTCCATGGATTCTTTTAGGATGTCTCAAATAAAATAGAATACTTGGTACTTTGTGGGGACCTGATCTTAAGGTAACACTGGCATCCCATAATCAATTTGCTGATCATTTATTCCTGTCCCTTCCCTGGTCCAACACCTTCTTCTGTGTATCTGATCCACCCCCCTGCCACACTCCCCATTATGTACCCACTCAAAAGCAGAAAGCCAAGAGAATAATGCTGGAACTTTTTTCTTTTATTAAACAGATGAGAATTTCAAGTCTCCTTTGCAGGTATGACTTTGTTCTATGAGAAGAAATTCAATGATTGAGTCTAGAGACTATCTCCAAGGCTGTACTTAAATCCTATGACTTGTGCCATATAACCTGGTGAAGGCATAGTCAAACATGTAGAAGAAGAATAAAAAAAATCTGTTTCTCTGCACAATGCCTGGCTCACTTGTGGGCTCCACTGGAAGAAAGTAGAACAATGCACGCACGTGCAAAGATGCTGTCCACCAGAAATGTCAGAGTGGCACCCTGGGGCCAAGAGGAATAACTGCTCTTGTGTCTTTGCCCAGCTGATATTCCTGACAGGCAGCCAGCAGAGTTGATTAACCATGTCCATGCCCAGGCAGTCTCCTCTATATATCTCTCAAAAACTTCTAGTTAGATTTTGTTTTGTTTTGTGTTGTTTTGTTTTAAAACGGGATGGGGGTGACAGCTCTCCACATTAATTCTGCAAGTAACTTTTGTTTTATCATCTTTTTTCCTAGAGTGATTATATTGCCACAAAAACACATTTTAGAAGAAAAGTGATGCTTATGGAATTTTATCTTCATCTACTCCAGATCTGCCTAAAGGAAAGAAAACTCAGAGGCTTCTGAGTAGAAAGCAACCCAAATTTCTACAAGCCTACAAGTGGACTCTGGCAATTGAATGATCCTATTAATGCAGATCATTCGTACTGCTGCTTATGGATCCAGTGATTTCTAATTAACAATATTTACATTGTGCTTTGTTTTTGTTTTCTGGTATTCCTCCCCAGTATGTCCCTTTGAAAGGGAACAGATACTATATGAGTGAGCATCTCATAACTCTTTCCCTCTTTAAAAAAAGTTACTTAGAATATGTATAAATTTGGTCAATGCCAATTTTAATAATGTAAAATATTTAGATTCAATTTTGAAGTTGAAAAACCTTTAACCAGCACATAAAGAAAAAAAAGCTGTCATAATGGGAAGGTAGGTATGATCTGGAATCTTTTTTCCGAGTATTACACACACAAAACATTTCTTGATCAATGAATTAAATGTCAACTGAACTGATATCTTGATGGAACATTACCAATATCTTACAGGCAGGACTAAAGAGCGGATTATTTAAAGTTTTGCTTATTAGCAAAACTGCAATATTCTGCTCATGTTAAATGTCAGTGAAACTGATATCCTGATTGAACATTTCCAACATTTTAAAGGCAGAACTGAGAAACAGCTGTCTATTTGTTCACATACAACACTGTGATGTTCTGCCTGAAAATCGATTGAGTATTTCCAAACCTATTATTTTTCATTTATTATGAAACTTACATTTACCTCCTAAAAGAAGCAAGGCTCTTCAGAAGTCTCTTCCCAAGGACCCTCCCTGCTTCTCTGGGCCTCTCCCCACTTTCAACCTCTATTCTACTTTTTCTTATTATTTCTCCATTTTCCCCAATGCACACTCTCCCTCCTATGCCCATGGCTACTATAAAGAGATCAGTTTCCCATATTCAAGAAATTAGTGTTTACTTATCAATCAATATTCTGATGAAAACTTAAGCCAAAAGGAACCTCTTAAAGGCCTTGTTTCCTTCTGGATATTGAGCCAATATAAGATGTACCAAATTAAAAAAACAAATCAGAGCAAGCTCCTCCCTGTTCTATTTTTGCTTGCCTCTGATGTAAACTGAATTAAGATTTTAGGAACCTGGACCTTTGAGAACATGACACTAGCAAGGTGGTGACCACAAGAATAGGTACAAAGGTCTTGAAGCTTGCTTAGAGCTTTGTTTCGTGGTGGCACACAAATCTTGGCTTGCTGTACCATCATTGGCAAACCTCATCATATCACAGATGGGTGTGAGTGTTTGAGTGTCTGTGTGTGTGTGAGCACTAGTGTGTGTGCATAGTCGTGTGTATGTACACCTTTGTGTACCTGTGTACATGTGATTGTAGATGTACCTGTTGTGTGTAAACTGTTAAAATGAAATTTGCTTCGCATTTAATGTGCAACTTTGAAGTAGTGTAATATTTATCTAAAGTTTTTCACTACTTGGTTTTGATGTCTTTGAATGTGTACTTCTATCTTCAAGCAAGCTTATATAGTACATGTTGCTAAACTAACTTTTCCAAAGAACTGAGTTGACTTCTGTTTTTCCTTGCCTACCAACCAAAGGGTGGTGGGCTCTTTTTTCCCCTTGTAAATTGTGCTGAGGAGAGGATGTGGCTACGAGATCTGTCATTGTTCCAGTTACTGGTCACTGCTAGGGCATCAACTTCTTCAGTTCCTTCAGACTCTTCTCTTTTTCCAACCTAATCAAATAATGCAGTGTGGCTTTTGTTCATTATGATAACAACGTGCTCTTTAGGCAGCCTTTTTTCAAGCCTTCTGTCACCATTTTATTTTCAAGTAAGTTAAGTAATAATTGTTCAGAATTGTGGGAAAAAAGATTACTTGGGGGAAAATGCTATATCACTTTATTTGCATATTAGGTTCAGAAGCTGCCAGCAGACAGGGTAAAGAGGGTACAGCACAGATGTAACAGTTGCTGAATAAATGAATGAGAAACCTCATACACAGTAGTATGTGTTATACAAATAGTAACAGGTACACATAGTCACAGGTACAGCATAACAAATGCAATCTTTTTGTCGTTATTTATTAGTTTACAGACAATTAATTTATTCAGTATTGTGCTGGAAGAATCTTTAAGGAATATGTTTACCAACATATCACCTAACCTTCCAGCTATCAGTTCATGCTGCTGTTAAGAAAAAACAATGATGGAATTTTTTTGTGTGTGTGTGACCTCTACATTTAATTTGGTATCAGGCATAGTCACTTGGTCGTTAAAAACTGAAACTTTACAGTTCCACCAGCTAATTACATCTGCTATTTCTGCTTCACAGATATGCTTTGAGTTGCTTTGGCTTTGTCTTCCTTTGTAAATACTCTTGTACTTTCTTTTCTTTGTAAACATCTCGTTTGCGGTTTTGGGAGACGACTTTGCAACTCTGTATAGTGTTTATATATATATGTATATCTATATATATCTGACTTGCCTTTCCATAGAGCTACTCACAATAAATGTGTTCATGTAAATTATTCCTGTGGAGATTCATTTTTAATACTATTGTCTCTACTTTATTATAAATATATTTTCCTGCTTTGTCGTAGGCTTGACTGCATTTTTCAGAATGAAACAAATGGGGTATTTTAGGGTTTGGGTTAAAGGTACTTTGCCTAGAAACATGAGGCTTTTCAATAGAGTCAGTAAAGTCAACTCTTGATTTTTCAAATGTGGAGGTGATACTAGTGTAGAGCAATTTATAAAATGACTTACTTAACTTTTCATGCAGACCTTGGATAATGAGTGAATCCTATATTGAAGCAACTACTCAAGGAGGTTGAGGTGATCATTTACTTTTTTTTTTCTGTCTCCTTCCCTTGACACTTGCTCTTGCCCTTTAAATGACTCCCTTTTCATTTTCTTATTTTTAACCACTCGGAAGGCAACTGTGAGTACGTGGAAAATAAACTCGTCACAGACAAGAAAGTATGCTTGCACTGATGGAATATAGAAGGATAGATGGATTGAATATCAATAATTTATTAGCAAATTATAATGCCTGCCTTATTGGAAACCAAACGTTTAAAAGAACTCTAGAAAAATAATTGGCCCCTACCCCTGATTCGTTCTTTACCAAATCACCCTTGCCACGCAGAAGGGCAGTAAGAGTAAGACTTAGAGACCAGTGCCTGTCCAAAGATGGCATCTGTGGGATCACATGGGCCACAGGATAGGAAAGCAAGTCATAAATGGTGTGCAAAATCTACAAGGTACATGGATTGTCTATATACAGACAATTAAGTTGATTGTAAAGCTTGACTTCACTTGATGCACCTGGGGGTATTTTGTAAAACAATATCTATGTCACAATAGGAAGGTGTAATTAGACTGCCTTTATTATTAGAAACTGTTAGAAACTGTCTACAGCAGCGACCATTTTAGGATCAGTGTATATTTACATACCTATATATACATATGTATATATACATAAACTTTAATCCTCACTTCAAGGGGGCAATCTATATTTGTCAAGGCATAGTCCAAATATAATTTATTCATCCAAACAGCCCCTCAAAGACAAATAGGCACACCTGTGCTTCTCAGTCCATCTGATTTTGTATACCCCTTTGGGGGTTTACATCTTAATGGGATTTGAATTCCTGGAACAGTAGCCGTAGTCTGTGGCTGCTTAGAAAAATCATCAGAACTCACTGGCAGGAAGGATTACATTCAAGAGTGCATAAGCAGAACTTGAGCTCCCCCACTCTCCTAGACTCATATATGGTAACCAAATGTTTGCTGTAGAATGTGAAGGGGTACTGTTTCTTTATAACTTTAAACCTGTTCAGAAGACTTGTCAGGTAAAAGATGCCTAAGTGCACAGTAGTTAAGCATCTCCCATGACTGCTTGGAAGAATATTACCAGGTGCTAATTGAGCCCAAAGGGTATCTTGGAAGTACACCAAAATTCTTTTTCATAATTTTTTGAAAACTTACATCTGCATAGTGTGGGCAAAAAAGGAAAAATAACATAGATGTTTTGAAAACAAAGCAGACAAAAGGCACAACCTGGAAAACATGAGCATGAGAATTTGTATGGGTAAGGAGGATTATGGTCCTTAATTTATAAATGTGCAAAAGAGAAATTATGTAAAATTAATGCACAGAATGAGATGGAACTGTACTCTGCTTTAGAAAACCCAATCATTTTCCCCCCAAGATATGCATGTTAATGGATGCTGGTTTTCAGGCAGCTACCTTAAATCCCAGTTTGCTGCCTAAATGTACTTCAGAGATAAGAAATGCAACTGAGCTGTACAAAATGAGACAACTTCCCTCCTGTCTCTTGTGCATGATAAATGCTAAAGCAATTAGGAACCACTGTTGCATGCTACATTGGAATTTGTCAGTAACATCAGTGCCATGCTATGTAAATGAGGAAAGCTTACTTAAAATAAAGTGCTGAGAATTTAGGAGGAGACCATTGATTTTATTTAATGTTGAATGTTTGGGTCCATAGAATTGAACTAGAAGCAATACCCTCCTTCACTTTTCAATCTCAGAATATCCATTATAGGATCTTCTATTTCACTGGCAATCATCTGAATTAGCATTTCAATAACAAAAAGAGCAAGGAAATATTGAAATGGAAACAGATTCTTAAATATCTACAGAAAAAAATGTAAAGTTTGCAATTCATTCTGTATTTCCACACTTGTAATCCCCAAGAAGGTTTTCAACATTTTTAGATTTTCTGCATTACTTTCAGGGAATTAAAAGTATGTAGGCCGTTTAAAATATATCCATGCTCAGACTTTTGTTACAGTTGTTTTAACTTTCTCACAAGCAGCTAGGGACTATCTTTCCAACCTTGTTTTCATTCTGTTTTTCCCCTCTTTATATTAAGATTGTGTTCATTCCAGGAACACAGGAGATATTGGTGGTGGTGCTTAGTCCTTAGAATTATAGCTAAATATATTACTTTAATTACAGTAGATAAAACTCATGTGTGATATAGATACTTGAAAAAATTTTTTTTGAAAGACTACCATGTCTTTTTGTGGATGTGTGACAATGACACTCGGTCAACATTTAGTCTTTAAACTGTCTAGTTTGACTCCATAACACTTTAGAAACTGATAGTTGACTCTGTATAGAGTGGGTATTCTGGAATTGGGTTTGGAATTGCAAGGAATCTTAGATGTAGTATAGACCAATCCCTATTAGTCTTCAACTACATCTCTGTTCATTTACTTCTCTCCCTTGGAGAAGTTATTTTAATCATCTTTCCTAGCTTTTAAAGTCTTAATAAAAGGTCTTGTAGGGGAATGGGATGGAATGATTGGAAAGATTTCTTCTTAAACTAGTTTTCTGACTCATAGTAGTCATGGAAAATGAAAGTTTGCCATATAGGTTTTAAAAGGAATATTGTCTCCTCTCCCTCCCTGTTATTATACTCCCTTCCCTCAACAAGAATGGCTTAATTTCACATGGTGTTCACAGGACTTCTTTCTGTGAATTCCAAGACTTTAAAACCATTTTCCACTTTCCTCACTTGTGATAGGAAAAGTAAAACCCCATCCTGCTAGAATTAAAGAGAAACACATGTTAACTGAAATTCCAATTGAGAGAAAACTGAGACACAACTGTGACAAAAGATTAGGCCATCTTAATATAAATATTCATATTGCAAGAGACACACCAGATAACCCTACACTGAAAGCCCACATGCCACATAGTAAACAAAATCTTGAATAATTTTGACCTGCTGTTGTAGTGAATATATACCCTGCCCTGGCACCAAGGCACTGGAAATAATGAGGACTAAAAAACTTTAGGAAGACTTCTGCTTCTGGCCAAGATAGATCAGTTTTACCATCCCACCTGAACAATCCCCAAAACACCCAAAATATGAAACAAGGGTTTGGTTTTTGTTTTTGTTTTTGTTTTAAAGACACTGGAATCAGGCAATAAAAAACAGGGATCCTTAAGAGATTAGGAACAAATTTGGTGAAGCCTACAATTGCCTGGGCTTACTGATTTGAGAGCGATTTTAGGTCATGGGTTAGAGTTGGGGAACCCAAGTAGACTTCCTAAATTGAAGAGGTGGAGCTCAGCATCCAAGATGAAGGTGGCTATAATTCATGGGATAAGGAATAAGGAGGAGAGAGATTCACACACACACACACACACACACACACACGGCAGGGAAGGGAGGGGAGAGAGAGAGAGAGAGAGAAACTCCAGAGATCTGTAGAGGGAGGGTCCTCCTTGAGTATTCATCAGAATACTGATCATCTCACTCATACAATGAAATTATCTGAGGCCAAAGAAAAACAAACTGAAAGAAGTAGAGGTAACAGTGGTTGACATTCACATGTGCTCAGCAATAGGACATATTCCCACTAGCCAGAATAGCAAAATTCAGGATTCATGGAATGTTACACAAAAACACAGAAAGGTCTTGCCCCAGTAATGGGGAAAAGTTGGTCCTAGACTGAGCATTGCTCCAGACTTACCTAAAAAATATTACCAGTAAGAATTGAAAGGAACAAACAGTTTCCAAGTAATTTAACTGTTTCAGAACAAAGCTAAAAGTATTTTTAAGATTTAAAAAAATACAGGCAGGGCATGGTGGCTCATGCCTGTAATCCCAGCACTTTGGGAGGCCTAGGTGGGTGGATGACCTGAGGTCAGGAGTTCAAGACCAGCCTGGCCAATAGGGTGAAACACCGTCTCTACTAAAAATACAAAACTTAGCAGGGTGTGATGGCATATGGCTGTAATCCCAGCTAATAGGGAGGCTGAGGCAGGAGAATCACTTGAACCGGGAGGCGGAGGTTGCAGTGAGCCGAGATCGCACCGTCGCACTCCAGCCTGGGCAATAAGAGCAAAACCCTGTCTCAAAAAAAAAAAAGGTGAAAAAATACACAGTATTCAGCAAGACAAGATCACAATGTCCAGTTTTAAATGAAAAAATTACTAGACATGCAAAGAAACAGAAAATTATGACCCATATTAGAGAGAAAAATATGTGTAAACCTATCCAGAAATGACAGAGGATGGAGTTAATAAACAAGGTCACTAGAACAGTCACTATAACCATATTCCATATATTAAAAGTGAGACTAAGAAGATATATATATGTAAATGAAACAAATAGAACTACTAGAGACAAAGACTACAATTTCTGAGATTAAATATATACTGAATGGGATTAATGGCAAATTATATACTGCAGAAGAAAAAAGTTCGTCTACATGAAGTCATAGCAATATAGCAAATTCAACATGAAACACAAAGAGAAAAATAGAAGTGAAAAATAATCAACAAAGCATCAGTGAGATATGGAACAACTTTAAGTTTCTTGATATACATGAATACAGTCTGTACAGCAAAGGGAAAAAGGGCAGAAAACTGTTTTGAAAAATAGTAGGTGAAAATTTTCCAAATTAAATGAAAGCATAAATCCACATATCCAAGAGCCTTAATGCATACCAAGTACAAGAAATATGAAGAAAATTACACCAAGACACAGCATGATTATGTAATGTAGAAAGGAAGAAAGATAAATAGGACAACTTTCTCACCAGAAAGTATGCACATAAGAAGACGTTGGAAGAACATATTAAAGTACTGACAGGATTAAAAAACTATGTACTAGAAATCTATATCCAGTGAAAAGAACTTTCAAAATTGAAGGCAAAAATAAAGATTTTTTCAGACTTATAATAGCTGAAGGAATTCATTACCAGCAGATTGCTCCATAAGAAATGTCAAATGCTGGTGAAGATGTGAACAGAGAAACCGCGTACACTGTTGTTGGAAATGTAAATTAGTACAACCACTATAACAGTTTCAAGTTTTCTCAAAAAACTATACATTGAGCTACCATAAGATTCAGCAAATATGCACTGCTGGGTATATACCCAAAAGAAAGGAAATCAGTATATGAAATAGATTTCTGCACTCCTGTTTGTTGCAGCACTGTTTACAATAGCTAAGATTTGGAAGCAACCTAAGTGTCCATCAACAGATGAATGGATAAAGAAAATGTGGTACATATACACAATGGAGTACTATTCAGTCATAAAAAGAATGAGATCCAGTCATTTGCAACAACATGGATGGAACTAGCAATCATTAAGTGAAACAAGCCAGGGACAGAAAGATTAACATAGCATGTTTTCACTTATTTGTGGAATCTGAAAATCAAAACAATTCAACTCATGGACATAGAGAGTAGAATGAGTAGAATGAGGGTTATCAGAGGCTGGGGAAGGTAGTGGAGGGTTGGGGGAGGAGGGAGTTGGACAACAAAAAATAGCAACAACAACAAACTCTGGGAGTTGGGTGTAGTGGTGGAATCTGATTTCCAAAGTTGCCAGATTATATTTTAAATGTCCGAGTGTCAACAAAAAGTATGAGACATAAAAAAAAAGGAATTATGGCTGACACACAGGAAAAGGAGCAATCAATAGAAAGTGTTCTTGAGGAAGCTTTGACCTTAGACTTACTAGACAAAGACTTTTCAATTGGCTATTTCAAATATGTTCAAAGAACAAAAGGAGACCATGTTTATAGGACTAAAGAGAAGTTTGGGAAGGATCGATACAGAGAGAAATTATAAAGAACTAAGCAGAAATTCTGAAGTTGAAAAGTACTGAAATAAAAAATTTACTAGATGTGCTCAACAATAGATTTGAACTGGCAAAAGAAGGAATCAGCACCTTTCAAGATAGGTCCAATGAGATTATCTAGTCTGATAAACAGAAACGTAAAATAATTTTTTTTAAAGTGAGCAGAGCCTCTGAGAAATATGGGGCACCATCAAGCATACAAACATACATATAATGGAAGTACCAGAAGGAAAGAGAATATACAGGGGCAGAAAGAACTTTTGAAGAAATAATAGCCAAAATCTACCCAATTTGATGGACTACATTAATATATACATCCAAGAAGCTCAACTCCAAGTAGGAATAACTCAAAGACAACCTTAGCGAGATACATTATAATTAAATGTCAAAAGTAAAAAAGACCATTTCTCTAAAGATATACGAATGGCTAATAAGCACTTAAAAAGAGTCTCAACATCACTAATCATTAGGCAAATGTAAATCAAAACCACAGTGAGATAACACCTCACATCTCTTAGGATGGTAACTATGAAAAGAATCAGAAAATAATAAGTGTTGGTGATGACGTAGAGAGGTTGGAACCCTTGTACACTATTGCTGTGAATGCAAAATGGTACAGCCACTGTGGCAAACGGTATAGTGTTTCCTCAAACATATAAAAGCAGAATTACTGTAAGATTCAGCAATTTCATGTCTTGTTATATACCAATAGAATCATAGCAGGTTCTCAAAGAGGTATTTGGACAGCCATGTTAATAGGAATATTATTCAGAATAGTTAAAACACTGAAGGAACGCAAGTGTTCATCAACAGATGAATGGATAAGCAAATGTGGAATATAAATACAATTGAACATTATTCAGCCATAAAAAGGAAGAACATTTTGAAGTATGCTGCAACATTGATGAACCTTGAGGACATTAGGCTAAGTGAAATAAACCAGTCACAAAACCACAAATACAGCATGATGCCATTTACGAGGTACTTAAAGTAGTCAAAATCATATAGAAAGAAAGTAGAATGGTGGCTGCTAGGGGCTGGAGGGAGGAGAAAATGGAGAGTTGCTGTTTAATGGGTATAGAATTTCAGTTTTATAAGATAAAACAGTTATGTAGATGGATTTGGTGATGGTTGCACAACATTCTGAATATATTTAATGCCACTAAACTCTACACTTAACAATGGTTACAATGACCAATTTTGTGTTACATGTATTTTACTGCAATAGAAAAGTTTTAAAAATAAAAAAAATTAGTCAAAGACAAAGAATCTTGAAACAGTAAGACAAAAGTTATTCATCATGTACAAGAGACGCTTCATAATATGACCAGCTCAGAAACTGCAGTTCAGAAGGAACTGGGATAACATACTCAGAAAGAAAATAAAGACTGTCGGCCAGGCGCAGTGGCTCACGCTTGTAATCTCAGCACTTTGGGAGGCCGAGGCGGGTGGATCACGAGGTCAGGAGATCAAGACCACGTGAAACCCCGTCTCTACTAAAAATACAAAAAAATTAGCCCGGCGTGGTGGCGGGCGCCTGTAGTCCCAGCTACTCGGGAGGCTGAGGCAGGAGAATGGCCTGAACCCAGGAGGTTGAGCTTGCAGTGAGCCGAGATCACACCACCACACTCTAGCCTGGGCGACAGAGTGAGATTCCGTTTCAAAAAAAAAAAAAAAGAAAAGAAAATAAAGAATGTCATTCAAGTTTTCTATTCCAGTGCATCTATTCTTCAAAAATGAAGGAGAAATTAAAAGATCACATGATAGTAATCACTAAGAGAATTCAACACTAGTGGATTGCCCTACAAGAAGTACTAAAAGGAATTCTTCAGGTAGAAATGAAAGGTCACTAGACAGTAACTTAAATACACATGAAGAAATAAAAAGCACATGTAACTGTACAGGTACATATAAAAGACAGTATAATGCAGTTTTTGTTTATAACTCTTTTCTACTCCTGATTTAAAGGGCAGCTACATAAAGCAATAATTATAAATCTGTGTTGATGGGCATACCATATGTAAAGATGCAATTATATGACAGTAACAGAACAAAGGAGGGGAGAAATAATGGAGCCGTTTAGGAGTAAAATTTATTTTTACTATGAAATTAAGTTGCTGGATTGTTATAATTTAAGATGTTAATTGTAATCCATAGGACAAACAATAAGAAAATAACACCAAAAATATAGTAAAATAAATGAGAAGGGAATGAAAATGCTATTTAACACAAAAGGACATGATGGAGATAAAGGAACAAAAAGACATGGCATATAACAAATGGCAGCCATAAATCCCACATTATCAGTAACTGCATTAAATGTGAATAAACAATCCATTCAAAGGCAGAGATAGGAAGAACAGACATAAAAAAAACATGATTCAAGTGTATGCTGCCTAGAAGACAAACAGTTAAGAATCAAAGAAACAGGCCGGGAGCGGTGGCTGACTCTTGTAATCTCAGCACTTTGAGAGACCAGGTGGGCGGATCACCTGAGGTCAGGAGTTTGAGACCAGCCTGGCCAACATGGTGAAACCCCGTCTCTACAAAATACAAAAATTAATCGGGCATAGTGGCGCCTGTAGTCCCAGCTACTCTGGAGGCTGAGGCAGGAGAATCGCTTGAACCCAGGAAGTGGAGGTGTAGTGAGTGGAGAATTGTTCCACTGCACTCCAGCCTGAGTGACAGAGTGAGACTCTGTCTCAAAAAAAAAAAAAAAAAATTCAAGACACAACTACATTGAAAGTAAAGGGATGACAAAAAGATATGAAAACAGTAACCGAAAGAGAGCTGAAGTGGCTATATTAATATCAAACAAATAGTCTTTTCAGACCAAAATGGCTACCAGAGATAAAAAGGGTTTTACAAAGATAAAAGAATGAATCCATAAAGAAGATATAACATATATATGTGTATATATAATATATACACACATAATATATTATATATACACACACACACACACATACCTAAGATCAGAGTCCCAAAATGCATGAAGCAGAATCTGACCAAATTGAAGTGATAAACAGACAATTCAACAATTATAGCTGGAGACTGGAATACCCCACTTTCAACAATGGACAGAACAAGTAGGCAGAAGATTAACAAGAAAGTAGAAGACCTGAGCAACACTATAAATCAACCAGATCCGAGAGACTTCTATAGAACACTCTACACTGACAGAATACATACTGTTCCAAAGAGCATATGGAACATTATATAGAACACACCATATGTTAGTCCATAAAACATATCTCAATAAATTTTAAAGGAGAAATCATACAAAGTTTGTTCTCTGACCACACTGGAATGAAATTAGCAGGTGGAAATTTGGAATAATAACAAATACATGGAAATTAACTGACACACTTCTATGTAACCAATGAGTAAGAGAAGAATTACAAGGTAAATTTAAAATACTTTGAAATGAATGAAAACAAACCACAACCTACCAAATATTATAACATATGGCTAAGCAGGTTTAGAGGGGAATTTATAGTTGTAAATGAGCAGAAATATTTAAATCAATAACCTACTCAAAACCTTCCACCTTCTACCTTGAAAAACTAGAAAAACAACAAACTAAACCCAAAGCAAGCAGAAGAATGAAAATAAATGAAATGAAGAATAGAAAAATAATATGGAAAAATAACAAAATGCAAAAGTTGCTTCTATTAAAAAATTAACAAAATTGATAAATATTTCACTAGATAGACCAAGCCAAAATAGAGAGAAGACTCAAATTACTAAATTCAGGAATGAAAGAGGGGACATTACTACTGACATTAGATAAATAAAAATGACTATAAAATAATATCACGGATTGGGTGGAGCGCCTCAAGTCTGTAATCCCAACTCCTTGGTAAGCCAAGGAGGGAGGATTGCTTGAGGCCAGGAGTTCCAGACCAGTCTGGGCAACAAAGAGAGATACCCAACGCCAGAAAAAAATAAAATTAGTTGGGCATGATGGCACACAGCTGTACTCCCAGCTACTAAGGAGTCTTAGGCAGGCAGATCACTTGAGCCCAAGAGTTAGGCTGCAGTAAGATATAATCACAGCATTGCACTCCATCTTGGGTTAGAGATGAGATCCTTTGCAAACCAACCAACAAACAAACAAAAAACAACAAAAACAGAAACAAGAAAACCAATACTATGAACAATTGTATGGAAACCAATTAGATACACTAGATGAATAGACACATTTCTAAAAGGACATGAGCAATAAAAATCAACAGAAAAAAATGAGAAAACTGCACAGATATAAAAATAGAGATTGAATTGGTAATTTAAAAATTTTAGGCCGAGCGCAGTGGCTCAAGCCTGTAATCCTAGCACTTTGGGAGGCCGAGACGGTCGGATCATGAGGGCAGGAGATCGAGACCATCCTGGCTAACACGGTGAAACCCCATCTCTACTAAAAAATATGAAAAACTAGCCAGGCGAGGTGGCGGGCGCCTGTAGTCCCAGCTACTTGGGAGGCTGAGGCAGGAGAATGGCAGGAACCCGGGAGGCGGGGCTTGCAGTGAGTTGAAATCCGGCCACTGCACTCCAGCCTGGGCAACAGAACGAGACTCCGTCTCAAAAAAAAAAAAAAAAAAAAAAAAAAATTTACAAATAAAAGTCCAGGGCAGATAACTTCACTGGAGAATTCTACCAAATGTTCAAAGAAGAATTACACCAACCCTTCACAAAAGTTTCTAAAAGATGGGAAAGGAGATAAAACTTCCTAACTAGTTCTAGAGGCCAAAACTTCATAGAGGCCAAAAACTTGATACTATAACTAGACATGAATACCAAAAGAAAAGAAAATACAGACCAATATCCCTTATGGACACTAGTTCTAGAAGCCAAAACTTCATAGAGGCCAAAAACTTGATACTGTAACTAGACATGAATACCAAAAGAAAAGAAAATACAGACCAATATCCCTTATGGACACTAGTTCTAGAAGCCAAAACTTCATAGAGGCCAAAAACTTGATACTGTAACTAGACATGAATACCAAAAGAAAAGAAAATACAGACCAATATCCCTTATGGACATAGACACAAAATAAAAAAAAAAATAGTAGCAAATCCAGTCAAGCAACATATTAAAAGTCCAGGACCAGATAGCTTCACTGGTGAATTTTAACAAACATTTAAATAATTAACACCAATCCTGCTCAAACTCTTTTTAAAATTGAAGATAAAGGATTTCCCAACTTATGCTCTCTGAGACCAGTAATATCATGACAACAAAGTCGGACAGACATTATAAGAAAACTATAGAGCCATATCCCTTATAAATAAATATGTAAAAATACTCAACAAAATACTAGCAAACCAAATTCAACAGCATATTAAAAATATTATACACCATGACCAAGTGGGATTTATGCCAGGAAAGCAAGACTGGTTCAACATATTTAAATCAATCGATGTCATATACCTAGTTAATAAAATGAAGGATAAAACTCACACAATGATCTCAGTTGCTGCAGGAAAAGCATTTGACAATATCCAACACATTTTCATGATAAAAACACTACACTCAACAACTAGGAATAGAAGGGAACTGTCTCGAACTGAGAAAGTGTCTCTATGAAAATCTACTGCTAACATCATATTTAATGATGAAAGACTAAAACCTTCCTCCTTAGACTGGGGCCAAGAAAAAGATGTTTATTCTCATTGCTTTTATTTAATATTGTATTGAAGTTTCTAGCCTGATCAATTAGACAAAGAAAACAAATAGAAAACATAAAGATTGGAAAGAAAGAAGGAAAGCTATGTCAATTTGCAGAAGACATGACCTTATATATAGGACATCCTGAGAAATCCACTAAAAAACCATTATAGCTAACAAATGCATTAGGCAAAGTTGCAGGATACAAGATCAATATACAACCAAAAGCAAAAATTGTATTTCTATACACTAGCAATGAAAAATATGAAAAGGAAATTAAGAGAGAAATTCCATTTATAGTAACACAAAAGAATAAAATACTCAGGAATAAATTAAAAGTACAAGACTTGTACACCAATAACTATAAAACATTATTGAAAGAAATTAAGGAAGATCTATATAAATAGAAAAAGAGTGTGTGTTCATGGGTCAGAAGACTTAATACTGTTAAAATACGAAACTCCCCAAAGTGACGTACAGATTCAGTGTAATCTATAAATATCCCAGTTGTCTTGTTCTTCTTTTATTTTTTGGCAGTAATTGACAAGCTGAGACTAAATGCATATGGAATTGCAAGGGAGCCTGAATAGCCAAAACAATCTTGAAAAAGAACAATGTTGAAACACTGGCACTTGACTATTTCTAAACTTACTGCATTGTTACTGTAATCAAGACTGTGAGGCCAGGCGCAGTGGCTCATGCCTGTAATCCCAGCCTTCTGCGAGGCCGGAGCAGGAGAACTGCTTGAGTCCAGGAGTTTGAGAGCAGCATGGGGAACAAAGTGAGATACCACCTCTACAAAAACTTAGCCAGGTATGGTGGCACCACCTGTGGTCCCAGCTACACAGGAAGCTGAGTAAGGAGGATCACCTGGACCCAGTATGTAGAGGCTATAGTGAGCCATGTTCATGTCACTACATTGCAACCAGGGTGACAGAGTTAGACTCTATCTTAAAAAAAAAAAAAAAAAAAAAATAGACTGCGTAGTACTGGCATAAACACAGACATATAGATCAATGGCATGGATAATCCAGAAATAAATCCATACTTCCGTGGCTTTATTATTAAAGTGGTGGATCCGTTTTTGACAAGTGTATCAAGACAATTTAATAGAGAAAGAAAAGTCTTTTTAACAAATGGTGCTGGGACAACTGGGTAGCTGCACGCAAAATAATAAATTTGGACTCTTACTTCACACTATGTTTAAAAATTAACTCAATACAAAGACTTAAATGTATGAGCCAAAACATAGGAGTTAAATATTGTGCACTTGGATTAGGCAATGATTTCTTACATGTGACACCAAAAGCAAAAGTAACAAAAGGAACATATTTTTGATATTTCATCAAAACTAAAATATCCTGTGCTTTAAAAGACACCATCAAGAAAGTAAAAAGATAACCCTCAGAATGAGAGAAAATATTCAGAAATCATATATTTGATAAAGGATAGGTATCTATAATGTATAAAGTACTCTTACAACTCAACAGTGAAAAGACAAATAACCCAACTGAAAATGGGCAAAGCATTTAAATTGACATTTCTCTAAAGAAGATACACAAATGGCCAACAAGCACATAAGACTCTCAGCATCATTAGTCATTAGGGAAATGCAAATCAAAATCACAATGAGACCTGTGTAATGGCCCCATGCCTGTAATCCCAGTACTTTAGGAGGCCAAAGTGGGAGGACAGCTTGAGCCCAGGAATTTGAGACCAGCCTAGGCAACAAATCAACACCCCATATCTACAAAAAATAAATAAAAATAAATTAGCCGGGCATGATGTCATGTGCCTTTAGTCCCAGCTACTCAGGAGGCTGAGGCAGGAGGATTCCTTGAGCCCAGGCTTTGAGGCTGCAGTGAGGTATCATCCTGCCACTGCCCTCAAGCCTGGGTGACAGAGCCTTGTCTAAATAAAAACAACAAGAACACCACCACCACCACCAAAAACCACCACAATGAGATACCACTTTACACTCACTGGGATGGCAATAATTAAAAATGGAAAAATAACACATTTTTGTAAAGATGTGGAAAAATTGGACTTTTGTGCATAGCTGCTGGGAATGTGAAATGGTGTTGGTCCAGTAGAAAACAGTTCAGCAGTTCCTCAAGACGTTAAACAGAATTACTATATGACTCAGCAAATTCACTCCTAGGCATACCTGAAAGACTTGAAAACAGGTATTCAAACAAATATTTGTCCATGAATGTTCATAGCAGCACTATTCAAAATCACCAAAAGGTGGAAACAATATATTTGTCAATGGATGAATGGATAAACAAATGTGGTAAAACCATATGACAGATTATTATGCAACATAAAAAAGAATGAAGTACTCATACATGCTATAACTTGGATGAACCTTGAAAACATTATACTAAATGAAAAAAAAAAAACAGACCCCAAAAAGTCACATATTGTAAGATTCCATTTATATAAAACATTCAGAATAGGTAAATCAATAGAGACAGAAAGTAGATTAGTGGCTACCAGTGGCTATGGGGCCTAGGGAGTGACTGCTCAATGGATACGGGGTTTTCTTTTGGAGTGATGAGAATGTTTTGTAGCTAAAGGAGGTGGTTGCACCACATTGCACGCTGTGGATGTACTAAATAGCACTCAAATTGTTTGCTTTAAAATGGTTAGTTTTAAGTTACTTGAATTTCACTTGAATTAAAAAAATAAAGGAATGAAGTACCAGCACATGCAATGACATGGATGACCTTGTTAAAGAAGCCAGACTCAAAAGGCCATATATGTTGTATGATTCCATTTATATGAAATGTCCAGAAAAGACAAATCTATAGAGACAGAAAACAGACTGGTGTTTTTGTGGGGCTGGAAGGAGGAAGGGATGAGGAAAATGGGGTGTGATTGCATGGGATTATTTTCAGGGTGATGAAAATGTTCTGGAATTAGACAGGATTGAGGGTTGAACAATTTTGTGAATATACTAGAAACCATTACCGTGTATCCTTTAAGAGAGTGAATTTTATTGTATATGAATTAAATCTAATACAAAAGAGAATATACTGTTTAAACAAAAATATTAACAATGTAGTGTGGCATTTATAACATAATAAACATAGCACATGAAAATAGTGGTGCAAAGATCAAGAGGGGAGAATTGAAAGTATACTACTGTAACATTCTTATAGCATACATGAAGTGGTATTACTTTACTTGAATATAGACTGTGATAAGTTAAAAATGTGTGCCATAAACCCGAAAGCAGCCACTAAATTAACCAAACAAAATGTTATTGTTAATGTCCACAGAGGAGATAAAATGGAATCAGAAAAAATATTCAATTAATCTAAAACAAAACATAAAAAGTGAACACATTACAAATGAGGCAAATAGAAAACAAATAAGACAACAGAGTTGAACTTAACCATATCAATAAGCACATTAAATGGAGTCCATTAAAAGGTAAGAATTGTCACATTGTATTAAAAAGTAGGATCCAACTATGTGCCCCTCAAGAAATGGACTTCAAATAGAAAGACAGAACTAGGTTAAAAGTAAAATGATGAAAAAATATGTTAACACTAACACAAGGAAAGCTAGATGGCTATACTGCTATCAAGGTAGTTTTCAGAGCAAATAATATTAACATTTTCTTTACTATATTACCATTATTATAATAGCAAAGAGATCATTTCATCAAGGGGATATAACAATCATAAATATTTATGCACCGAATAGCAAATTTTCAAAATAGGTGAAGGAAAAACAGAGCCGCAAGAAGAAAAGCACTAGCACACTTTCATGCACCCATGGGTGCTTCTACCTGCTCAGAGAATAAAAGAAAATGCTGCTTTCTGAGTAGGAGAAGGAAGTGTTTGTAAAAATGATTTCAGATTGTTATCACTTTACACTCCATGGGGAGTAGTTTTCTGTGCTGTTGCTGGCCTTAAGGTGGGCAACAACTGCCATATCTGAAAGTACATAGTCAACTTAAGAACATACTTAAACCCAGTAACCTCAAAGCCAGGCTTATTTCTGATTACAATAAGCTATGCAGGGCCCTATTTTAGCCTACAAGTTCTCTAACTTGTCTTTAACCTTTCCTGCCTCTCTAATCTGACAAATAGCCACATACTGCTTGGCCCAGATGACTTTATGTTTGCTCATATGATTCCTAGTGTGAATTTCTGCTAAGGGAGTCAAATAAGGGAAACTACTGCATGTAAAATATGACCAGTGGAGGTTACAGTTAGCAAACTCAAATTGCTTCTATGTGTTTATGTATATTAAGTGTAAACAAAATATAACAAACTTTACTGTTGGAGCTAAAGAAATTTTCCCCTCCATGGAGTCCTTTCTGCATTGTCTATAATAGATAATAAAACTGGCAGGATGGTCTCAGATTTACAAAACTGGCCCTTCCTTAGACACTAATACCATTGACGAGGCTGCAGGCCAGGGCATTTAAATTTCCAGGAGCTCATCTGGATTCAAAAACCCTGAGGAAGTTCACATGAGGTGGGCACCAGGCCAGACCCATAAAGTTTTCTTTAGATATAGAGGCTTAGACCAGACAGAGCATCCTGAGGTACAATGAATTCACTATAAGCCCCCTGTGTCTAAAGGTTAATTCCAAGGGGTTTCAGGTGCTGCAAAGGTGCTAGGAAAGCACTGTGAACCAAGACTTCCAAAACACAGCCTATCACTTCTTATGAGGCAGAGACCCCTATATATATTGCTATCAATGTCCACCACACAGGATCATGAGATTTTAGATATGGGCATCTTCATGGCTCCAAAGTGATGATTAGATTTTGAGTGAAAAGAACTTAGTAACTTGTCCTGTGACTTTTGGGGTCAGTTAAGCATTCCAAGGCTCAGCTTCCGCATCCGTATATTGGAGACTAATCCTTGCACTGCTTGAGTACATCAGAGTTGTTGAGACTCAGATAAAATGTGTGAAGGATGATATTTTAATACGAACTATATAAATATAAGGTGTTAGTCTTATTACTACTGAGGTGTTAGAGGTAGCCTTCCTTGGAGCCCAAGCAAAGGTCAAATTATTGTGTCAGAGAGACACAAAGATCTGACATCGGGGGTTACCATTGTAGCTTTTGATAGACTGGCAACAGCAAGCACTTTGCTGGCCCTATGAAAATCAACCAGAAAACTATTTTGCATGAAGAGAAAGTATGTTGGCTTCTTGGTAGGTTCGATGTGGGACTGCTTGAAATTACCAAGTACAGTATTCTCAGACTGTCTTTGGCTTTAGAACCTGACCTGTCTTCCATAATCCCTAGTATAAGCATTCACTCAGGTACCCTTGAACACAAGGGAAGCAGATCGGAAGAACTTCTGCAGGTTTACTTTTACAGATGCTCTTGAGGTTAGAAAACCACTAATAAATTACTCCTTTCTCAGCTAGTAACACTTTGGGGCTTTTCACTGACTGCTACAGGTATATCTGGCTTAGCAGATTCCTCTGGCTGAAGTAATACTACCAGGAGTTTTTTTGGAGCTTTCATAGATGAGTTATTGGTACTTGTAATCTAGTCTGCTAATGAGGTAACAAATTAATTATTTGAAGTTAAGATGGAGGAAGACAAATGACCGCCTGGGGGAAATAAAAGTGCATTCTTTAGAGATCCAGTGGGACACTATTTGGAAAAAGATAAGTAATTTAGGATCATAAGGAACATATTTTGCCTCATTTCACCATAAGTACCCTGGAACACAGTTTCCAATAACTCTTCATAAACTAGGTCTTAGATTAAGTGGTGTTAAGTCATATTTCTGCTGGCCCATCCCTTAGTTCAAAGTCAAAGATGCATGCTTAATAATGCATGTCAGTTTTATCAATTCACCCTCATTTTGTCACATATGGAAATAAAGCACTTTCTCTAGATTTTGAAAACTAGAAGTGTTGAGTATTCATTGGAGTATCAACAGCAAAAGTACAACACACTTAAATTAGGATAACCTAAGGAGCGTTTAATTAGAAATATATAGATGGTGTGGAGGGGGAATCACAAATGGTTGTTCAGGAATCCAAGTCTAGCAGCACAGCAACAGCAGACTTGTTACCGTACCCATCACACCTAGACTTAAAAACATAAGAAGGGGTTACTGGAACCAGAAAGGAAGATAATTAGGAATAGCAAGTCATCTTGAGAGGAGTAGGGACATTCAATTAAGAGTGACAAGCCAACCTGAGGTGACCTCATAGAGAAGGAGCCATGAAAATAAATACCCTAACCCAACTCTTCTCCCCTTCTATGGTATTCTGCGGGTACTTCCAATTGGTTGAAACCAACCAGAAGCTAGAGGGCTCAGGAACCCTCTGGGGCAGAAAGCACGATGAAATGTGATGGTGGAGGGGGAAGCAGAGATATTTGGCATAAATTGGTATGATGTAAGCAATTTGTTATCCTGCAGGGTCAGGTGTTGGGTATGCAGTCCACTAATAGAGAAATAAATAATTAAGATTACATAAATGTGATTTTAGCCCATGTTTTGAGGAACAGGTTGGTAAGCCAGCTTCCTCCAGACAGCTACTCTTGCGAAAACCCCCATTATCTGATAGGCGTAGAGTTAGTAAGATTTGGTAGTCAAAGACAGACTAGCATACCTCTTCTCCAGTGTACATACAGTAAGTCCTCACTTAACCTCCATAGGTTCTTGGAAACTTCGACTTTAAAGCTAAATGACACATAACAAATCAATTTTTTTTCTCACCAACATTATAACTGAATAATGTTGGGCATTGTTTCCTTTAAAGTCACAGCTTCTAAAAATATATTGACCACGTGAGGTGAGGATTTACTATATTACGGTCACTGCTTATTTTCCTGGTTGAGTTCATTTTGGATTGCTGTCTATCATGATGTCCTAAGCTAACAAGCATCCAATCAATATTTGTTGATGTGGAACTCAGCAGACAGGCCTCTCTGGATTCAATTCCAACTTAGGAGTATTTCCACCAAACAAACTTTCCAAGCTCCCTGAATATACTCTAAAAAACCACTGCTCTAAAATGGAAATGACATATGATTTTTAAATATTATTCCATATATTTTGGAGCTGCCTAGGGATGAAGGTGTTTGTATAGTCCAGCCTGAGAACTGAGTTTCTCTGCCAAGGAAACCAATTGAAGTTTCTGTCAAACAAAAGTGATTGCTCCTTGTTTCTGTGTTGAGAAGCATGGGAAGTGCTACTAGAACCAACTGTTAATCAGGCTCTTAAGAAGAGAATCTGACCAACATGGAGAAACCCCGTCTGTACTAAAAATACAAAATTAGCCGAGCGTGGTGGCGGGTGCCTGTAATCCCAGCTACTCGGGAGGCTGAGGCAGGAGAATCGCTGAACCCGGGAGGCAGAGGCTGCAGTGAGCTGAGATCACCCCATTGCATTCCAGCCCCGGGAACAAGAGCGAAACTCCGTCTAAAAAAAAAAAGAGAGAGAGAGAGAGAATCTTTGACAGCAAAGCTGTTCTCTTCATTTTGGACGCAGACATTGGGAAAGTAGGCCACCTCTTAAAATATTTGCTAATGATTTTTATGAGGCTGAAAGAATACATGAAACTTAAAACAGGGGATCTAGAGACAGGACTTTGGACAACCCCACCACCACCAATGAGCTCAAACAAATCATTATACGTGCTGATTCATTTTTATAGGCAACAGCGCCCTCTTGTGATTAACTTCTGAATAAGGGTTTGATGGCTTGGCATGACATTGAGGCAAAGAACCTCATTGCCACTACAAGAATGAAAAAGTGTTCTTCAAATTTGGCTGGGTGGGAAAAAACATCATACAATCACAAGGTGTCCAATACAATCTCCTTTGGAAGCAATGAGTGTGACACCAACATGGCATAGATCAGGCCAATAAGCTACAAAAATAATTGGAATGTCTACTTTCTTAAATGTGTGTGTGTGTGTGTTTATACACGTATACGTGTGTGTGTGTGTGTGTGTATAGGAAGTTATTCATGTAGACCTCAACTTTCGAAAGATACATGTGCACATCCGTGCGGGCGCACGCGCGCGTGCATACACACACACACACAGCTATTAAAGGCTAGGATTTGGTCCTTAAGTAACATCTGAATCACGAAAGATTCATTAACTGGTAAAAGCACATTTGGTACACATAACTATTTGGTAGTCAAACTATCTGATTAAGCAGAATAGTTCATTCATTTCCTGCCAATGTGAGAAAACCATTAATTGTGTATGACTGTAAAACTCACCATAGTACTTCTGGAATTTTCACAGATGATTAAAAAAAACCCCAAAAAACAAAAACAAAAACAAAACAAAACACAAAAAACTCACCATAGGTAACTAGTAGAGCAGCTAGATTAATCTTTGAATAATCCCTGGCAAGGGAGGGTTAACAATATTAATGTCCTGGAATGAATTTGTGTACTTCAAACAACAAAGCAGGGCTAGGAATAGTTAGGGGATTTAAGAAACATCTAGACTAGCTGCACATGCAACAATTTAAAAATTAGGAGGTTCTGGGATGGGTGTGGTGGCTCACGCCTGTAATCTCAGCACTCTGGGAGGTCGAAGCAGGCGGATTGCTTGAGCTCAGGAGTTCAAGACCAGCCTGGGCAACATGGTGAAACCCCGTCTCCACTAAAAATACAAAAAATTAGCCAGGCGTGGTGGTATGCACCTGTACCTCCAGCTACTCGGGAGGCTGAGGTGGGAGAATCGCTTGAACCCAGGAGGTGCAGGTTGCAGTGAGCTGAGATCACACCATTGCACTCCAGCCTGGGTGACAGAGGAGACCCTGTCTCAAAATAAAACAAAACAAAACAAACAAACAAACAAAATGGAGATTCTGTTTGGGCCAAGGCGTTCAACCAACTATAAATGAGCGGGAAAGCTACAAAAAGCAAAATCTTTGGAATTAGTCTTTGCGACTGTAACAGAAGGGGCACCTTTGAGTGTACACCATGTAGAAAAATCTGTGGGGCAGTGATATGGTGTTTTCAGTTACAATTACTCATTACTGACTTTATGCAAGGGACTAGATGAAAAAAATAAAGCTAAAATTTGCAATTGGCTATCCAGAATCAACAACATTATTAGACAGTTCTCATTGTTTGGATCCTAAGTTTTACCACCAGAGATTCTAAGCTTTAGATTTTGCATAGGTCCATATTAGGATTTAGAATACTCAAAATTGTTTTGGTTGTTTTATCTTTTGGCTGTAACACAAATTTTTTATGGAAGTTTTTAATATCTTATTTTTAACAAGTCCTTGACTATTTTAGAGAATTATGCGTGTTCATTCTTAATCATTAGGAATATTAGCTCACTAACCTGCTTGAAACATTATTAATGAATTCTTCCCCAAATAGAAGCCAGTTGTTTCCTTTCTCAGCCATTAACACAATGTTGTCAAGAAATTTATTACCTCAGAAATATCTTCCAATAGGTAGTTTTCTTCATTGGAAAAAGTTTACATTACTATATGTTTTCTATCTACTATCAGAGTGATCAAAGCATGGAGAAACCGATTCCCTGGGAAAAGATGACTTGTTGACGTGCAGATTGCTAATCTATCTGTAAATGAGCAGGGGTTTTTTCCACACAGGCTGAAGAGATACACAACAGACCATCCTTACAACATATATCTTTAATTAAATTTATATTGGTGGATTTAAAAAAACATTAAGTGAGAAGATGACAGCTAGGGAAATAAGGCATCCTGTGAGTATTTATAATAAAATATTTAAAATTTAAAAAGAATAAGAAACATCAATTGGCTTTTTGTAACTTAAAAGAGACTAACCAAGTGTTGTTTCCCAGTTTTGTACAAGCAGAGACCACAGGAAGATTCTTACATAAGCAGCACAGGGAAGAGAATTGTTAATTCTATGTGTGTGCTTTGTTTCTCAGAATTGTTTGGAAGAACTTGTCCAGTCAGAAATCAGTAAAAACAAGATGTAAGAAACATTAAAACAGGGGGCATATGGTCTTAAGAGATAATCTTGGAGAATATAGCAAAAGACAAATTCCTCCATTAGATATTATAATTTGGTATGTAACATGAACATTTAAAATTCTGATTAAAGTGACTAAAAGGGTTTGTTTTTTAAAAAAATCAAAACAGAACTTAGGGGATAAAACTCAAAATAAATTTACTCTCAGTAGTAACTTGATGTAGGAATATAAATCCTCTCACTTTGATAAACATGAATACAAAATATTGCTGTCTGTATTCTAAGGTTTCCTACATTTTCTGTAAAAGGTGATTCATGCTATGTCATATGTAAATGAGTCAACATTTTGAGCTAAAAGGCTGTTCACAATATACACATCCTTTACTTACAAAGCAAAATAGGCTTAACACCTTTATATTAAAAACCTGGGATACAGCAGGATTAGTAGCACCATGAAAAATAGTTCTTCCCACAAACTGCAGTCTTTTATTTTACTCAGTGTAACTCTTAACTGAATTTTTTGTGTACCATTTTAGTAACTGGGCAAAATATATAATTTTCATCTTATAATTCTTGGAGAAAATCATTCTGGACCCAAAAAAGTAAATTCACTTTCTTATTTCTTTAGTAGAAAAATAATAGAGACCTTGCTCTGGTGCACTGCTGAGGTACATCTGAATCTTCATGGTTACTAGTCAGCATGTTATCTTGGTCATATGTAGTAGCACCATTGACGGCAGCAGTAGTAAAGTTGGGGACAATGAGACATTGCATCCTAGAAATTTTATATATTTATATATATATGTGTGTGTATATATATATATATATATATATATATCACATTTTAAAACACACAAGGAATTCTTCAAATGTTATGTCCTCTTCATGCACACTTGACATCGGCTAATTCGTGTCCTCAAGTCTCCTGCTTTCAGCGTTTCTGACTGAGGTTTACTGGGAAATAAGAAATAAGACAATCAGATCCATATTTTCTGGTATTTCAATTCTGTTATTGGTTCAAATTTATAACTAAACATTCTCTTTGTGTTAAGTAGCTCTCTTGGTGACTTAATGGTTTACTTTTCAGCAATATGATCTAATGCAGTGACTAATATGGTTGAAGAACCATTAGTGGTCACAGATATTTTGTAACTATTCTCCCCAACACTATTATCTTTGTATATTTGTGTCTCCCTCTTATTTTCTATTTTTTTCTCTTTCTCTCATACATTTTTCTAATATTCACAGGATGAGGGAAATCTGGGCAACTGATGATGAATAGATAACAAGGACCATAAGAAAAATATCAAGTAGTGATAATTCAAAAGCAACACAGAAAAATAAATTTAAAGTGAAAAAAATCAATAGATTGAAGTATCCTGAGGTACATATATTATGTATGTCTTGCTCATTCAAACACTTAAATCAGAATCTTTAAAATATCCTGGGAAAGGAGACCACTGAACTGAGAGGGAGAAGACAGACTGTAACTTCATTTCCTGGGGTGGCCTCAATCTAGTTGAATAGCTGCTGACTTATTAGGAAGGTCACATAACCTTTCTTTATCTCTGTTTCATTATTGAAGGATTGCTACTAAGCTATCACGAACCAAACTCACCTAATATTAATCAAGTCTGTTTTTCTGACCTGAGTCATGTATATGAGAAGAACAAGCAAGAACAAAGTACACAATCCAATACATTCCTAACATTTGTTGAGAATAAACCGCCCATAAATTGTCTCTTTCTTCCCTAGCATCTCTGAAGGAAGCTTTGGACCTGAATTAAAGCTATAAGCACTTTACCTGAACATGTCTGACACATCTACAGTTGCCAGCCAAAAGCTGTAGGAGTTGGCATAGTAGTTACAGGTACCCCTCCCATGACATTCGATGAAGGGAGCTGAACGAAACTCTTCCAAGCAGGAACCAGGAGAGGCTAGGGCTTGACCTGAGCCTTCTGCCCCTGCACTTGTATGCTATAAAAGACAAGGAAAAACGTGCCACAATACCCATCTGCTATAAT
This sequence comes from Trachypithecus francoisi, assembly GCF_009764315.1. NCBI lineage: Eukaryota > Metazoa > Chordata > Mammalia > Primates > Cercopithecidae > Trachypithecus > Trachypithecus francoisi. The sequence goes on from NW_022681471.1 coordinate 43,782,233, forward strand.
AGCTTAGTGAATATCCAAAGATGTGTGCTGGCCTTGGCCAGATTCAAATCCAGTGAACGAACAGGCCCAGAGGTAAGACAATAGTATCCACACCAAGGGTAGTCAAAAAAAGTAATAGGCAGATTATGAAAATGTTACAAAAAATGTGGGAGGGGGAACAGAGTGCTTGGATAGAAGCTGTTTGAAGTTTAAGCTTCTTATTATGCAAATGACAGGGATTCCTCATATTGGGAAGAAATGTAGATGGAACAGACAGTCAGCTGTGATGACAAATGCAAGGAAGTGTGTAAAATACCATCATGAAGGAATAACCAATCCACAGAGAATCCCATCCCTGAGGACAACGGGGAATCTGGATCGTCTGACTGTGAACTGCGATTACCACAGCTGGAGCTTCACATACTGCACATCTGGTAAAGGAAAGGAAAAGGAACATAATCTACAGAGTGAGCACGTGAAAAGTAGCCGTCCTGCTTAATGAAGCCTTCCTTGGCATGGAAGCCAATTAATGTGTCTTTCAATGATCACAAAAGGTGAAGAAATGCACTTTGAGGATTGCATTTGCTAAGTATTGTCTCACAATATACATAATAAACTGTAAACTTTTGTCAAAAAACTGCAGAACCAGTGCAATGGCCTTTTGATATTCCATTCTGCCCTAAATTTCTATTCATACTTCCTATAGTCAATGCCTTAATTGCCATAAGAGTTTGGCTTGCTGTATTGCACATACTACTTGTTGTCAAAGTGCTCAATTGGAGAGGAGACACTTAGTAATGCTGAAACTGTGGTAAGAACAATGTCAGAAAGACTGGAAAATATAAGAAACGGACACTTTCTCAATCTCTACCCATTATTCTTGCTCCAAAGGACATTTATTAAACATTTGACTGGCCGGGCGCGGTGGCTCAAGCCTGTAATCCCAGCACTTTGGGAGGCCGAGACGGGCGGATCACGAGGTCAAGAGATGGAGACCATCCTGGCTAATACGGTGAAACCCCCTCTCTACTTAAAAATACAAAAAACTAGCCGGGCGACGAGGCGGGTGCCTGTAGTCCCAGCTACTCGGGAGGCTGAGGCAGGAGAATGGCGTAAACCTGGGAGGCGGAGCTTGCAGTGAGCTGAGATCTGGCCACTGCACTCCAGCCTGGGTGGCAGAGCAAGACTCCGTCTCAAAAAAAAAAAAAAAAAAAAAAAAAAAAAAAAAAAAAAAAAAAAAAAATTTGACTATATATGGAGAAGTACAACATATCCAGAATGCTGGGCAGGTACCCAGGCACTTGGAGATGTGGCTGAAATCTATAAAATCAAGTAAAATAGCAACAGAATGAATATAGCTGAGCCTTCCATATCTTCAATAAAAAACATGACTGGACCTCTTGACATATTACTGAGGCCAGTTTTGCAGTTTACCTAACAAAATAAGTAATACATTTAGACAAGGTTTTACTCCCAAGAGTTGGGACTGACAAAATTACACACACACACACTCACACACTCCCAAATTCCCAAAGGATTCAGGAAAATGTATTAAAAAGGGCACCATGAATTTGCTACTAAGGCTGAACCAGCTTTAATCTTTATATTTACTATCAAAGGAAGCAGACTTTCCAGCAATTCATCCTTTATGGTTACTGAAATCCTGGGTCATGATCAGAATAAAAATGGCAATAACCAACATTCTTGGGAGACTGAGTCAAACTAGGTTTCAAAATGGCAAAACTCTATTAATGGTATCCTCTTAGTTACTCATGCTCCAAATCTCAGCTACCATCTTCTTCCCACAGCTATCAACTGTCAAATCCTATCTAGCCTAATATCGTGATACATGTACCCTACTGTGAGTTCCAATTTACTCACATCAGGGCTATAGCAATACCGTTCAATCCAACTGTTCTCTCTACCTCAAGACTATCCCTTCTGTAATCCATGTTACACACTGATGGCACTATAATCTAATCTGAAGTGTAGCTCTAAAATATTTCGGGGCTCCTTGTAACATATCAAGTAAACTTCAAACTACAATTTGGTACAGAAGGCCTTCTACCATCTGGGCCCAAGCTAACTTTACAATCTTTTCTCCCAACATAACCTTTACATACTACACCCTAGACACATTACTTTATTACCTATTGTCATTTTATCTGCCTAGTATATATCTCCCCTTTATAACTGCCTGTGCCTCAAGTCCGTCTAGTCATTCAAGGACTGATCAGTTCAAGACATATTTTTTCCATATGGTCATCCCAGATTTCTCCCTTTGAAATTAAACATCTCTTTCCCTATGCTTTCATAACATTTTTATTATATTTATTGTGGAACTTAGCCCAAATCTGATATATATTAGACAAATTTATGTAATAAATAAGTACTACACTGTGAGTTATCTGACTATTACACTATGTCTATCATGGGGCCTGGTCAAAAGCAGACCACCAATAAATATGAGTCAAACTAAATACGTATTGAATAGTAAGAGGTACCTCTGTTCTACCTAACCTAGGAGGAATATCATCAGATTGTTAGCTTTGGACTCACATATGACTAGCTAATTAACTGGGGATTGGTAAAAGTCACAGCTAAATCAATACCTTACCGACTAATGAATGGCTGGATGCTCTGGCCCTTTAGGGGTTGCATGCTCACTGGCATGGGCTCTGGGGTAGACAGCCAGTAAGAATAGTCATTTCTTGAAGCAAAGTTGCAAACATTATTGATGTTGCAGAACATGAAAGGCATGGTACTAAAGCGACGAAGGCAGCTGCCAGCTGTCCCTAGAAAGATTTGGAGAGAAAACAATAAAGGACTGCATGATGATGATACTTTAGTTTCTTCTAAAACACAGCAGATAGCCTTTCAAGGAAACTTGCCAGCTTTTCATAGGTAATAAATATACTGTATTTCTTAAATCTAAGATTTACTCATATTTTAACATTTATAAAATTAGGATGTGTTTTATAATGTATGCTAATATTTATTGTGGTAGCTCATTATATTATTCCCCAATGCTGTTTTTAAACTAGTGATGCATCTTATAAACAATGGTGTCTTATGCAGAATATTTAGTCATTCATTGTGTGCAACTGAAGGACACATACTGAGTCCTTACGATATATTATCAATATTTCGTGCTCCAGGCTGCCCTCTCTTCTTCTAAGACATCCTCAGTGTGTATCTTGTGTGAATTTGCAATCTCCTTAGGCCTAGGGACAACAGTAATACTGGCCAGTGTGCAGAGCCACCACAGACAGGTTTGAAGAATACGTAAAAAGGAAAAAAATAAGATAGGAGGGAAAGATGTGAGGGGAAAGCAAACCAAAAAAAGAAAGAAACTAATCTTTGAAATTCAGAGCTAGTAGGGACAAGAGAGGTTATTTTTACTTGTGATCAAGCCTTTCTTTTCTCATTTACTCACAAAAGAATGATGAAAAATGCACTTACACTTTTGAAAGTTAAATATCTAAAGTTTTGATATCTAAATTTCATCATAAGTTTAAATTGATACTGTGCCAGTATTAAGATATTAGCTATTGTCTCTCAGCTCCACACCCACTCTTCTGTATTCCACTTTGTAATAGTAGGGACTGGGAATTTGCAAACCACATTTCTACCTTGCCAGCTTTCATTTATGGTGTTTTGTGAATATTGATATCTAAGAACAAACTTTTATATCACTCTTTTAAATGCATCCAATATAATGATTTGAGATCTAACATTTACCATTATAGAAAATATATAAACTTGTCTTTAACAGTTGGAAATTATACATTGTTCCTTCTACATTTAAAAATTATATTTCCCTTCCACTTTTCTCACACAGTTTTATCCTAATGTAACATATTTTTATTTTTGAAAGTTTTTTATTGATCATGCTATCATATTTCTCAAAAATTAAAATTGAATATACTCTTTAAAAACTTTTTGTGACTATAAGACTTTACATGTTAAATGTTTTACTTTGACCTGTTATTATTAATTCATAACTGATAAAAATATATGTATTATAAATTTTTATATAATTATTACAATAAACTTTTATTAGAAACATATTTCTTAGTAAGATGGATTAAAAGTGAATTACAGAGCTTGAGTTAATGGAGACGTTAACAAAACTATTAATTTTTTATTTATGCAAAATAATGGGGTACATGAACATATATATACATATACATATACATATGAACATATATATACATATATATACATGTATGTATATAATGCACAGTGATCAAGTCAGGGTATTTAGGGTGTATATCATGCATGTACAATATTTTTTTTAAGTATAGTCATCCTCTACTGCTATCAAATATGGAATTAATTCCTTCTTACTGTATGTTTGTATCCCTTAACCCACTTCTCTTAATCCTCCCGCTTCCCCACACTTACCCTTCCCAGTCTCTGCTATCTGTCTTTCCACTCTCTGCCTCCATGTGTTCAAATTTTTAGCTCCCACATATAAGTGAGAACATGTGATACTTGTCTTTTTGTGCCTGGCTTATTTCACTTAAGATAATGACTTCTACTTCTAACCATGTTGCTGCAAATGACATGATTTCATTTTTTTATATGGCTGAATAATATTCCATTGTGTGTATACACCACATCTTCCTTATCCATTCATCCTTTGCTGGATGCTTAGGTTGATTCCATATCTTTGCTATTGTGAATAGTGCTACAATAAACATGTGAGTGCAACTATCCCTTTGATATATTAGTTTCTTTTGGGTAAATATCCAGTAATGGGATTGCTGGATTTAACAGTAATTGTATCTTTAGCAAAGCTGTTATTTTGAATTATCCCTTTGAATTTGTCTGTCAGAGGTTTTCATACTTCAAGGCAATGTGCAAGAGTATGACTCTTACAAGTGGAGAAAGCATGACAGTGAAAGTAGATATGGGAAAGGAGATTGCCCAAAGCACATCTGCTCAAGTCAGATTGACTTTAGGAGAAAATACATATAAAAGTCAAGGAGTTGAAATTTGATTTTTAAAAAATTATGCCTCCATGCATCTTGGAAATTCTTCATATATTCAAAGGGGTATGCTTATCTCAGACTGAAGATGACTGATAAAAGACTAATAGATCTTAAACCTGTACTGTCAGAATTATTTGGAATTTTTATACAATAGATTTGGCATAGGACTAGGAGTCTTCAGAAAATTCCCTAGGTTGAAAATCATTGATTTAGTCAAATTTATCCATTTAAAAAACTGGTTAAGAAAAACCTGACTGACTCACAGTCCTGTAAGAGTGAACAAGGGAAAATTTAAAAAGAAATGGATTTAGAATTGGCAGGTGTTGGATTCAAGTCCTACCTCCATCACTTTCTAACTGTGTAAGGTTTCAGTAAGTTATTTAACCTATTAGCCAGTCTCTTTGTGTGTAAAATGAAAAAGCAGAATATTTCTATACATTTTTCTTAATCATAGTTGTGTAAATTAATTAGACAATGGACATGAAAGTGCTTTGTACATTATAAAGTAATTTAAAAAGAAAACTATTCTACTGCCTAATTTAGGACAGAGTTGAAAATACCCAGTCTTATAAGGAAGAGAAAAGAAAGGCAAATAAAAGGAAGGCCCATAATGATGGAAGTATCTGGAGTATCTGGTTGCACCTGTGGCTGCCCACAATGATGCAGAATTCTGGGATATAGTCTCCAAATTTTTGAAGAGAGAGTGATCCCATATACTCCCAATGCCCTCTATACCCTACAGTTATAAGACTTTAATAGACTAATGCTTCTCAGTATGTTTTATTTTTCTCCCAGACATAAAAGCTTTAGTATTTAATCCATCTTCTCCGTCCTCTTTCTTACATTGTATAATCCTTCCACTAATTCAACACAGACTGCATTTATTCTATCAGAAGGTAATTGTTTCTTTAACATCAAAGTTACAGCTGCCTCTATCTTTGCTTAGTCATCAAGATACCTCCAATGTGATCCTTGTGTGAGCCCCAGCAAAGCCTCTGCAATCCAGGACCATTCCTAGGATCTTGGGCTCTGTCATGGCCTTCCCTGTGTCTGAGGCCTAAACTACCAGAGTCACGGCCTATTTATAGACTCTAAATCTGACTGTTCTTATTCGAGCAAATACGTGGATTCTGAAAAGTTATAATTACATGCTGATAGCAGATTCTATCTTCTCTTTGCATTACATTTTTTAATTTCATAGTGCTCAAAACTTCTAATGGTTCCTCTGTTGATCTGGTAGGTTAGGGATGTGAAGTTTAAAGTTTGATTATAAGTCTGACAGTGTAGAGAGATTGAACAAAAAAGAAGAATTTTATAGGAGAAAGACTAGAGAAAATTATCTGAAGAGATTAAATTATTTAGATATGTATTATTCAATTAAATTATGGAAAGATAATTTAATTACTAATTTAATGAAGATTTGTCAGTTATAAAATGTAAAAACATGTAACCAAGTGAAAAAGAGAAAGAAAAGTGCAGAGGAAAGTTGAAAAAGAGAAAAAGGAAATATAAGTGGAAAAAAAAAGAAGACGGAGAAGAAAGCTATTGGGCAAACCCTTACGTTATTTGGTTTCATAAAATGACCTATGACCACTGACTTACATGTAAGTGAATATCCTTACTCTGGTGGGCTAGAACTGGCTGGCAGGTGTGGCCATATCCCTTCTAAAAGTAGGGAGTAAAGCTGACCTCCGGGGTCTCTGTTGCTACAGAACCGTTTCCACAGAATGAATGGCCCAGCCAATGAGACCTCAGGAAGCTTCTCATCATAGAGATCCCAGAAACTGGGAGCCCAGACTATCTTCTTAAAAGTCTTTATGGAGGCAAAGGGGATAGTCAGTCCTAAAATAGGCAGCCCTGCTGGGCGTGGTGGCTCACGCCTGTAATTCCAACACTTTAGGAGGCAGAAGTGGGCAGATCATGAGGTCAGCAGTTCAAGACCAGCCTGGCCAACATGGTGAAACCTCGTCTCTACTAAAAATACAAAAATTAGCCAGGCATGCTGGCGGGTGCCTGTAATCCCAGCTACTCGGGAGGCTGAGGCAGAAGAATTGCTTGAACCTGGGAGGCAGAGGTTGCAGTGAGCCGAGACCGCGCCATTGCACACCAGCCTGGATGATAGAGGGAGACTCCGTCTCAAAAAAAAAAAAAGCACCACGCAGCCCCAGGTAAGACAATGGGACTTCAACATCCAAAGTCAAAATTCCAGGAAAAGAATTCATGGGGATGTAAGAGTCCTTGAGAGTGATTCAGTCCAGTGTCATCCCATCAACCTAGCTGCCCACCCCAGTATAGAGAAGATACATGGGAGCACTTTAAATGAAATGGATTTTGTACAGAAATGTCATACTTTATATAGCTTTAAATGACTCCAGTAATACTTTATAAAGCTAAGGTACTTATTTGAGGAAGTACAAACTAGCATAATTAAGCAATGACCTTACTTTCTTTGATCTATGAACCAAGATTCTCTTCAGAACTTATGAACTTGATGAAGACCAGTTTCAAAGATGAGGTAACTATCTCCCATGAATTATAAACACTGCACACTCAAGCAGCTGCTATACTGCAAAGAGCCCAGTGAAACTGTTTCATTAATAGCTAATCTAAATAAAAGTAAATGTGGCCTTTGTGAAATGATTTGCTTTAGGCCAAGAATTGCACTCATAAGAGCTAATTAATGCTTTTAGTTTAAGGTTAAATATTATTTATTTAAAAATCATGGTGAATATATTCAGTTGCCTTTGACATGGTTTTCAATTCGGAAGCCCCAAAAGAATAGAGAGAGGGACTTTGGCCAAGGCTACTCTAGAACCCAACAGGATTTCTGAAACAAAAACAAAATGCACAGTAGGAAATTAAATATTGATTATCTCACCCAAGTCTTGACCATGGGCTCTTTTATTTCCTTGTACATACAGGAGAGAAAAGCCTTCATAGATCTGAAGTGTTCCCTGTGGGCATTGCGGTGCATCCATTGTTTGGCTGTGGCGTGTAATAAGAAATCCATGTGCAATAGAGGAGGTTCCGGGGGGACCTGGGGGACCTTGCAATCCATCTGGCCCGGGGGGACCATCCAAACCACGGGTACCTATTTCCACGAAAACATCAGTATACAAGATTAAGTAAGCTCTGATCCACTCTTACGGTTATTGACAAAACATTATTACCTCATTTGACTAGTTAACTTACTTGATATTTATAGAGTGTCTATAAAGGCATTGTCAGATATCATGGGCTAGGAGACAAATAAAATATGCTTATTTGGAGAGTCTGTATGTTATTTAGTCTCTCGTTGTATTAAAAGAATCTGAACTCCATGACCAATTTTCAGCCTGCTGTTTTGTTCATCAATGAGAAAGGAAGGGTGTGGTTGCCATCAGTCTGCCAGCTTCATTGCTGAAAAACATTTTCCTTTGAATCTGTCTGGGGAAATTATTCTCAGGCATACCTTTTTGTGTAGAGAACAGGCAGGGCATTCTAAAGAAGTATTTTCAAAATGCCCATTTTCAATCTACCACTGGCTTCCCTTCCTGATTTAGCCTCTTGGTTTGAGTTCATTTAATAATTTTCTGTATACACAGGCCTTTGGACAGTGTGTGCATAAATTTTCATTTTAGGGAAAGTTCACAGAAACTCTTGTGATGAAGACGACACTAACTCGTTATTTCCCTAGAAACATAGCATTAATGAAATGGCAGGGCATTGACTCTAGGAAGGCTATAGGTATTACCACTCTGCCTTGCTGCCACTGATATTTGAAATACAAACTCTTTATGTTTATTTAGAGTTATATTTATATAATCTAGAGTTGTTAACATATATTACTGATCTATATAATGTATGATCCTCTATTCTATTTTAGAAATCTTAACATTAGTGTATTTTTTATTTCAAGTTGACTCAAATTCTTTTTGGAAGTAGATTGAGTACAGATTGAAAATCTAATAGATATCAGACTCAATATTATCAGGAGCACCTATTAATGCTCCTAATATCAATTTATCATCTCAACATGAAACGTCACCATGACTCTTAAAGGTCTATGGCAATCATTTAAACTGTTCATTTATATTTGCTGCTCTTTATGAAAGAAATTACAGCCTGCTGTGATATTTTCAAATGTGGAAATATTCACAATAATTTCAAGCAAAGGATTTAAATCAACATATTGAAAATTTGCTGAACAAGTAAGTACAGTGAGTGCCTGGAAAATTCTCATCGTGAGAAAGAACTGAGCTTTCCACTGCTCTAAACACAAATAAAAGTAACCTTGTATGCTTCTCTTATAGTGACAAATCTCCTTATTATGTGCTTTGCTATTTTCCCCAGTTCCATATTCACCAGTCAGCTATGCTAACATCAAGGGAAGATCTCACAGCTCTAAGTGGAGGCCCTATGTCCAGAGGTCTCCCAGACTCAAAGACTTTCCCTCCACCAACAGCATGTTTTACTTGTCTTACCTGGCTGTCCTGGCAGACCTGGGTCTCCTTTGCGCCCTCCTGCACCATCAAAGCCAGGGAGTCCATTGCGTCCAGGATCTCCTGGAGGGCCAGTTGGACCTACAGGAAAATAAATGAGGTATTCAAATAAGAGTAGAATATTCTCACATCTGGACAGATCTAGGGGACAAAAGATTCTCGAGACACTGAATTCCCAATATGGTTTTGTCTTAAATCCAGAAAAATGAAGAGATAACTCAAGTCCAGGACCAAAGAAGCCAACAAGGATTTAGCTTTAGTTTTAAATAATCCATTTGCTTCTGGGATGCTTTTAATGGAGTTGTGTTCTCTTGGTCTTCAGAATCAGACAAGAATGTAAGTCCCAACTTTTGTTTACCATCCCACCATAAGTTACTGCCAGGTATACTTTGTTTTTGATAAGACTATCACTTGATCACTTAATAAGAGCAAGAGACTGAAGTTAGTTCTTGCTTTCTTTTATAATAATTAATGAAAGTTGGCTATAAGCATAGAGTAAAATGGCCACCTAGACACCAGTTAGTTTAAAAGACAAGGTGCTTCACAGTGGGAAACTGATAGCCCAACAAATCAGCTTTCAATCTTTCTGATGGATGATGTACAGAAAGCACCAGATCTTAAATGCATTTTCATTTCATTATAATTTTTTTAACATTAACCAGTTGTTCAAATTGGAACAGACAGAGGGGCTAATTAGTAACCTGACATGGTCTAAAAGAAATTCAACCATGAGAAATTAACACTTTCAAGAAAAAAGAAAACGGAACTTGTGGTGGTCTGGTATTCTACTAGTTGCTAAGACTCCTATTGTCAGAGACAACCTCTGACATGTAAAAGGAGAACTAGGGAAATATTCTCCAATGAATAAGCCTTAAAAGAATGACCTGCACAGGAGTGATGAGAGAGGGCATCCTTGTCTTGTGCCATTTTCAAACGGAATGCTTCCAGCTTTTGCCCATTCAGTATGATATTGGCTGTGGGTTTGTCATAAATAGCTCTTATTATTTTGAGATACGTCCCATCAATACCTAGTTTATTGAGAGTTTTTAGCATAAAGGGCTGTTGAATTTTGTCGAAGGCCTTTTCTGCATCTATTGAGATAATCGTGTTTTTTTGTCATTGGTTCTGTTCATGTGATGGGTTACGTTTATTAATTTGTGTATGTTGAACCAGCTTTGCATCCCAGCAATGAAGCCAACTTAATTGTGGCGGACAAGCTTTTTGATGTGCTGCTAGATTTGGTTTGCCAGTATTTCCTTGAGGATTTTTGCATCAATGTTCATCAGGGACATTGGACTGAAATTTTCTTTTTTGTGTGTCTCTCTGCCAGGTTTTGGTATCAGGATGATGCTGGCCTCATAAAATGAGTTAGGGAGGAGTCCCCCTTTTTGTATCATTTGGAATAGTTTCAGAAGGAATGGTACCAGCTCCACTTTGTACCTCTGGCAGAATTCGCCTGTGAATCCGTCTGGTCCTGGACTTTTTTTGGGTGGAGGGTATTAATTACTGCCTCAATTTCAGAACTTGTTATTGGCCTATTCAGGGATTTCACTTCTTCCTGGTTTAGTCTTGGGAGTGTGTATGTGTCCAGGAATTTATCCATTTCTTTTAGATTTTTTAGTTTATTTGCATAGAGGTGTTTATAGTATTCTCTGATGGTAGTTTGTATTTCTGTGGGATCAGTGGTGATATCCCCTTCATCACTTTTTATTGTGTCCATTTGATTCTTCTCTCTTTTCTTCTTTATTAGTCTTGCTAGTGGTCTATCCACTTTGTAGATCTTTTTAAAAAACCAGCTCCTTGAACTGCACAAGATGGCTGAATAGGAACAGCTGCAGCCTCCAGCTCCCAGTGTGAGTGACACAGAAGATGGGTGATTTCTGCATTTCTAACTGAGGTACTGGGTTCATCTCATTGGGGTGTGTCGGACAGTGGGTGCAGGTCAGTGAGTGCAGCCCAACGAGCAAGAGCCGAAGCAGGGTGAGGCATTGCCTCACCTGGTAAGCGCAAGGGGGAAGGGAATTCCCTTTCCTAGCCATAGGAAACCGTGACACACAGCACCTGGAAAATCGGGTCACTCCCACCCTAATACTGTGCCTTACCAAGGGTCTTAGCAAACAGCACACCAGATTACATCCAGCACCTGGCTCAGAGGGGCCCACACCCACAGAGCCTCCCTCATTGCTAGCACAGCAGTCTGAGATCTAACTGCAAGGTGGCAATGAAGCTGGGGGAGGGGCGCCCACCATTGCTGATGCTTAAGTAGGTAAACAAAGCGGCCAGGAAGCTTGAACTGGGTGGATCCCACTGTAGCTCAAGGAGGCCTGCCTCTGCAGACTCCACCTCTGGGGACAGGGCATAGCCAAACAAAAGGCAGCAGAAACCTCTGTAGATGTAAATGTCCCTGTCTGACAGCATTGAAGACAGTAGTGGTTCTCCCAGCGGAGTTTGACATCTGAGAACGGACAGACTGCCTGCTCAAGTGGGTCCCTGACCCCCAAGTAGCCTAACTGGGAGACACCCTCCACTAGGGGCAGACTGATAACTCACACCTCATACGGCCGGGCACACCTCTGAGATGAAGCTTCCAGAGGAATGATCAGACAGCAACATTTGCTATTCAGCAATATTCACTCTTCTACAGCCTCCACTGCTGATACCCAGGCAAACAGGGTCTGGAGTGGACCTCGAGCAAACTCCAACAGACCAGCAGCTGAGGGTCCTGACTGTTGGAAGGAAAACTAACAAACAGAGAGGACATCCACACCAAAACCCCATTTGTACATCACCATCATCAAAGACCAAAGGTAGATAAAAACACAAAGATGGGGGAAAAAGCATTGCAGAAAAGCTGAAAATTCTAAAAATCAGAGTACCTCTCCCCTTCCAAAGGAATGCAGCTCCTTGCCAGTAATGGAACAAAGCTGGATGGAGAATGACATTGACGAGTTGAGAGAAGAAGGCTTCAGACAATCAAACTTCTCCAAGCTAAAGGAGGAATTACGAACCCAGCACAAAGAAGCTAAAAACATTGAAAAAACATTTGACGAACGGCTAACTAGAATAACCAATGTAGAGAAGTCCTTAAACGATCTGCTAGAGATGAAAACCATGACACGAGAACTATGTGACAAATGCACAAGCTTCATTAACTGACTCGATCAACTGGAAGAAAGGGTATCAGTGACTGAGGATCAAATGAATGAAATGAAGCAAGAAGAGAAGTTTAGAGAAAAAAGAGTAAAAAGAAATGAACAAAGCCTCCAAGAAATATGGGACTATGTGAAAAGACCAAATCTACGTCTGATTGGTGTGCCTAAAAGTGACGGGGAGAATGGAACCAAGTTGGAAAACACTCTGCAGGATATTACCCAGGAGAACTTCCCCAACCTAGCAAGGCAGGCCAACACTCAAATTCAGGAAATACAGAGAACGCCACAAAGATACACCTCGAGAAGAGCAACTCCGAGACACATAATTGTCAGATGCACCAAAGTTGAAATGAAGGAAAAAAGGTTAAGGGCAGTCAGAGAGAAAGGTTGGGTTACCCACAAAGGGAAGCCCATCAGACTAACAGCGGATCTCTCAGCAGAAACTCTACAAGCCAGAAGAGAGTGGGAGCCAATATTCAACATTCTTTTTTTTTTTTTTTTGAGACGGAGTCTCGCTCTGTCGCCCGGCTGGACTGCAGTGGCCGGATCTCAGCTCACTGCAAGCTCCGCCTCCCGGGTTTACGCCATTCTCCTGCCTCAGACTCCCGAGTAGCTGGGACTACAGGCACCCGCCACCTCGCCCGGCTAGCTTTTTGTATTTTTTAGTAGAGACGGGGTTTCACCGTGTTAGCCAGGATGGTCTCGAACTCCTGACCTCGTGATCCGTCCATCTCGGCCTCCCAAAGTGCTGGGATTACAGGCTTGAGCCACCGCGCCCGGCCATATTCAACATTCTTAAAGAAAAGAATTTTCAACCCAGAATTTCATATCCAACCAAACTAAGTTTCATAAGTGAAGGAGAAATAAAATCCTTTACAGACAAGCAAATGCTGAGAGATTTTGTCACCACCAGGCCTGCCTTACAAGAGCTCCTGAAGGAAGCACTAAACATGGAAAGGAACAACCGGTACCAGCCACTGCAAAAACATGCCAAATGTAAAGACCATCGATGCTAGGAAGAAACTGCATGAACTAATGAGCAAAATCACCAACTAACATCATAATGACAGGATCAAGTTCACACACAATGATATTAACCTTATATGTAAATGGGCTAAATGTTCCAATTAAAAGACACAGACTGGCAAATTGGATAAAGAGTCAAGACCCATCAGTGTACTGCATTCAGGAGACCCATCTCATGTGCAGAGACACACATAGGCTCAAAATAAAGGGATGGAGGAAGATCTACCAAGCAAATGGAAAACAAAAAAAGTGAGGGGTTGCAATCCTAGTCTCTGATAAAACAGACTTTAAGCCAACAAAGATCAAAAGAGACAAAGAAGGCCATTACATAATGGTAAAGGTGATCAATTCAACAAGAAGAGCTAACTATCCTAAATATATATCAATACAGGAGCACCCAGATTCATAAAGCAAGTCATTAGAGACTTACAAAGAGACTTAGACTCCCATACAATAATAGTGGGAGACTTTAACACCCTACTGTCAACATTAGACAGATCAAGGAGACAGAAAATTAACAAGGATATCCAGGAATTGAACTCAACTCTGCACCAAGTAGACCTAATAGACATCTACAGAACTCTCCACCCTAAATCAACAGAATATACATTCTTCTCAGCACCACATCACACTTATTCCAAAATTGACCACATAGTTGGAAGTTAAGCACTCCTCAGCAAATGTACAAGAACAGAAATTATAACAAACTGTCTCTCAGACCACAGTGCAATCAAACTAGAACTCAGGATTAAGAAACTCACTCAAAACCGCTCAACTACATGGAAACTGAACAACAACCTCCTGAATGACTACTGGGTACATAACGAAATGAAGGCAGAAATAAAGATGTTCTTTGAAACCAACGAGAACAAAGATACAACATACCAGAATCTCTAGGACACATTTAAAGCAGTGTGTATTTTTTTTTTGAAATAGAAACATTTATTAATAATTTGCAACATACTATATCTTAAAAATTTCCACTTTTAAAAATATTATCATTATTATACTCAATTCTAGGGTACTTAAAATTCATACATATAAATTATAAACACCCAAATACAGTGTCAAAAGTCATCATATTCATATATAAAAAAATAATTTTCTAAGTGGTCTCAGCCAAAGAAAAGAATAACTAGGTTTAAATATTTTAATAATGTGAATTATTTAAAAATATTTTTAAGTCAGCAGAGTGCCTGGGCTGGCCATGATGCCTCACGCCTGTAATCCCAGAACTTTGGAGGCTGAGGCAGGCAGATCACTTAAAGTCAGGAATTCAAGATCAGCCTGGCCAAATGGCATAACATCATCTCTACTAAAAATACAGAAATTAGCCAGGCGTAGTGGCGCACACCTATAGTCCCAGTTACTCAGGAAGCTGAGGTGGGAGGATCGCTTAAGCCCAGGCCGAGGCTGCAGTGAGCCCAGATCATGCTGCTGGACTTTAGCCTGGGTGACACAGTAAGACCCTGTGTCAAAAAAAAAAAAAAAGGAAACCACAAATAACTGGAGGTTTTAGATTGTTGATTGCATTTAAAAACCATTTCACACTAGGTGACAATATTCCATATATATACAGAAGACTAAAAACATATTAACAGGCCTAGCAGTTCTACTCAAGAGGAATAAAACCACACAAAAACTTGTTCATATATGTTCATAGCAGCATTATTCAGAATAGACAAAAAATGGAAACAACCCAAATGCCCATCAACTGATGAGTGGGCACACAAACTGTAGCCTATCCACAGGGTGGAATATTATTTATCAGTAAAGAGAAAGGAAAGTACCACAAAAGCTGCAACATAAACAAACCTTAAAAACGTTATCCTCAGTGAAAAAAGCCAGTCATAAAGCACTATAAACTGTAGGATTCTATTTATATGAAATACTCAGAATGGCAAATCTACAGAAACAGAAAGTAGACCCGAGGTTTCTAGCGGCTAGGGAAAAGTGGGGATTCGGAGATAATAGCTAGAGGGTGGTGATGGTTGTACAGCTCTGTAAATACACTAAATACCACTGATTGCACAATTTCACTGGGTACATTATTAGGAATGTGAATTATATTGCAATAAAGATTTTACAAAATAAAAAATGTATTATCAGGTAAAGATTTTCTAGTGTTGTCGCCGTTAATCTTAACCTCATAAATCCTAATACTGTGCCAGCGCTGCCAGAAACAGAAAGAATCTACGCCATCCCAGCCATGCATCTGTGGGGGCACATTCAAGGAAAGTCTTCTAGTTGTGACCCACATGGCAACTCTAACCAGGGATGGCCAAAAGATGTCCTTGACGGACAGTCACAAGGTGGCAGCTCATCTGAAAGGCCCCCAACTGATACCAGGACTTCTTCACCTAAGCTCCTCAATTCAAAATACTTCAGGGTGGCCCAGCAGTTCAGATTTTCTTTATTTTTATTTTTATTTATTTCTGTGTGTGTGTGTGTTTTATTTTATTATACTTTATGTTCTAGGGTACATGTGCACAACGTGCAGGTTTGTTACATATGTATACTTGTGCCATGTTGGTGTGCTGCATCCATTAACTCATCATTTACATTAGGTATATCTCCTAATGCTCTCCCCCCACCCCACCCCAAGAAGGCCCCAGTGTGTGATGTTCCCCTTCCTGTGTCCAAGTGTTCTCATTGTTCATTTCCCACCTAGGAGTGAGAACATGCAGTGTTTGGTTTTCTGTTCTTGCGATAGTTTGCTGAGACTGATGGTTTCCAGCTGCATCCATGTCTCTATAAAGGACATGAACTCATCCTTTTTATGGCTGCATAGTATTCCATGGTGTATATGTGCCACATTTTCTTAATCCAGTCTGTCATTGATGGACATTTGGGTTGGTTCCAAGTCTTTGCTATTGTGAATAGTGCCACAATAAACATACGTGTGCATGTGTCTTTATAGCAGCATGATTTATAATCCTTTGGGTAGATACCCAGTAATGGGATGGCTGGGTCAAATGGTATTTCTAGTTCTAGATCCTTGAGGAATCACCACACTGTCTTCCACAATGGTTGAACTAGTTTATAGTCCCACCAACAGTGTAAAAGTGTTCCTATTTCTTCACATCCTCTCCAGCACCTATTGTTTCCTGACTTTTTAATGATCGCCATTCTAACTGGTGTGAGATGGTATCTCATTGTGGTTTTGATTTGCATTTCTCTGATGGCGAGTGATGATGAGCATTTTTTCATGTGTCTGTTGGCTACATAAATGTCTTCTTTTGAGAAGCATCTGCTCATATCCTTTGCCCACTTTTTGATGGGGTTGTTTGTTTTTTTCTTGTCAATTTGTTTGAGTTCTTTGTAGGTTCTGGATATTAGCCCTTCGTCAGATGAGTAGATTGAAAAAATTTTCT
Source organism: Trachypithecus francoisi (assembly GCF_009764315.1). NCBI lineage: Eukaryota > Metazoa > Chordata > Mammalia > Primates > Cercopithecidae > Trachypithecus > Trachypithecus francoisi. Next base: position 43,799,242 of record NW_022681471.1, read on the forward strand.
CCCATTCTGTAGGTTGCCTCTTCACACTGATGGTAGTTTCTTTTGCTGTGCAGAAGCTCTTTAGTTTAATTAAATCCCATTTGTCAATTTTGGCTTTTGTTGCCATTGCTTTTAATGTTTTAGACATGAAGTCCTTGCCCATGCCTATGTCCTGAATGTTATTGCCTAGGTTTTCTTCTAGGGTTTTTATGGTTTTAGGTCTAACATTTAAGTCTCTAATCCATCTTGAATTAATTTTTGCATAAGGTGTAAGGAAGGGATCCAGTTTCAGCTTTCTACTTATGGCTAGTCAGTTTTCCCAGCACCATTTATTAAATAGGGAATCTTTTCCCCACTTCTTGTTTTTGTCAGGTTTGTCAAAGATCAGATAGTTGTAGACGTGTGGTATTATTTCTGAGGGCTCTGTTCTGTTCCATTGGTCTATATCTCTGTTTTGGTACCAGTACCATGCTGCTTTGGTTACTGTAGCTTTCTATTATAGTTTGAAGTCAGGTAGATGGCATTGAATCTATAAATTACCTTGGGCAGCATGGCCATTTTCATGATATTGATTCTTCCTATCCATGAGCATGGAATGTTCTTCCATTTGTTTGTGTCCTCCGTTATTTCATTGAGCAGTGGTTTGTAGTTCTCCTTGAAGAGGTCCTTCACATCCCTTGTAAGTTGGATTCCTAGGTATTTTATTCTCTTTGAAGCTATTGTGAATGGGAGTTCACTTTTGATTTGGCTCTCTGCTTGTGTATTATTGGTATATAGGAATGCTTATGATCTTTGCACATTGATTTTGTATCCTGAGACTTTGCTGACAGCTTAAGGAGATTTTGGGCTGAGATGATGGGGCTTTCTGAATATACAATCATGTCATCTGCAAACAGGGACAATTTGACTTTCTCTTTTCCTAATTGAATACCCTTTATTTCTTCCTCCTGCCTGATTGCCCTGGCCAGAACTTCCAACACTATGTTGAATAGGAGTGGTGAGATAGGGCATCCCTTTCTTGTGCCAGTTTTCAAGGGGAATGCTTCCAGTTTTTGCCCATTCAGTATGATATTGGCTGTGGGTTTGTCATAAATAGCTCTTATTATTTTGATATATGTTTCATCAATACCTAATTTATTGAAAGTTTTTGTCAGGAAGGGCTGTTGAATTTTGTCAAAGGCCTTTTCTGCATCTGTTGAAATAATCATGTGGTTTTTGTCTTTGGCTCTGTTTATATGCTGGATTACGTTTCTTGATTTGCATATGTTGAACCAGCCTTGCATCCCAGGGATGAAGCCCATTTGATCATGATTGATAAGATTTTGATGTGCTACTGGATTTGGTTTGCCAGTATTTTATTGAGGATTTTTGCATCGATGTTCATCAGGGATATTGGTCTAAAATTCTCTTTTTTTTGTTGTGTCTCTGCCAGGCTTTGGTATCAGGATGATGTTGGCCTCATAAAATGAGTTAGGGAGGATTCGTTCTTTTTCTATTGATTGGAATAGTTTCAGAAGGAATGGTACTAACTCCTGTTTGTACCTCTGGTAGAATTCAGCTGTGAATCCGTCTGGTCCTGGACTTTTTTTTGGTTGGTAGGCTATTAATTATTTTCTTAATGTCAGAGCCTGTTATTGGTCTATTCAGGGATTCAACTTCTTCCTGGTTTAGTCTTGGGAGACTGCATGTGTCAAGGAATTTATCAATTTCTTCTAGGTTTTCTAGTTTATTTGCATAGAGGTGTTTATAGTATTCTCTGATGGTGGTTTGTATTTCTGTGGGATCGGTGGTGATATCATTTTTTATTGTGTCTATTTGATTCTTGTCTCTTTTCTTCTTTATTAGTCTTGCTAGCGGTCTATCAATTTTGTTGATCTTTTCAAAAAATCAGCTCCTGGATTCACTGATTTTTTGAAGGGTTTTTTGTGTCTGTATCTCCTTCAGTTCTGCTCTGATCTTAGTTATTTCTTGCCTTCTGCTAGCTTTGGAATGTGTTTGCTCTTGCTTCTCTAGTTCTTTTAATTGTGATGTTAGGGTATCAATTTTAGATCTTTCCCGCTTTCTCCTGTGGGCATTTAGTGCTATAAATTTCCCTCTAAATGCTGCTTTAGCTGTGACCCAGAGATTCTGGTACATTGTGCCCTTGTTCTCATTGGTTTCAAAGAACTTATTTACTTCTGCCTTAATTTCGTTATTTACCCAGTAGTCATTCAGGAGCACATGGTTCAGTTTCCATGTAGTTGTGCAGTTTTGAGTGAGTTTCTTAATCCTGAGTTCACTCCTACTCAACATAGTACTGGAAGTTTTTGCCAGGGCAATCAGGCAAGAGAAAGAAATAAAGGTATAAAATAGAAAGAGAGGAAGTCAAATTGTCTCTGTTTGCAGATGACATGATTCCATATTTAGAAAACCTCATCGTCTCAGCCCAAAATCTCCTTAAGCTGATAAGTGACTTCAGCAAAGTCTCTGGATAGAAAATCAATGTTCAAAAATCACAACCATTCCTATACACCAATAACAGACAAAGAGCTAAATTATGAGTGAACTCCCATTCACAATGGCTACAAAGAGAATAAAATACCTAGGAATACAATTTACAAGGGATTTGAAGGAACTCTTCAGGGTGAACTACAAACCACTGCTCAGGGAAGTAAGAGAGGACACAAACAAATGGAAAAATATTCCATGCTCATGGATAGGAAGAATCAATATCATGAAAACGGCCATACTGCCCAAAGTAATTTATAGATTCAATGCTATCTCCATCAAGTTACTATTGACATTCTTCACAGAATTAGAAAAAACTACTTTAAATTTCATATAGAATAAAAAAAAAAAAAAGAGCCCGTATAACCAAGATAATCCTAAGCAAAAAGAACTAAGCTGGAGGCATCACGCTACCTGACTTCAAACTATACTACAAGGCTACAGTAACCAAAACAGCATGGTACTGGTACCAAAACAGATATATAGACCAATGGAACAGAACAGAGGCTTCAGAAATAATGCCACCCATCTACAACCATCTGATATTTGGCAAACCTGACAAAAACAAGAAATGGGGAAAGGATTTCATATTCAACTGGTGCTGGGAAAACTGGATAGCCATACACAGAAAACTGAAACTGGACTCCTTCCTTATACCTTATACAAAAATTAACTCAAGATAAATTAAAGATTTAAACATAAGACCTAAAACCATAAAAATCCTAGAAGAAATCCTAGACAATACCATTAAGGACATAGGCATGGACAAATACTTCATGACTAAAACACCAAAACCAATGGCAACAAAAGCCAAAATTGACAAATGTGATCTAATTAAACTAAGGAGCTTCTGCACCACAAAAGAAACTATCATCAGATTGAATAGGCAACCTACAGAATGGGAGAAAATTTTGGCAATCTATCCGTCTGACAAAGGGCTGATATCCAGAATCTACAAGGAACTTAAACAAATTTACCAGAAAAAAACAACCACAACCCCATCTAAAAGTGGGCAAAGGATATGAACAGACACTTCTCAAAAGAAGACATTTATGAGGCCAACAAACATATGAAAAAAAGCTTATCATCACTGGTCACTAGAGAAATGCAAATCAAATCCACCATGAGATACTATCTCACGCCATTTAGAATGGTGATCATTAAAAAGTCAGGAAACTAGAAATGCTGGAGAAGATGTGGAGAGATAGGAATGCTTTTACACTATTGGTGGGAGTGTAAATTAGTTCAACCATTGTGGAAGACAGTGTGGCGATTCCTCAAGGATCTAGAACCAGAAATACCATTTGACCCAGCAATCTCATTTTGGTATATACCCAAAGGATTATAAATTATTCTACTATAAAGACACACGCCCACATATGCTTATTGAAGCACTGTTCACAATAGCAAAGACTTGGAACCAGTCCAAATGCCCATCAATGATAAGACTGGATAAAGAAAATGTGTCACATACACACCATGGAATACTATGCAGCCATAAAAAAAGGATGAGTTCATGTCCTTTGGTAGGGACATGGATGAAGCTGGAAACCATCATTCTCAGCAAACTAATACAGGAACAGAAAACCAAACACCACATGTTCTCACTCCTAAGTGGGATCTGAACAATGAGAACACATGGACACAGGGAGGGGACCATCACACACCTGGGCCTGTCAGGGGATGGGGGTTTAGGTGAGGCATAGCATTAGGAGAAATACCTAATATAGATGACGGGTTGATGGGTGCAGCAAACCACCATGGCACATGTATACCTATGTAACAAACCTGTACTTTCTGCACATATATCCCAGAAATTAAAAGGATAGTAATAATAATAAAGATGATCTGCATTGGTACCTGGTAAACCTTGAGGTCCTTGGGGTCCTGGTAGACCTTTTAATCCAGGCTGTCCAGGGATTCCTGGAGGACCAGCATCTCCTTTGATTATGATACTCTGTCCTGAAGGACCAGGTAATCCAGGAGGACCTATGAGGCAAAACACACAAATTTGAAGGGAAAGATAAAGGTTACAAGAAATGGAAGCCAAAGTGATCTAAGTTCAGGACAAGAATTGGTGTGAGAGAAACCAGTTTTTGAATTGCTGCCATATCTAACAGAAATCTGTTTAGGAAAACTAAAAATTGAAAAATAACTTTCAATTGAAAAATAATTTATTAGGGTTAGTGTAAAAAGTAGGCATATCAACCCTATTTTCAAACTTTGAATGTTACTCACTTACTAGAAAGTCTCATCCATTATAAATCTGTGAACACTGGTGTCGGGGAAGACAATTTTACTTACACATCCATTCTGACTCCAACATCATTTGCAGTTTTTGCTTGCTGTGCTTGTCAAGGGACCCTTTGATCTACTAGGGGAATTTAGCAGATTCCCTATTTCTCAATTTATAAGAAGCTTCTATAAGCCTCTTAGCAAAATGAACTATTTTAATATCAAAAATATTTTTAAAAATTCATATGTGACTTGCTCTTGTGATCTGTTCAATTGAATTTGGGGAAGTTAGTATAGAAGCTAATGTCAAGGAAGTATTTTTGTTGATCCTGTATCTATCTTAACTTTAAAAGGTCTGCTATCAATATTACGTTAATAAAATAGAGATTAGTAAATAAAGGGAGAGCCTTGCTTATTTTCCCTCAGTTGTTGGGGACTTAGCCTCCAAAGGTCTGGCTGAAAGACAGAATGAAAACTTTCAAATTCTTTAAAGCATCTAAGTATCAGGTATAACTATCTTCAGGAACAAGTCTTACCTGGAGGACCGGTAAGTCCCGGTTCCCCTTCAGGACCAGCTGATCCAGGTATTCCACTGGGTCCTTTCATGCCTACATAGAAGGTACATACAGTTTCATGGCAAAGCAACAGGGCTACAACCTTTACCCAGTCAAATCAGAAAATGGCTATCTTGTCCCAGAGGAGTTTAATATAAAGGGAAACCACAAAAATCCCTTCAAATACCTGGGAATCCTGGAACACCAGGGAGACCAGGATCTCCTTTCATTCCATTGAGACCCGGCCGACCAGGATTACCCTGAATAAATAAAATCATTAATGTTACAAAAAAAATTGCAGTGAGGGGAGGAAGGGTAGTGAGGGCATAAGAATTGCATAGTGGCATATAGCACTGTTTCCAGAGTCAAACTTCCAAGACTGTAATCTCAATTTTGCCTTATATTAGCTTGTGTGAATTGAGTTGATTATTTAACCTCTTTGATTCACAGTCTTCTCACCTCAAATATAGAGAAAATAACAGTATTTACTTCATAGGGTTGTGGTGAGAATTAAATGAGACAGTTCATATTGTTAAAATATACCCCTGGCTGACAGACAAAATGAACTTCCCATGGCTAACTGATGTGCGCAAAGTTAAAACACAACCAACTGGCCATGGCTGGGTAAGGGAAATATCACATATCTTGTGTTCTTGTAAAGATGTTGTAAAAGTGTCACAGGATGTCCCTTTCTACAATCGAGTCAAGCCACTGCGAAGATAAACTGTGGCTTGAAAACACCCCCTGCCCACTGGCCATTTGAAAGAAACATCTGGCAGACTTCTGGCTTTGGTCTTGGAAATCACCTGATCAGGGCTCAAGTATTTCAATCAATCAGAACTGATGAAGTCTGTATCCTTCATTTGCATAAATGGACCTGATTGAGAACATGGGTGAGAACTTTCCCTTAAGCCAAATCCTCCCTTTGTCCTTCAGAGATCACACTTTCACTTGCACTGAAAGCTGTGCCTTCCCAATCCACAGATTACTTTTTATAGAAAATAAAGCTCTTCCTTTTTCTCCTGCAGAGTTCATTGTCTTTTGCTAACAATACTAAGTGCTTAGAAGACTGATGTATGCTGTGCACTTAATGAAAGGTAACTATTATTCTTTCTTTTTTCTTTATTTTCTATAGAGATAGATCTCACCATGGTGCCCAGGCTGTCCTCAAACTCCTAGGCTCAAGCAACCATCCCACCTCAGCCACCAACTACAGGAAGAATGTAGAACAGCAAGATCACACAGGAGGCTATTGCTCTACTTCAAGTGCAGGACAACAAAGCTTGTATTAGTAAGAATGAAAGAGGGACAAGCCTGGAGCATCTTATCATGGAATAATATTTAAAAGTGCTAAAAAAATAGTTGGAAGGAAGTACGTATCAGAAAAACATGAAATCCAGCTTGAAGGGGATTCCAAATCTGGAACAATGAGAGCATCAAAATAAGTAATGACAGTTTAGAAATTATAAATTAGTGGAAAACATGGGAAAAAAATGAGTCCAAAATGATAAGAAATGAATAAGTAAACCAGAGAGAAGGGAGGGCTCTTGCTTACAGTAGAACTGACTAGTAAATGTGGAGGTAGTGCTAGAGTTGAAACAACATCATTTTGCCACTATCCCAGTAGAGATTGATTGAGGCAAAATCATTAATAGATGTTAAATCTAAGGGAAATTTTTGATGAGGAGTGGTATTTTTGCACTATCTTAATATGTCTTCCTACAGTTTTATTAGTTGCAAGGAAAAACATAATGATACAGTGGAGAAACTGAGCAACAACTTGACTGGATGATCAAAACTAAAATCACAAATGAGAGGCAGATAGACATCATGGACCTCCTTATCTGTTAGCCTGAGAAGGACACAGCATCACTCATGTAGTATTCCAGCTGGGGATGCATAACCTGTATCTAATTATGAATAAACATCAGACAAAAAAGGAATATTCTATTTTAAAATGGGGGTGGGGGTACAATTGTTTTTAAATGTTGAGGTCATGAAAAAAAGAAAATAGACTTAGGAACTGTTCCAGATTAAAGAAGGCTAAAGAGATATGACAATTAAATGCAAAACATGACTTGGCCTGGATCCTGTACTGGAAGGAGAAATGCTAAGAACACTATTAGGTCACTGGACCCAACTGTAATATGAAAGATAGAAATTAATGTATATCTATGTTAAATTTTCTGAAGGTAATAAGTGTATTGTGGTTATATAATTTAAAAAAAAATTAGAGACAGGGTCTTGCTATGTTGTCCAGGCTTGTCTCAAATTCCTGGCCTCAAGCAACCCTCCTGCCCCAGCCTCTCAAGTTGCTGGGATTACAGGTTGCAGCCAAGACATTTGGTAAGAATTTTATAAAATATAAACAATCCCATAGCTTTTCATTGTCATCTTATAATAACACATGAGAATATTTTAATCTTAAGAATCTGCATTAAAATATTTAGTAGTAAAGGGGTATAGCAGGTGAAACTTATTCTTAATTGTTTCTGGAAATATGCATATTTATAGGGAGTGAGTAGAGAATGAGTAAACAGAAGTAAATTTTTAAGTCTAGGTAACTGGAAGAATAGTGATGGCATGGGGAAAAAGATTAGACTTCGAAAAGCTTTAAGGACCACTACTTTAAATACTTTTTTCTGCCATAAAGCAAGTCTTCAGAATTAAAAGACAGTCCAGATTTTGTTGACTGCCAAATCCACCAGCAATCATCTTGACCGAATGGAGGCAGTTTTGAGAACCCATAAAGAGGAATGTGACTCTCTTCTCTGAGTCACTCAAACCAACATAGAAAGCACATGAGTGGATGTGCTATTATTCTCTTTTTATAGGTGAAGATGGAAACCCAGTGTCTGTTTTCCTCAGAGATACAAAGCAGAATTGTGCAGGGGAGCTGACATTGACCCTAACTTTATCTAATTTCAAAGCCTAAAAGATTTCTCTATTTACCATAAAATGAAGGCTACTCAAATCCAAATATGCATAAAAAGACTCCAGGTAAAGTATCTTTTCAGGAACTCTTTGACTATAATACAGCAAAGTCCCTTTAGGAGACTATAGGAAACTTGCCTTCTACTGTCTTTTTTTTTTTTTTTTTTGAGACGGAGTCTTGCTCTGTCACCCAGGCTGGAGTGCTGTGGCCGGATCTCAGCTCACTGCAAGCTCCGCCTCCCGGGTTCATGCCATTCTCCTGCCTCAGCCTCCCGGGTAGCTGGGACTACAGGCGCCGCCACCTCGCCCGGCTAGTTTTTTGTAGTTTTTAGTAGAGATGGGGTTTCACCGTGTTAGCCAGGATGGTTTCGATCTCCTGACCTCGTGATCTGCCCGTCTACTGTCTTTTTAATTCACCAGTGAGCCACGCATAGAACCTTGTCTAGTGAGTGTTAATTAAAATGATGCAGCTTAGAATTCACATTTTGAATACAAACACCCACATTCTTTTCTCATCACATATCTACTCCCATTTCCTACCTGGAGTCCTGGTGGTCCTTGATCTCCTTTCAAACCAGGCAAGCCAGGTAGCCCAGGTTGGCCTGGGTTTCCCTTCTCTCCTTTAATACCTCCATTTCCAGGGAGACCCGGGGGACCTTCCGGACCTGGTAGACCTTAATAATCCACAGCAAATGACCACATTTCAGTATAGCGTAAGAATAGCATAAAAGTCAGGCTTTTAAAATATCAGTCATCTTCCTATTAGTTTGCAGAATAAAACCCAGACAACATTAAAATATATGGACCTATGCTGATTCCCTTTCTAATATAAATTGGACTGGATTCTTTTTGTTATTAATACTGACTTGCAGACTCTTTTAGTTTACATTTTATAATATATTAAATTCAATAAAATAACATCTAAAGAAAAAGACTCATGACTTAACAATGTGTGGTTCTGTAATCCTTAACAAAGCGTTTGACTTAAAGTGAAATTAAACAGAAACTGTAGGGCACTTTCTCAAATTGGAACATGCATCAGAATCAAATAGACAGTTTGTTAAAACAGATTCCTGGGCCCACCCCAAGAGTTTTGGATTCAGTAAGACAGAGGAGACTGGTCTGAAGGTAGTGAGTTATGTCAATTGATCGTTCAGTTACAGATTGAACTCCTTGTTCAACTCTTTCCTCCCTTCTTGTTACTGCACTTGACCAGCCTTAAGAATAAATAATTTAGAAAAAAGAGACTTAGGAGAGACCCAATAATTTGCATTCTAACAAGGACTTTGTGGAAGCTAAAGCTGTTAGTTCAGGGACCATACTTTAAGCATCACTGCTGTAGGGCAATCAGAAATTCAAGCCATTTTGTTTCATTGTGATTAAAATCAAATCGCTTTATTTGTAAGTAGTTAACATTTATTCAGCTTTTATTACTATGCAATGCAGATAGTAATTTAAGCAAACTAATTTCATTCTAGTGATATGCTTGATACATAAGAACTTTTTTAAATGTTAGAAATTTATTGGATCAATACCTTAAAATTCTTTTTTAAAATGTTTTCATATTCTTTACATTTTAAATATTTTTCAAGAAAAATAAAGAATTCTGTACGAATCTTGTGAATAAACAAAATAATTTAAAACAGGATTTTGCTTAGCATTTTTACTTATGCTATGTTTTTAATTTGTTTTTCTGAATAAAGATAACAGGTCCATTAAGCAACCAGGGAGATCTTATCATTGGCCAAGTCTTTTGTCATCAGGTGGCAAATAGGTGCTACTTGCTTGCAGAGTGTTTAGTGGCTGAGGCTGAGACTAAGTAATCCTGCCTTAAGAAAATAATTACAAAACCCTAAATAATGAACAGCCAATAGTTAGCATTTACACCTTCTCTCCTCTGGTCATTTCCAATTTATTGATTTCAACAAAAAATGAAGATATGTAGGGATTATTTTTTAAGGAACTATAATAGGCACTTGTTATGAATTTAGAATAGAGCTCATTCTTACATATGGACGAAAGGTTGTCTTTTTAATCTCAAATAAAAATCAGACTTTAGTTTCCTTTCCAATACTCTTAAGATTCAGAATCAATGGCAAAATACTAACAAAGCAGAATGACACCATGATTAAGAACACTAGACTTTGGAGCTAGAATGCTGGGTTACAAATCCAGCTCCATTCGTTATTAGCTGTTTGACTTCAGTAAGATTATTAATCTCCTTGGCTTCAATTTTTTCTTCTATAAAACGGAATTAAGAATAGCACCTACTTTAGCAGGTTGTTCCAAGGATTAAATGAGATACCATGTAAAAATTACTTAGCACAGTGCCGGGTACAAACTGTGGAAGGGCTTTTTAAATTATTATTATTATTTTCTTTATTAGTAAAATTGAAGATAAAAACATATCTTAAAATATGAGCATCTTTTTAATCTTTCAGGTATTTCTATGTAATTTTATAATATAACATGACTCTATCTGGCACATGAGAAAGAGGAAGGAGATTTACAATAGTACAACAACTGTTTTATCGTCAAACAATTTAACTCATATAGTCACCCCAGCCTGGCAACCAGACAACACAGAAATTCCCTTCTCAATCATAACGAAAAGGTTTAGTACATTGTACATTTGAAAAAAAAAAAAAACGTAACTTCAGTGTTCTAAGTAAACTTGTTAATTTAATCCATAATGTATGATTTGCACTAGAAATTAAGTAGCAAATCAGAAAATTATGAAAAATAAATAAACTGTGAATCAACCTAATAACAATAACAAAGCAAGATGGGAAAAAAAGAAACCTTTTATGACTCTCTACTCCATTTTAAAGGTTATCAGAACACTGTATCATCTGAAATAACCTAAGGCACTGCTCTTTTTGAAATTAAAAAAAAAAATGGGAAATTTGCATGTTAATTCAGACCTGATGTTTAGAGTCCTTCAAATTATGAGTTATTAATTACATAAAGAACATATAAGTTTTATTTTTAACTGTATTCAATAGCATATCTCTGCCATCACTGAAAATAGCCATAAATACATAGATCAGAGCAATCTGAGAAAACAAAATTTTGAGAAAATAAAATCAATATTCAGAGATTACAAATGGGTCATATGTTTGCCTAAATATTTTAATGCAGTCTTGAAGGTAAAAATAAGTGTATTTCCATTTAAAATTCAACATGTCTTTATGCATTGATTACTTATTATAAACAATTGCAAACACAAAGACCCTAACGTCATTTGAAACTTAATTATAATCAAGTCACATACCTTCATCAAAATGTTAAAACCCCAGCTTGAAGATAACAGCACTCTTCAATGACTTCTGAATTATAGCAAAAAATTGCATTTCTCTTATCACACACACAAAGCATTAAAGAAAAAAAAAAAAAAAGAATTGACCAGTGAAGAGTCTAACCTTGAAAACCTGGGAAGATCAGAGTTCACCAAAGCCCAAAGATCGATGTTAGCAGTATCAGACATCACACAGTACAAAATAAGATTATGAGTTAGAAGTGGTTCACATTATAGTACAAATTAAAACAATAACGTTATTTGCCAGCATTTCTTATACTTACAGCATAATCAGTATGCAAACAGAACCATACAGAATTATAGAGAGCCAAACTTTTTCAAATAGAGCTTATTCTAAAGGATAAGCTGTTGTTCTTTGTTAATCCAGAAAACAGAAAACTCTACTGAAGATATCATGTTAACACTGCTACTGTGGCTTTCCAAAAATTAGCTTCTCAAAACATTAACGTTGGCTAGGTAGTACCATTTCACCAACGGCCTTCAAATTCCTTTAGCAAAGGGTAATTTGGATTAATGCTGAAGTTTATCTTGGCTTGTGTTATCTTTTAATAAAAACACCAGGTGTCAATTTCTTGATATGCTCAGACTGCTTCAAGAAGATACAGTTGACTTTAAAGGCCTCATTGGCAATAAATATAAAGATCATGGGTGAGAGAATAGAAAAATCAAACACAAATATACAATGGCCATTACCAACTGTACTTTTGTTTGTATTTGAAAAGCATTTCATGAAGCCACATTCTGATTTTTTTCATAATTAATCAGGAGGCTTTCTTATTACTATTTATTCAATTATTATTATCATTATTATTTGGAAGGAGTCTCACTCTGTCACCCAGGCTGGAGTGCAATGGCGTGATCTCAGCTCACTGCAACCTCCACCTTCTGGGTTCTAGGGATTCTCCTGGCTCAGCCACCCGAGTAGTTGGGATTACAGGCACCCACCACCATGCCCAGCTAATTTTCGTATTTTTAGTAGAAACGGGGTCTCACCATATTGACTAGGCTGATCTTGAATTCCTGACCTCAGGTGATCCAACCACCTCGGCCTCCCAAAGTGCTGGGATTACAGGCGTGAGCCACCGTGCCTGGCCTATTATACTATTATATTATTATTATAGTACTTGCAATAAGTTACTTAAACAGAAAAAGCCAATATATATTTGTACACATTGAACACAAAAGTAAAGATTCAACTTTTCCATATGAAGACTATCAGTGAAAGGGTACTTGAAAATGTTTTGGCATGCAAATGTTTTGGCATGCAATATCCCACCCCAAACCACAGAAAATATCATATTTATTCTATTATTATTCAATGCACATATTAAGACAGGCTATTCACTATTAAAAGAAGGATCATTAAATAAAAAGATTAAAAGCCTACAAATAGAGCACCCCTTGGTTAGTGTTAATTGACTATAAACACAATTTTCTTTACTTACAAGTCTTGCTATGATTTATAAGCACTGAATGTTAGCAGAGAGAATAAATCGTGCTAGAGCAATGAATCCTAGGAATTAGAAGACCTAGGATCTATTTTTGACTCTGCTACTTAATAACTATATGACTTTGGGCAATTCAATCTTTCTGAGCATGGTTTTTACCCGTATAATGGGAATAGTGTTATCTGCCCTAACCTCCCTCACAGGAATGTTTTAAAGATCAGATTCAAGTTTTAAAATACTGGCCTAATGTCTGCCATGTGCAAGGTGCTACAGGAAACACAAAGATGAGCAAGACTCAACTCTGTCCTTAAGATGCTTACAATAAAAGTACATTATATGATGTAAATTGTGGCATGCCATATAAATAGAAAACATTATCATCATCTCCTAATGAAACTTTCAAAGCATTTGATGCTTTGAAGTTCAGAAAGCTAAATATTGGCTTCTGTTTGTTTAAATTGTTTCTAAATCACAGACAGCAAATTAACTCAAGACAATACTTAGAGCAGAGTCTGGCCACAAAATTAGATAAATAAATTAGAATTCCCACCTAAGACAATTCAGGGTTTGAGTAAAGACATTTTATACGTGTGTTTGATACAGAGGGACCAATAACAAGAACTCTCAGAAAAATATTTCATTGAAATATGACATTTCAGCCTGAGTAATTAGCATGGAAAACTTTGGATCATATCATAGCAAAACTTTTAAGACTCTATTTTAAAAGGTAACATTTTAATGAGCTATATGCCAAGTCAATTTTTTTTTTGTATGAGGCTCACAATCCATTATTTTTCAACTATTTAACAAAGTTAAACTGAAAAAGGAAACAAAACAAAAACCTAAAATATTGTCCATAAGTAGTAATTACTAAAGGCATATTGATGACTTGATTGGTATATTTTAAATTCAGTTTCTACTTCAGGTTGTAGTCTTCAACTACTGCAAAGCAAAAACATCACAGAGACCAACTTCCAACAACTATGCAATTTAGAGCACATTTGGTAAATAAGAAATTGTTAAATTTCTTTTAAGGAATGTGCTACTATTCTTTTTCTTTTTTGAATATATTATAGTAATTCAGAAGAAAGAAATCTCCTAGCTAACAGTAGAGTTTAGCAGTAATCAAAGCAGCAAAATTCTATGTAGGTCAGATAAGGTGGGACTCAACATTACTTCAAAGTACCCCCCTAGTGTTCGCTTTATCTTAGTGACAGTTAAATAGAATGCACTGTCTTACTCTTTTCGATGATATAATTTAAGAAGAACACAAGAAGCAATCTGGTTGATGGAGATGTTGATGGAGCTTTTGAGGTAACAGAAAACAAGAAAGCGGATGCAGTGAACAGTCTGCTCCCTGTAGAACAGACACCTAATTGATCACTGAGGAGCCGTAAGTCAGAGTTCCAGTTATGCCAGTAACTAACAGTATTACCTTGAGCAAGTTTCTTAACCTCTTAAGCCTCAATTTTTTCCTATGGACAAAGACTCCTTGACCAAACTTTAGACAGGTTCCTCTGAACCCTCCTCTCAATTAGGCCTCATCCTTGGGCCTACTTTTTGGCCTTCCAAATCCAGTTACATCAATAATACTGCTAAATCGGTTTAGAGACAGTCCCTTCACCCTTGATATCTGATCAAGTTCCTCATCTCCCACCTTTGATGTCTAAATCCTTGGCCTGTTTCTGGCAAAAATCCTGTTGAGCCAGTTAACAAGAACTCACTCCTCTCTACCCTTGATGCCTCCTCTTAGTAATTTTCTATTACTGGCCCTCTCACTTTGCTCCTTGGCTATAAATAATCACTTTTCTTTGTTGTATTTGAAGTTGAGCTCAGTCTCTCTCGTACTGCAATAGTTTCTACTCTACTGCAATAGTCCTGAATAAAATCTGACTTGTGGATATTTCTCCTTGACATAGGTAAAACTTAGGTCCCTTCTAGATCTGACATTCTATGGTTCTGTGAAATAATGAGTTTTCAGTGGAGTAAGAAACTAGAGAATCAATTCAGGTAGAAACAAATGGTTTCCTAAAAACAATCTTGAAAAATTATGTATTTTAATTGTATAAGATGAAAAAATGTCCTGCCATTCTCAATAGCCAGACATCATGGGGTATACTATTATCTCTTTTAATTCTTTCTTACACATTTGAAAAGGACTATTTATTTTGAATAACAATAAATACATTCAAATATTTGTGGCTCGTTTTACTGCTAATTAGGTAAACAAACATCTTTCACCAGGAATCTGCAATTTTCCTTTGGGTAGCTCTTGGTAGTTGTTCTTTGGTGTGTACTGTTTACATATGTATAATGAAAATAAGATTAAGAACCTTGTAATCTGTGCTGGTTGCATTGTTTTGTTTTTTTTTTTTTTGACACAGAGTCTCGCTCTGTCACCCAGGCTGGTGTGCAGTGGCGCAATCTTGGCTCACTGCAAGCTCCGCCTCCCAGGTTCACGCCATTCTCCTGCCTCAGCCTCCCGAGTAGCTGGGACTACAGGTGCCCACCACCACGCCCGGCTAATTTTTTTTTTGTACTTTTAGTAGAGACGGGATTTCACCGTGTTAGCCAGGATGGTCTCGATTTCCTGACCCCGTGATCCGCCCATCTCGGCTTCCCCAAGTGCTGGGATTGCAGGCGTGAGCCACCGTGCCCGGCCTGCACTGATTTTTTTTTTCTCTGTGCCTATTAGTCCCTTTTTTTCTTTTTTTTTTTAGATGGAGTCTCGCCCAGGCTGGAGTGCAGTGGTGCCATCTCAGCTCACTGCAACCTCCAGCTCCAAGGTTCAAGCCATTCTCCTTTCTCAGCCTCCCTAGTAGCTGGGACTACAGGTGCATGCCAACACGCCTGGCTAATTTTTACATTTTTAGTAGAGATGGAGTTTCACTATATTGGTCAGGCTGGTCTTGAACTCCTGATCTCAGGTGATCCGCCCGCCTCGGCCTCCCAAAGTGCTGGGATTACAGGCATGAGCCATGGTGCCTGGCCTTATTAGCCCATTTTTAACAGCAGTAGAATTGAGAACTTTGTAACAACCCAAAATGTGAAGGTGGGATAGTTTGAAAACCTGCAAAAGATACGGCAAGTTAAGAATTACATATTTTCAGGATCTGATAATACATATTATTGTTTAAAAAAAGAATGTCCTTTTGAAGGATAGTTCAATTCGTTTGCATTAACAGATATAAATTAAACATAAGAAACAGACTCCAAAGAAAGGTAAAATATATAAGGCCGTTTTGGGTACTACAGATTTTCAGTGGAAAATGACACAAATATATGAATTTTAAAATGTTAAATTAGTTTTCCTAGTTAGGTAATTTTGGGTCTTTCCAACAGACAGAAACACTGGGTTCTACAAGTTCCCGAAAACTTAGAGATAAGCCACTATGTAAGAATTGAATTGGCACATGTGCTCTTAAAATACATTCAAACACTTGAAAACATGAGGTACAGGTGTGTATATATATATATATATATATATATATAAAGTTTCAAACTTCATGCAGTTACTACTTTGGAGTTAAGGAGCTAACCTGTAGGACCTGGATAGGGATCAAAGTTCACCAAGGCCCAATGTCATCATTAACAAAAAGGAAAAATATCAAAACTGTTAGAAATATCAAGAAACTAAAAAGCATTACACTAAATACTTTCAAGTTAAAATTTATTTCAATAAAAGAATACTCTGAAAGTTCATATCCATGCATCTGTATATAAACCAAATTATCACCACTTACTGACAAAACTGAAATGAAAACAGCACACTGTGGCATGTTTTCAAAGGCCAAAAGTCATTGCTATCATAATCATTACTATGAGCTCAGACTAAGAACAATCAATTCTAAGAGCAATGGGGTTTACAACTCAGTTTTAATTTATAATTAAATTGAGAAGTCACAAACACTCATCAGGTATGCATTTTTCTAACTAGTTTTGTTATTATTTCTTTAAAAATGTAATTTGTAAGGCATCTTTGTGACTAATGGCTTCATACCGACAAATTTCAAAGTAATGTTCAACAGTGAGCTCATTATTCATTCATTACTAGCAAAAATGAATAACCACAGTGAAGATTAAAATATAAAAAAGATAATAGTTTGGTTTATTTTAATTACTGCATGCAAAACCAAGCAAGATACTTGCTTCAGTTCTTTACATTACATGCAAGAGAGTTAACATGGCTGAGGAGATTTTCACTGGTTTTCTTCAATAGTATACAAACATAAAACCTTAAATAATACTTTCCATCAGATTATATCAGATCAGATAAAATTTGGTTTTGAAAATGATCCTCTGAACACAGTATGTTATCCCATTTAATTTATGTGTTTTGAACATCTTATTAAAATGAACTCCAATCACTTTACATTTTACTGTAATATAAATAAAATTTTCATTTTGAAATGCACTTATATAATGTCAGAGACTTTCAAAGAATAAAAGGACATTTACTTCCTAGTTTTCAGTGACCAGAAATATAAAATTTGAATATCAAGTCTCAAAATCTGTTCATAACCTATCACCAGTGACTAGGCTCAGCAACATTAACAAAGGATGAAAACGAGCATTTCCAAAATTAGTAAAATGAAATGACACAGCACAGATACAAAATGAAAAGGTGAACGTTGGATGCAAAACTGAGCAGTGAACACAAGACAAATGAGGTATAGACATGAGGTTGGTATGAAGAGATCACTAGTCAATTTGATCATGCTGTGATGTTGGAGATAAATGTGATTGCCTAGTTCCTACGGAAGATAATTTTTTTTAATTGTGCCTGGTGAAGATTGCTGATCATATGACAGAACCATAGCAATACTTTTGGTATGGACCACAAGCATCTATTGGGTGATCACTAAAATTATTTCTGTGATGACATGCTGAGAAGCTCACATTTAAAAATGCAGATGGCATTTTGCTGACAGGTTAACAGTATAGTTTTACCTTTTAGTAACAAGACTAATAAAACCACCATTTCCTTTATTCCTCCAAGTTGTTTTACTTCCTCTATATAAATGATAAAATGCATCACTAAAGCAAATTATTAGAACCATGGAAATAGATGGAGTTAGTTATGAACCAAGCTATTTACTTGTAAGAAGTTATTATATTACAAATTTTAGTCTTTTTTTTTTAACATCCTACAACGCACCGGAAAAATTCTAAAGTCTTGAAGACTGAATAACCTGCCAGCAAAATGAAATACATGGACTAATAAATAGACCATTCCCCTACCACTCATGGACATACCTGGTCTCCCAGGAGGACCTTGGGGCCCGGGGTTGCCTTTAGGTCCTTCCAGAGCTGGACCCGGAGGACCAGGAGGGCCTGGGGGACCCTGCACACCAGGGAAACCGTGAAAGCCTGGTTCGCCCTTTGGACCTGGAAGGCCAGGATTTCCTGGAATTCCAGGTAATCCTCCATCACCCTTTTGGCCTATGAAAGTAAAGTATAATTAGAGGATACATTAAATAATACTGAGTTACAGGCTTGCCTATAAGGTTAGCTATTCACACATATTAAGGCAATTAATGGAATTCACAAGAGTCATTTCCATCTCCTACCAAATCCAAATCTACCCAGAAAACCATCCTTCCTATTAAATATATGTATTTGTTAGCAGAAGTATTTATTAGAGTATATATACAAATATAGAAATAATAGCTTTCATCCTAAAAGGCATCTTTTGTGTTAAGACAGAGCAATGATCACATCACCAATAGCTGTGAGGAAAAAAAGCATAAAGTATCTTCAAAAATAGTTTCAAGATGGCTGGAGGAAATTTCTAAAACAAATATTTTGAGTCTAATTTTGAGACTAATGAAAGATACGGCTCTTGAATGGTTGTTATGTGTCCCTGAAGACCATTCTACCCAATATTTATAATCACCATCTAGCAAAATTGTTCTCAACATTTTTTCTCCACCTCTGACACTTTTAAGAGCAATATGACAGTGGCACATTAAAGTAATAATTGCCATGTTGGTATCATGGGAAGGATATCTATCTGACTTTCTAGGAGATATGTGTATGGTTTGAGAAAAGTCTCCATAAAATGGCCAGTGGCATTTCAGAACATAAACATACATATCTGTATGTACATTCAGTCCTACTATTTGGTGCTTACAGTAAGAGTAAGCACAAAAGAGGGAGCAAATATGCAAAACATATATTAAGACTGAACTTTCAAGAAACATTTTTATTATTGACATATATTTCTACAGACTTTTCTTATCTTGCTGCAATTTTGCCTTCTTTCTTTATCATTTCCTCAGCATTTATTTATGAATTAATGAAGAGATATCTACATGTAAATTTCCTTAAGGATACATTTTTATTTAACACAACTCCTTAAATTAAGTTGCTAAATAATAAATGTTTTAACGTTAACACTAGCTTTGAGTTTTCTGGGTTCTTACATGCATTTTATGATAGTAAATGGTGGAGATGGAAAAATAGATGTATTTGGAAATATTCTCATTTTCTTATAGATTGATATAGCATGTTTTATTAAGGTTTACCAGAAAGTCCTGGAAGTCCAGGGGGTCCTGGGTTTCCAAAGCCTGGTTGACCTGTCAGAGTACAAAACAAAACAAAACAAAAATCTCAAGTGGATAATAAAAACTGAAACAAGGCCAAATATTTTTAGATCATTGAGGTTTTCATTAAGTGCAGCAATGTATATTATATGAAACATGCAAAATATTTATTTCCAACATAGAACTACAATTCTAACATGAGAAAACTATCTAAACATATATTCTATTCGTGATTAATGTTAAATATATCTATATGCTTACAAGAAAAAAATATAGATGAAATATAGATTGCGTAGTAAACCACAGAGAAATTTGCAAAAGCTAGGTAACTTCTTTTTGATATGGAAAATTAGACAAGAAAAGATACGGAGTTTTTCATAGGAAGAAGGCAACGTGATCAAGATACATGAGCTAATATTCTCAGGATGAAGAGGAAGATGGTAACTAGGAAAAGGGGAAAGTGTGTAGTAGCTTAGTAAGAAAGAAGATACAATTTCACTGTGGGTAATAAAAAGGCAAGTTAAATTCAACACAGAGAAAATTAGAAAGACAGGAAAAATGAAAAAATACAGCACCTGGTTCACCCTTCTGTCCAGCTGGTCCAGGAATACCATCTTGACCGGGTTTGCCTTTTTCGCCTGGAGGCCCTGGTTGCCCAGGACGACCTCCACCACCTAAAAAATTGAGTACAGCAGGTTACACCCAGTTTTCCAATTTCCAACTCCCTTTTACTTCCATATGCTCCCTTCTTTATCCAAAAGAAACAGGGTGCTTTTGAGACACTCCTTTGGATCACAAAATGTTATAAAAATATGAAGGAGGATAATGAAAATAAGGAATAGTCACTCAGCATCTGAAACCTTTCAGTTATTCATTTTAATATGGTTTCAGAATATCTAAGAGAGTAAGGTGCGAAGGGTGGTGGGGTGAATTATAGGCCTCATATGGGGCCAAGAGAAGTTATTTACTTTAGAAATCAATAAACAAACTTACTACAGCCTCCCATTCTAAAAAAATCAAAGCTTCTATTCTAGGACACTTGAATTAACTCTCCCTGGAAAAAGTGGGCCTAGAAAATAAGGTCACATAATGATAATTTTAAGTCTTTTTTTGAGGGTCTTGCTTTGTCACCCAGGCTGGAGTGCAATGGCGTGATCTCGGCTCACTGCAACCTCCACCCCTTGGGTTCAAGCATTTCTTGTGCCTCAACCTCCCGAGTAGCTGGGATTACAGAAGGCCGCCCCACCACAACATAGCAGGCTAATATTTTGTATTTTTAATAGAGATGGGATATCACCATGTTGACCAAGCTAGTCTCGAGCTCCTGACCCCAAGTGATCCTCCCACCTCGGCCTCCCAAAATGTTGGGATTACAGGCGTGAGCCACCGTGCCCAGCCAATTTTAACTACTTCTTATTAAAAGTTATTCATTCTGTACCTAACACGCAGTGTTAAGTGAATGGACACCATATTTCCTTGTGTTGAAAATGTTCACAGCTGAACAGGATTTGACTTTCCCAAACTGAATATGATATGCATTAGTTTTATAAAACAGCAAACTCTTATTTTTCATGCTTACCTACAGGACCAGTTTCTCCTGGAAGGCCAGGGTTCCCAGGAGGGCCACTAATACCTTTTGGTCCAGGAGGGCCTGGGGTTCCTAGAATAAAGAGCTCAATTTAAAAATGAAAGAAAAACTGCATTGCTTTAAAAGCTACAATTCAAACTTACAATTTATAGTGCTAGCACAGAAACAGTGCAGAACAAAAAGAAACCCAAAAGATGCTGGTGTTTGCTGGCTATTTTTCATAATAATTTTATGCTTTTAATTCATTTGTCCTGAAGTTGGCATTATTATATATTTATAAACATAAAAATAACTACCACCATATTATACTGGTAGAACTTGTAGGACTCCATTATATGAACATACCATAATTTACAAAATCTATTCCTCTTGCTGGTCTTTTGGTTTATTGACAGGTTTTGGTTATTACAATATCCATTTTTCTATTTATAAAAACCTGTTTTATTTCCAGCTTTTATCTATTATAAATAAAGCTGCTATGAGTATTTCTGCACAGGTCTTTTTGTAGACCACTGCCTTAATTTATCTTAGGTATATAATAAGAAGTGGAATTGCTGGATCAAAGAGTAGCTATATGTTGTGCTTTATTTAAAAACTGCCAAACCATTTCACACTCAGAACAATGTGTGGAAATTCCGGCTGTTCCAGATCCTTGCACAACCTTTGTGATGATATCAGTTGCTGTAATAATAGACATTCTGGTAGGTATGTAGAACTACCTCATTGTGGTTTTAATTTGCGTTTCTCTGATGGCTAATGACACCGATCACCTTTTCACGTGATTACTGGCCACTTGTATATCTTCTTTTGTGAAATATCTGTTCAAAGTTTTCTCCATTTTTCAAAATTGGATAATATGTCTTGTTATTATTGAGTTATTGAAGTTTTTTACATATCCTAGATATTAGTAATTTGTCAGGTATGTTTTGCAGATATTTTCTCCTTGTCTGTGGCTTTCCTATTCATTTTCCTAGCGGTGTCTTCTGATAAAAAGAGTTTAAAAATTTAAATCTAATCTATCAATTTTTTTCTTTTACAGGTACTGCTTTTTGTATCCTAAGAAAATCTGCTTATGCCAAGTCATGGAAATATCTATCTAAGTTTTCCTCTAAAAGCTTTATGGTTTTAGCTTTTATGTTCAGGCTAAGATCCAATTAAAAACAATTTTTTTCTGTTCATGTAATCTACGAATTAAGTTTCGCTCTTTCCCCATATGAATATCTAGATGTTTCAAGGCCATTTGTTGAAAAGAATTTGCTTTCTCTTTTTTTTTTTTTTTGAGGTGGAGTCTCGCTCTGTCGCCCGGACTGGAGTGCAGTGGCCAGATCTCAGCTCACTGCAAGCTCCGCCTCCCGGGTTACGCCATTCTCCTGCCTCAGCCTCCCGAGTAGCTGGGACTACAGGCGCCCGCCACCTCGCCCGGCTAGTTTTTGTATTTTTAGTAGAGACGGGGTTTCACCGTGTTAGCCAGGATGGTCTCGATCTCCTGACCTCATGATCCGCCCGTCTCGGCCTCCCAAAGTGCTGGGATTACAGGCTTGAGCCACCGCGCCCGGCCTAGAATTTGCTTTCTCTAAAAAATTTATTTGATACCTTTATCAAAAGTCAATTTACTGTATATTAGTCTTTTTTATCCTCCATATTCTGTTTCACTGATCTATTTCTCAATCCTTATCAAGTACCACACATTCTTTTTTTGTTTTGTTTTGTTTTTGTGATAGTGTCTCGCTCTGTCGCCCAGGCTGGATTACAGCGGCGCGATCTCGGCTCACTGCAACCCCCGCCTCCCGGGTTCAAGCAATTCTCTTGCCTCAGCCTCCCAAGTAGCTGGGATTACAGGCATGCGCCACCATGCCCAGCTAATTTCTGTATTTTTAGTAGAGACAGAGTTTCACCATATTGGCCAGGCCAGTCTCGAACTTCTGACCTCGTGATCTGCCCAACTCAGCCTCACAAAGTGCTGGGATTACAGGCGTGAGCCACTGAGCCCGGCCTTGTTTTTAATAGTGTTTTGCATATTCTATGTCCCTTTCATTTCCATACACATTTTAGAAACCATTTGTCAACTGTTACCAAATAAAGGTTGCTGGGTTATTAACTGGAATCACTTTGAATCCACGAATGACTTTAAAGGCAAGTGGCATCTTTTTTTTTGTTTTAAATTCTGGGGTACATGTGCAGGATGTGCAGGCTTGTTACACAGGTAAACATGTGTCATGGTGGTTTGCTGTACCTATCAAACCATCACCTAAGAATTAAGCCCAGCATGCCTTAGCTATTTTTCCTGATGTTCTCCCTCCCAGTGACCCACACACCCTGCTCCACAGGCCACACTGTGTTTTGTTCCCCTTCCTATGTCCATGTGTTCTCATTGTTCAGCTCCCACATATCAGTGAGAACATGCAGTGTTTGGTTTTCTGTTCCTGAATTAGTTTACTAAGGATAATGGCTTCCTAACAATTTTGATCTTCCATTCCATAAGTATGATCTATCTCTTCATTTATTTTGGTATTTAAAAGTCTATCATAGCAGGTTTTATAGTTTTCAGTGAATATACCAAGAAAATATTTTCTTAAATTTATCCCTAAACACTTCTGAGGCAAGCCAAGATAGAATAAGCCCACTACAGCCTTTTTTTTCTCACTGATTATAATTAAAAACTTGACAGAATACAAAAAGGAACTATTCAAAGACCCTAAAATAAATACTAACAAGCATATTTAGGAGGGAAGTAAAAACTTAAATAATGACCAAAAGGGTAGTGCATTAGTTTTCTCTTGCTATATAACAAATTAACCCAAAGTTAATGACTTAAAACAATACCCATTTATTATCTCACCATTTTTGTAGGTAATATTCTGGACACAGCTGAGCTGGATTCTCTCCTTAGCAATGTTACTATGTCTATGACATCACTAGGTGATAAAAGCCTTGTAGTATAGTTTGAAGTCAGGTAGCATGATGCTTCCAGCTTTGTTCTTTTTGCTTAGGATTGTCTTGGCCATGCAGGCTCTTTATTGGTTCCATATGAAATTTAAACTAGTTTTGTCTAATTCTGTGAAGAAAGTCGGTGGTAGCTTGATGGGAATAGCATTGAATCTATAAATTACTTTGGGCAGTATGGCCATTTTCAAGATATTGATTCTTTCTACCCATGAGCATGGAATGTTTTTCCATTTGTTTGTGTCCTCTCTTATCTCCTTGAGGAGTGGTTTGCAGTTCCCTTTGAAGAGGTCCTTCACATCCCTTGTAAGTTGTATTCCTAGGTATTTTATTCTCTTTGTAGCAATTGTGAATGGGAGTTCACTCATAATTTGGCTCTCTATTATTGGTGTATAGGAATGCTTGTGATTTTTGCACATTGATTTTGTGTCCCAAGACTTTGCTGAAGTTGTTTATCAGCTTAAGGAGATTGGTTTTTGACTAAATAACCAGGGGCCAGAAATCTTGGGGTGGAGATCGTAGAATTCTGTCTACTATGTAACTCAATAACAAATGCAAGCACAATGGAAATGTTTTCTAATGAATGACAGCTAAGACAATTTGTTGCCACAGACTTCACTATAAGAAATACTAAATGAAATTTTTTAAAGGAAATTACCCCAGAAAAACCACACATAAAGCCCATATGCCAAGTCCAAGGGATACATGTAAGACAAAGGGCATTGGAAGTAGCTCTGCTATAACAGAATCTAAAATTCCATCACTGCAGAATCAAGTTGATACCAGGAATTGAACTGCCAGGTAGAACAATATTCAGCATTCTTCAAGAAATTTAATAGAATCCAGAATCTTTATACTATACTATCCACATCATTCAGTATACAATAAAAATTAGCAGATTGGAGGAAGCTTGAATATGTGGTGCCTATTCAAGAAAAACAAAACTACCAATAGAAATAGACACATGAATATCTGAAAAATTGGACTAAGCTGAAAAGATCTTTAAAACAGCTATAATAAATATGTTAAATAATCTATAGGCAAAAATGTATATAATGAGTAAAAAATAGGGAATTTCTGGAAAAATATGATAACTCTTAAAAGAACCAAATGGAAATTAAAAATTTTGTGGTGATTAACAGACTATTGAACACATAAAAAATCAGTAAATTTGAAGGTAATGAATAAAAACCATCCAAATTAAACCTCAGAGAGAATAAAAATGGAAAATATAGCTAGACCTTCAGTGACCTATGATACAGTATCAAGTGATCTAATATGCATTCCAAAAGAAGAAGAGAAAATATGACAGAAGAAATACAGTTATGTGTCAACTGGAGTATGTTTAAAACAACTTAAAACAACTGGAGTATGTTTTAAGAAATGAGTTGTTGGGCGATTTTGTCATCGTGTGAACGTATAAAGTATATTTACACAAACTTAGATGGTATGACCTACTATACATCTAGGTCATATAGTAGAGCCTATTGCTCCCAGGCTACAAACCTATATAGCATGTAACTATACTGCATCCTGTAGGCAATTATAACACAATGGTAAGTATTTGTATATCTAAACCTAGAAACGGTACAGTAAAAATACATTATAAATGTGATACAATGTTACTATGGCTATGACATCACTAGGTGATAGGAAATTTTCGGTTCCATGACAATCATATGGGACCACCACCATATACGTAGTTTGTTGTTGACCAAAATGTTGTTATGTGACACATGACTATATATGAGGAAACGATAGCTGAGATTTTCCAAAGTTATTAAAAAATAACAACCCTACAGATTCAAGAATATCAATAAATAGAGGGCAAAATAAATACAACCATAACTAACCACAACAAAAATAAACTACCGAAAACCAATTACAGAGAGAAAATCTCAAATACATCCAGAGAAAAGCCAGACATAATATAAAGGAGCAAAACATTAAAAATAATTGATGTGTTACTATCAGGAAAAATGGAGACCAAAAGATAGTGGAAGAAACATTTTAAGTGCTGAAGGCAACAAATATCGAAAATGGGTTTCTATATCCAGTGAAAAATTTATTTAAAATGAAACTAAAACAAACATATTTGCAGATAAATTAAAGGTGAGAGAATTTGTCACCAGCAAAATCATTTTACAATAAATGACAGTAGAAGAACGTCAGGCTTTAGGGAACGATACCAAATAGAAGTCTGCTGCACGGGAGGGTAGAACAGTAGAAATGTAATATGTTGGTAAATATGAAAATTGGGTTTGTTTCTCATATTAAATTCTTTAGAAAAGGCTATTTAAAGCAATAGTAATTGCAATCAATTGTAAAATTTATTACCTATACGATAATCATATAAAATATATGAACACAATCACACAAAAGAACATTATATGTAAATAAAATTATACTGTTGTAAGACTCTTACATCATATGTGAAGTCACATAACATTAATTTAATGCAGAATGTGGTAAATTATGAATGCACACTAAAATCTTTGGAGCAATCATTTAAAAATAGTAGAAAGAGGGAGAGCTTAAAAGCCAGTAGAGGTAAAAGCCAATAGAGGAGATAGAATGGAATACCATAGCATATCTGATGAACCCAAACAGAACAGGAAACCAGGGACAAAGGAGAAGCATAAAACAAACAGCAATGTGGCAGACTAAAATTCAAACATAACAACATACATTAAATACAAATCGACTAAACACTCAGAATAAACGGGAAAGATTGTTGGACTGGAAAATAAGCAAGATATGAATGTATTTTATCCTTAAGAAACATATTTTAAATATACAGACACGTAAAAATAAAAATTATATAGAAAAAGTTATACTGTACTAACACTAAGCATCAAGAATCTGATGTATCTATTCTGATATCAAAGAAAAATCCAAAAAAAGAGTATTATGAATATAAAGAGGGTCTTTACATAATGATAAAAAGGTCAACTCTTCAAGAAAACATGTTTCCTGAATTTATATATACCTAAAAAAAAAATCTCAAAAGACATACAGCAAAAAATTGACAGAGAGAAAAGGAGAAATAGAAAATTCTACAATAATATTGAAAATTTTAACACCTATCTCTCAGTAATTGATAAAACAATTAGGCAAGAAGTTGGTAAGAATACACAAGATTTTAATAACCCTACCAATGAATTTGACCTAATGGGCATTTATGCAATACACCAATTGCAGAATACAAATTATTTTCAAGGGTACAAGGAAAATTCACCCAGATAAACCCTAAATTTGGCCATATGATAAGTCTCAATAAGTATTAATAGTTAAATCACACAAAATATGTATTCTGGCCACAATAGAATCAAATTAAAAATTAATAACAGAAAGATATCTGGGAAGTCCCCAAATATTTGTTAGTTGAGCAACACAATTCTAAATAATCTATGGAGAAAAACAGAAATCAACAGGAAAATTAGAAAATATCTTCAACTGAATGATTAAAGGAAAAAGGCAAAAGAACAAAATTTGTGGGATTTGGTTTAAGCACTCCTTAGATGGAAATTTAAGTTTTTAAATGCATCTATTAGAAAACACAAAGCTGAAAAATCTATGATTTAAGCTTCCAGGTAAAGAAGCTAGAAAAAGAACAGCAAGATTAAATCCATAGAAGGTAGAAGATAGGAAATAATACAGATATAAGCAGAAATCAGTGGAATAAAAAACAAACAGTAGAGAAAATCACTTACAAAAGTTAATTTTTAACAATTAATAAAGCTTAATGAATGCCTAGGTGGCTTGATCAAAATAAAGAAATAAATTTAAAATTACTTATATCAAAACATTGTTGAAATGCAGACTTCAGTACACATTCTGCAGAAATTAAAGGGACAAAACAAGGATATTATCAACAACTTTCTGCCAATGAATTTGACAATTTAGAAGAAATGGTCGATTTCCTTGAAAAACACAATTTATTTAAACTGACATAAAAATAAATCATCCGAATAGTAACATAACAAAAACTTTTAATCTGTAATTTAAAAAGGTTTCTACAAAGAAAACTACAGATCCAGATTCCTTGACTGGTGAATTCTATGAAACATTTAAAGAAAAAATAGAGAAAGAGGGAATACTTCCCAGGTCATGAGGCCAGCAAATCCCTATACTTAAACACTGACAAAGACACTATGAGAAAAGAAAATCATAGGCCAATATCTCTCACGGCTGTATGTAATTTTTTTTAAAATAGCAAATCCAGTCCAATAATACTTAAAGATAATGTATACAGTATGACCACCTTGGAGTTTATCCCAAGAATACAGGGTTGTTTTTACATAAAATATCAATCAGTGTAATTCACTATATCAAGAGCAAAGGAGAAAAAACAATTATCATCTCTGTAGATTCGGAAAAAGAATTTGATAAAACTTACATCCATTATTTATAAAAATTCTCATTATAGTAGGAATAGAAAGGGATTTCCTAATTTAATAAAATATATGTACCAAAACCCTGGCACTAACACTATGTTTAATGGAAAAATAGCAATTATTCGTCCTCTGAGTTTAGAAAAAAGATAATGATGTCGACTATAACCACTTCTATTAAACACTGTACTACAGGTCCTAACTGGTGCAATTAAGCATGACAAAGAAATAAAAGGTATAAAGAAATGAAAAAGAAGTAATAAAAATATCTGAGGTGATATTTTATAAAACAAAAAATTATGTAAACTCAGAATTTTAAAAAGTGAAATTGGCAATTTTCTCATTTATTATTTCAATATTCCTAAATCAATTATTTCTATGTACTTCCAAGAAACAACTGGAAGATGAACTGGGAAAAGCAATACGATTTAAATGTCACCAGAAAGCATCAGATTTCCAGAGATAAATTTAATAAAATATGTTCAAGATTTACAAAACAAAAAGTACAGCATATTGTTAAATTAAACTCAATGCCTACATAAATGGAGAGATAACATGTTCATTTTATTGGAAGGTTGAATACTGTCAAAATATCAATTCTCCTCTACCTTACCTAGAGAGTTATTGCAAACTTAAAAATCCCTACAGATACTTTCAATGGAAATTGATAAACTGATTTCCCCTGCAAAAAAAATTAGAATAGCCAGACAAGCTTTAAAAAACTGAAACAAAGTTCTAGCACTTACTGACCATTTTTCAAGGCTTAATATAAATTTACAGTAATTCAGTGTTGTGTTAAAGCAGCAATAGAAAATAAACCATTGGAACAGAACACAGAGTATAGATATAGCATTCGGCTTTCTAACAAAAGAGTGACTGTAATTTATTGGATGTGTTTAGGTTCTTAAAAAAAAAATAGCGTAGAGAGCAATTGGATAACTGTGTTGGAAAAAAAATGAACCTTGATCCCTACCTCACAAGGTAAAAATATTTTTATTTGAGATAGATCATAAGCCAAATATAAAAGTTTAAACATTAAACATGTTATAAAAATTAGGAGATTATTTCCATAACCTCAAGCGGACAAATATTTATTGAATTGGATAAAAAAATCACTATCCGTGAAAGGAAAGATTGACACACTGGATTTTATTAAAATTAACAGCTTTTGTTCATTACACAATAGCATTAGGAAAGGCAAATCTGAGACACAGAGAACAGATTTGCAATATATGCATCTGACAAAAGACTCATATCTTGAGTATATAAAGAACTGCTCTGAATCTATTTGAAAAAGGAGAGACAATTCAATAAAAAATGAACAAAAGTACTTGAGAAGAAACTTCAAAAAGATGCTATCCAAATGGCCAATAGTATAATAAGAAGGTGATTAATACTATTATTCATTAGGAATACGTAAATTCAAATCTCAGTAAGATGCTTCTACATACTCATCAAAACAGATAAAATTAAGACCGACACTACCCAGCAATGGTGAGGACATGGGCAATTGGAGAACTGGACATTTCATACATTGCTGTTGAAACTAATTTACAAACCACTTTGGAAAACTGTTTGGCAGCATCTACTAAAGTTCAATGTACACCTACCCTGTGATTCAGTATTTCTACTACTAAGTTTTTGTCTAAGAGAAATCAATATATATGTTTACCAAAAGACATGTAAAAGAATGTTAATAGCGTTTTTAAAAATAATAGTCCCAGGCCGGGCGCGGTGGCTCAAGCCTGTAATCCCAGCACTTTGGGAGGCTGAGATGGGCGGATCACGAGGTCAGGAGATCGAGACCATCCTGGCGAACACGGTGAAACCCCGTCTCTACTAAAAAATACAAAAAACTAGCCGGGCGAGGTGGTGGGCGCCTGTAGTCCCAGCTACTCGGAAGGCTGAGGCAGGAGAATGGCGTAAACTCAGGAGGCGGAGCTTGCAGTGAGCCGAGATCACGCCACTGCACTCTAGCCTGGGAGACAGAGCGAGACTCCATCTCAAAAAAAAAAAAAAAAAAAAAAAAAAAATAGTCCCAAACTGGAAACAACCCAAAAGTCCATCAACAGGAGAATGTGTAATTGACTGTGGTACATTTTTCAATGTATATTGCATAGCAATTATAAAGAAAAAACTACTGACACATGCAACAAAATAATATTTTACACATAATGATGACTGAAAAAAGCCAGACACAAGGATCACTGTATGATTTCATTTATATGAATTTCAATAACATGCAAAACTAACTGATGGTAATCGAAGTCATAGTAGTAGTTACCCCAGGGTTGGGGGGCCTAGGGGCACGGGTAAACTTCATGGGATGAAGAAACTATTTTATATCTTGATACATATGGTAAATTCAAAGATATATATACCTAGGTAAAAACTCATCTATAGTCTTGTGTACTTTACTATATGTACGCTTCACTTCAATAAAAAGGAAAGATTCATTCATCCATGCCACTGTGTAATTCAAAAAACAAACGAAAAATAAATTCAACCCTAAATGAGTAGGTACTATAATAATCTAGTTCAGGCTACAAAATTGACTATAGTGCTTATCTCTTACTTGAATGACTCAATCCTTGTCATTTGAAGGAACTGTATGATTGTTCTACCAACCGCTACCAGCTGTGTGCCTGGGCATACCTTTCTGAGAGAATCAGCTGCAGGCAGAGGCTTGGAAGTATACATTATCACCTACAAAAATAGCAAGGCTTCTTAAGTGATTTGTGGCTAGCAGTCAAAGATTGAAAAATGCTCCACCAAACAGTCTTTCTGTCCACAGGATGTTGTCCTGCTGAGTCAGTAATATTCATCCTCATTTTATATAGAAACAAATTTGGGCAAAGAAAAGGTAAAGAGATAGTTTGAGATTATGTTGCTAGTCAGTATCCAATTGGGAAATAAAATATAAGTCTGCCAAATAAGAAGCTGCTCTGTGATACTGGTTGGAGTAGATAAGGAAGGAAAGAAGGAAGCATTTAAGAGAAGAAAAATCACCTGGGAATCCAGGAAGGCCTGGTTGTCCTTTTGCTCCAGGGGTTCCTGGTAATCCAGGCAAACCAGGATCTCCCACAGAACCTTTGATACCAGGGTCCCTGGGTATCCAGGCAGACCAGGCTCACCCTGAAAACATGAATAAAAAGATAATATTGAAGTCTCTACATGGCTTAGATTGTATAAGAACATAACATTACTTACAGAGCTTTTATTCTATGTCAGGCACTCCAGTAAGTACTTGATATAAATTGCTTCATTTAATCATCACAACAATCCTGTGAGTTAGTCTTCATTATCTCCATTTATAAATGAGGAAACTGAATCTTGAGAAGCCAAGTGCCTAAGGTTTTTAACTGGGATTCGAACCAGACTACAATCAGCTATGTAGTCAATCAGACTACATAGTTCATACTATTCACACAGTATGTAGATGTATTATTCTCATTAATTCTCATTAATCCTTAACAACCCTATTAGAACGATACTGTTATTATCCCCATGTTACAGTGATGGAGCTAGTAAGTGGTGAAATCCGAATTTGGAGTCAAACAGTCTGACTTCAGAACCTGTGTTTACCATTCCTACTGTGCCATAATGCAATTCATTGCTTCCAGTACCCATGCCAACCAAAAGCTATAGTAGGTTCTACTGAAAAAGGTGATTTTCACTGTAACATAAGGAAGTCTGTCAATTCTTCAGTGGACATCTAAAATCCCACTTCTGGCTGAGTGTTGTGGCTCTAGCACTTTGGGGAGCTAAGGCTGGAGGATTGAGCCCAGGAGTTTAAGACCAGCCTGGGTAACAAAGGGAGACTCTGTCTCTATAAAAAATTAAAAGATCAGCTGGCTGCAGTGGTGCATGCCTGTAGTCCCAGCTACTCAGGAGGCTGAGGTAGGAGGATGGCTTGAGCCTAGGAGGTCAAGGCTATATTGAGCCGTCATCATGCCACTGCAGGCCAGCCTGGATGACAGAGTGAGACCCTGCCTCTTAACAAGAAAAGAAAAATCCCATTTCTTCCATGAAGCATTCCTGGACAAAGAGAGTTTACCCCAAAAGGTTAGGGTAGGTTCTAACTCTGTCATGTTTACAATGGCTTCATATATGCAAGTCTTAACTCCTTAATTACATTGAAAGTTTATTTTGGGTAAGAGATAATTCACATATGTATAACCGTTTTTGCTCAATGAATATTTGCATTATGTTTTTTTTCCAATAGAGCCTTAGAAGAATTCATACCCACTTTCACAATTAAAACAAGTTTTTCCCAATAACAATGGCAACATATACCTTAACACTAAATCTCTATTGCAGGGCTTACTGCTTTGCTCATGAAGATCATGATCTTTACAATAAAGTGCTAGTGTTCAACATCACCTACTGAACGCTTCCTTCCTCACTTAGTACATACACTTGCAGGTGAGTCAGATCTATTTGTGACTCATGTTTCTGCATTATGGTAATAGCTTTTTAAACTAAAGTCTTTTTTTCCTTACATCCTATTATTTTAAAAAATTAAGAATCTTGGGCTGGGAATATATATATTTTTTCTGAACCTTGTAAATCAAATATCTAGTTCATTTTGAGGCACATAATAGGTATACAATTAAATTTTGGATTGAATTGGTCCCATCTTAGATGTTTACATGGGAAACCTTTGAATAAACTATCATGATTCTTTTTGTTATTCATGAACAAATTAAATGTATGTACCAAAATAAAAAACAAGAAAAAAATTCCAATATTCTGCTAGTGGTAAATCTGAAAGGCAAAAGGCAAACTCTGGATTATTTATGATACTAAAGTACATTAAATTCTAAAAGTACATAAATTCTTCCTTATCCATGGTTTTGCAATCCATGGTTTCGGTTACCTGTGTTGTGAAAATATTGAAAATTCCAGAAATAAATAACTTATAAGTTTGAATTGCACGCCATTTTGAGTAGCATGATAAAATCTCATGTTGTCCCATTCCATCCCTCTTGAAACCTAAACTACTGCTTTGCCCAGCACATCCACGCTATAAACACTACCTGTTTATGAGTCACTTAGTAGCTGTCTGTTACCAGACAGAAAAAAAACACACAGTACATAAAAGGTTACGTATTATCCACAAGTTCAGGCATCCAATGGGGAGTCTTGGAATGTATCCCCCATGGTAAGGGGGGACTACTCTAAGCCCAATCCCTAAGTTCAGCCAGCACTTGCCCCCAAATACTGTTTCTGTAATCACTCTTATGGCCCAACTCCTTCAAACCAAGTACCTTTTAAAAATAAAGTAAATATTTTATTAGGGCTTCTGAAAAAAACACTGACATTTGCTAGCTTAAGTTTTATCTAGCCTTTTATTATTCACACACATGCAGGGAAAACAATGAGTTTCAAAAAAGGTAAGCAAGAAGAGATAAAGAAGACAGTGCTCAGAAAATCTACAAACTGGACACAAATCTTGCAAATCACTCTGGAAAAGGAAAATTCAAATCTACTTGCACTTCTAGATAGAAGCGATTTGAATGACACGGACACACAGCTGCAAATATCTACATCTGTTCTAATGTCAAGCTTTGATATAATTCTGAAAATGAAATATCTCATACCTAATAAGTCACATTTACCATTGTGAAACTATCTAATGACTACAGTAACACTGAAAGACAAGCCCGAAACTGCTTTCAAGGTCACTGTGTTGTATCACATAGAAAAAGGAGTCAATTTGATATCTTCTTTGTTGTTAAGATTCAAATTGTAATTTAATGGTATTTGGATCATAGCCAATCTCTACTATGTCTTAGTAATAGCATCTTCTCCTCCATTCCATACTATAACCTAAAATTCAGAATAAACTTTACAGAATAGAAGACATCTATTGGTAAGAAAGTTAAACACTTGCCGGGCGCGGTGGCTCAAGCCTGTAATCCCAGCACTTTGGGAGGCCGAGACGGGTGGATCACGAGGTCAGGAGATCGAGACCATCCTGGCTAACACGGTGAAACCCCGTCTCTACTAAAAAAATACAAAAAATTAGCGGGCGAGATGGCGGGCGCCTGTAGTCCCAGCTACTCGGGAGGCTGAGGCAGGAGAATGGCGTAAACCCGGGAGGCGGACCTTGCAGTGAGCCGAGATCGCGCCACTGCACTCCAGCCTGGGTGACAGAGCGAGACTCCGTCTCAAAAAAAAAAAAAAAAAAAAAAAAAGAAAGTTAAACACTTTTGTTCTTACATTCCATTGTAAAACTAAAGAAGCATTGCCACTGGGGGAAAAAAAGACAACAAATGGAAAATATTTGAGGAGAAAGAGTAAATATCATATCTTGCTTTATGGCAAGAAGAATATTACAACAGTAGTCCATCACTTGGAAGTCATGGTCCCCATATAATTGTTAATGTTTTACAACATTATCTGTAATTGGAGATTAAGGACCATGAATAAAACCATAAATAGGTTCTATTTTAGATCCAGAATATTAACAGAGGGAAATTTAAAAGTACATGCAGAGATACTTTAAAACTTTATTAATCTATATATAAAATTGTACATAATGCATACACACTTATGAGTCTGGATATATGCATATACCCATGATACCATCAGCACAATCAAAGTACTACACATATCCATCACCTCCAAAAATTTCTTCATGTTCTTGTGTGTGTGTGCGGGGGGGGGGGGGGTTGTGGTAAGAGCACTTAACATGAAATCTATCCTCTTAACATATTTTAAGGTGAACAATTCTGTACTGTTAACTGTAGGCACCACATTGTATAACAGATCTGTAAAACTTACCCATTGTGCATAACTGAAGCTTTAGATCCATTGAGCAACTATTAACATTTTAATTATCTAGAAAAGGAATTATACAGTAAGACCTTCAAATTTGCATGTTATTTAGTTCTTCCAAGTAGTGAAATGTTAAGCTAACAGTAACAAACTGATAAATAATGGCTCAAGGATGCCTGAGCAGGCCAAAGCCGCCACATGAAATTCAATAGCAGTATGTCTAAGGTAATGATGAACTTAGAGAAAAAGAATATGAACGAAACTTAAAAGATAATGAGCTCTATACTATCCTTTACCACCCAAGGTAGGCATAATAGCAAATTGCTCCAAACATCAGCCAATGAGCCGACAAGTGGCTCAAAATATTAAAGAAAAAATGATTCATAGATCATGCTATTCCATACTAGCACAGCATATGTAGTTCTAGTAATCACAGCACATACAATTACTTAAAATGTGTCCAAAGTTAATTGTGAGGAAAATAACACCCATTTGTTCATCAAATCTCAAGATTCTAGAACTAAAAAACATCCTA
Source organism: Trachypithecus francoisi (assembly GCF_009764315.1). NCBI lineage: Eukaryota > Metazoa > Chordata > Mammalia > Primates > Cercopithecidae > Trachypithecus > Trachypithecus francoisi. The sequence continues at coordinate 43,834,986 of NW_022681471.1, forward strand.
AAATAAAGACAGTAATTTAAAGACAACTAAAAACATTACATGTTATTAGTAGAAACTTTGTAGATTTTCAAAAATGTGCATTGTTTTAAAATAACTTTATTGAGATATAATTTATATACCATACAATTCATCCACTTAAAGTGTACAATTCAATGTTTTCAGTATCTTCATAGGATTGTCCAACCATCATCACAATCTAATTTTAGAAAATTTTCCATTTCCCCCTAGAGGAAACTGTACACATTAGCAGTCATTCCTCATTCTCACTCCCTCCAAGCCCTAGCAAAACCTAATCTGCCTTCTCTTTATACAGATTTGCCTGTTCTGGACATTTCATATAAATGAAATCATATGATACACGGTTATTTTGTGCCTTGCTTATTTCACTTAGCATAATGCTTTCAAGGTTCATCCATTTTACACCATGTATCAGTATGCCATTTTTTAAAATTGTCAAATGATATTCCATTGTATGGGATAGCACAGTGGTTTTTGTTCGCTTGTTTTTTAAAAATTTTTCCATAAGTTATTGGGGTACAGGTGATATTTGGTTACATGAGTAAGTTCTTTAGTGGTGATTTGTGAGATTTTGGTGCACCCATCACCCAAGCAGTATACACTGCACCATATTTGTAGTCTTTTATCCCTTGCCCCTCCTCTCACCCTTCCCCACAAGTCCCCAAAGTCCACTGTATCATTCTTACTCCTTTGCATCCTCATAGCTTAGCTCCCACACATCAGGGAGAGCATACGATGTTTGGTTTTCCATTCCTGAATTACTTCATTAGAATGATAGTCTCCAATCTAGTCCAGGTTGCTGCAAATGCTGTTAATTTATTCCTTTTGATGGCTAAGTAGTATTCCATTGCATATATATACCACAGTTTATCAGTTCTTTGATTGATGGGCATTTGGGTTGGTTCCATGATTTTGCAATTGCGAATTGTGTTACTATAAACATGCGTGTGCAAATATATATATTTTTTTGTATAATGACTTCTTTTCCTCTGAGTAGATACCCAATAGTGGGATTGCTGGATCAAATGGTAGTTCTACTTTCAGTTCTTTAAGGAATCTCCACACTATTTTCCAGAGTAGTTGTACTAGTTTACATTTCCACCAGCAGTGTAGAAGCGTTCCCTGATCACCACATCCACATCAAGATCTACTGTTTTTTGATTTTTTGATTATGGCCATTCTTGCAGGAGTAAAGTGGTGTTGTATTGTGGTTTTGATTTGCAGTTCCCTGATCATTAGTGATGCTGAGCATTTTTTCATATGTTTGTTGGCCATTTGTATATCTTCTTTTGAGAATTGTCTATTCATGTCCTTAGCCCACTTTTTTTTTTGTTTTTTTAATATACTTTAAGTTCTAGGGTACATGTGCATAATGTGTAGGTTTGTTACATATGTACACTTGTGCCATGTTGGTGTGCTGCACCCATCAACTCTTCAGCATCCCTCAATTCATCATTTATATCAGGTATAACTCCCAATGCAATCCCTCCCCCCTCCCCCTCCCCATGATAGGCCCCGATGTTGATGTTCCCCTTCCCGAGTCCAAGTGATCTCATTGTTCAGTTCCCACCTATGAGTGAGAACATGCGGTGTTTGGTTTTCTGTTCTTGTGATAGTTTGCTAAGAATGATGGTTTCCAGCTGCATCCATGTCCCTACAAAGGACGCAAACTCATCCTTTTTTATGGCTGCATAATATTCCATGGTGTATATGTGCACATTTTCTTAATCCAGTCTGTCACAGATGGACATTTGGTTGATTCCAAGTCTTTGCTATTGTGAATAGTGCCGCAATAAACATATGTGTGCATGTCTTTATAGCAGCATGATTTATAATCCTTTGGGTTATACCCAGTAGTGGGATGGCTGGGTCATATGGTACATCTAGTTCTAGATCCTTGAGGAATCGCCATACTGCTTTCCATAATGGTTGAACTAGTTTACAATCCCACCAACAGTGTAAAAGTGTTCCTATTTCTCCACATCCTCTCCAGCACCTTGTTTCCTGACTTTTGAATGATTGCCATTCTAACTGGTGTGAGATGGTATCTCATTGTGGTTTTGATTTGCATGTCTCTGATGGCCAGTGATGATGAGCATTTTTTCATGTGTCTGTTGCTGTATGAATGTCTTCTTTGAGAAATGTCTGTTCATACCGTTGCCCACTTTTGATGGAGTTGTTTTTTTTTTCTTGTAAATTTGTTTGAGTTCTTTGTAGATTCTGGATATTAGCCCTTTGTCAGATGAGTAGGTTGCAAAATTTTTCTCCCATTCTGTAGGTTGCCTGTTCACTCTGATGGTAGTTTCTTTTGCTGTGCAGAAGCTCTTTAGTTTAATCAGATCCTATTTGTCAATTTTGGCTTTTGCTGCCATTGCTTTTGGTGTTTTAGACATGAAGTCCTTGCCCATGCCTATGTCCTGAATGGTACTACCTAGGCTTTCTTCTAGGGTTTTTATGGTATTAGGTCTAACATTTAAGTCTCTAATCCATCTTGAATTAATTTTCGTATAAGGAGTAAGGAAAGGATCCAGTTTCAGCTTTCTACTTATGGCTAGCCAATTTTCCCAGCACCATTTATTAAATAGGGAGTCCTTTCCCCATTTCTTGTTTCTCTCAGTTTGTCAAAGATCAGATGGCTGTAGATGTGTGGTATTATTTCTGAGGACTCTGTTCTGTTCCATTGGTCTATATCTCTGTTTTGGTACCAGTACCATGCTGTTTTCGTTACTGTGGCCTTGTAGTATAGTTTGAAGTCAGGTAGCGTGATGCCTCCAGCTTTGTTCTTTTGCCTTAGAATTGTCTTGGCAATGCGGGCTCTTTTTTGGTTCCATATGAACTTTAAAGCCGTTTTTTCCAGTTCTGTGAAGAAACTCATTGGTAGCTTGATGGGGATGGCATTGAATCTATAAATAACCTTGGGCAGTATGGCCATTTTCACGATATTGATTCTTCCTATCCATGAGCATGGTATGTTCTTCCATTTGTTTGTGTCCTCTTTGATTTCACTGAGCAGTGGTTTGTAGTTCTCCTTGAAGAGGTCCTTTACATCCCTTGTAAGTTGGATTCCTAGGTATTTTATTCTTTTGAAGCAATTGTGAATGGAAGTTCATTCATGATTTGGCTCTCTGTCTGTTACTGGTGTATAAGAATGCTTGTGATTTTTGCACATTAATTTTGTATCCTGAGACTTTGCTGAAGTTGCTTATCAGCTTGAGGAGATTTTGGCTGAGACAATGGGGTTTTCTAAATATACAATCATGTCATCTGCAAACAGGGACAATTTGACTCTTCTTTTCCTAACTGGATACCCTTGATTTCTTTCTCTGCCTTTGCCCTAGCCAGAACTTCCAATACTATGTTGAATAGGAGTGGTGAGAGAGGGCATCCCTGTCTTGTGCCAGTTTTCAAAGGAATTTGTCCAGTTTTTGCCCATTCAGTATGATATAGCTGTGGGTTTGTCATAAATAGCTCTTATTATTTTGAGGTATGTTCCATCAATACCGAATTTATTGAGCGTTTTTAGCATGAAGGGCTGTTGAATTTTGTCAAAAGCCTTTTCGCATCTATTGAGATAATCATGTGGTTCTTGTCTTTGGTTCTGTTTATATGCTGGATTACGTTTATTGATTTGCGAATGTTGAACCAGCCTTGCATCCCAGGGATGAAGCCCACTTGATCATGGTGGATAAGCTTTTTGATGTGCTGCTGAATCCGGTTTGCCAGTATTTTATTGAGGATTTTTGCATCGATGTTCATCAGGGATATTGGTCTAAATTCTCTTTTTGTTGTGTCTCTGCCAGGCTTTGGTATCAGGATGATGTTGGCCTCATAAAGAGTTAGGGAGGATTCCCTCTTTTTCTATCGATTGGAATAGTTTCAGAAGGAATGGTACCAGCTCCTCTTTGTACATCTGGTAGAATTCAGCTGTGAATCCATCTGGTCCTGGACTTTTTTTGGTTGGTAGCTATTAATTATTGCCTCAATTTCAGAGCCTGCTATTGATCTATTCAGGGATTCAACTTCTTCCTGGTTTAGTCTTGGAAGTGTAAGTGTCCAGGAAATTATCCACTTCTTCTAGATTTTGTAGTTGATTTGCGTAGAGGTGTTTATAGTATTCTCTGATGGTAGTTTGTATTTCTGTGGGGTCTGTGGTGATATCCCCTTTATCATTTTTTATTGCGTCTATTTGATTCTTGTCTCTTTTCTTCTTTATTAGTCTTGCTAGCGGTCTATCAATTTTGTTGATTTTTTCAAAAAACCAACTCCTGGATTCATTGATTTTTTGGAGGGTTTTTTGTGTCTCTATCTCCTTCAGTTCTGCTCTGATCTTAGTTATTTCTTGCCTTCTGCTAGTTTTTGAATGTGTTTGATCTTGCTTCTCCAGTTCTTTTAATTGTGATGTTAGAGTGTCATTTTAGATCTTTCCTGCTTTCTTGTGGGCATTTAGTGCTATAATTTCCCTCTACACACTGCTTTAATGTGTCCGAGAGATTCTGGTATGTTGTATCTTGTTTCTCACTGGTTTCAAAGAACATCTTTATTTCTGCTTTCATTTCGTTATGTACCCAGTAGTCATTCAGGAGCAGGTTGTTCAGTTTCCATGTAGTTGAGCGGTTTTGATTGAGTTTCTTAGTCCTGAGTTCTAGTTTGATTGCACTGTGGTCTGAGAGACAGTTTGTTATAATTTCTGTTCTTTGACATTTGCTGAGGAGTGCTTTACTTCCAATTATGTGGTCATTTTGGAATAAGTGCGATGTGGTGCTGAGAAGAATGTATATGCTGTTGATTTGGGGTGGAGAGTTCTATAGATGTCTATTAGGTCCACTTGGTGCAGAGATGAGTTCAATTCCTGGATATCCCTGTTAACTTTCTGTCTCGTTGATCTGTCTAATGTTGACAGTGGAGTGTTGAAATCTCCCATTATTATTGTATGGGAGTCTAAGTCTCTTTGTAAGTCTCTAAGGACTTGCTTTATCAATTGGGTGCTCCTGTATTGGGTGCATATATTTTTAGGATAGTTAGCTCTTCCTGTTGAATTGATCCCTTTACCATTATGTAATGGCCTTCTTTGTCTCTTTTGATCTTTGATGGTTTAAAGTCTGTTTTCAGAGACTAGGATTGCAACCCCTGCTTTTTTTTGTTCTCCATTTGCTTGGTAGATCTTCCTCCATCCCTTTATTTTGAGCCTATATATGTCTCTGCATGTGAGATGGGTCTCCTGAATACAGCAGCTGATGGGTCTTGACTCTTTATCCAGTTTGCCAGTCTGTGTCTTTTAATTGGAGCATTTAGTCCATTTACATTTAAGGTTAATATTGTTATGTGTGAACTTGATCCTGCCATTATGATATTAACTGGTTTTTTTGCTCGTTAGTTGATTCAGTTTCTTCCTAGCCTCGATGGTCTTTACATTTTGGCATGTTTTTGCAATGGCTGGTACCGTTGTTCCTTTCCATGTTTAGGGCTTCCTTCAGGGTCTCTTGTAAGGCAGGCCTGGTGGTGACAAAATCTCTAAGCATTTGCTTATCTGTAAAGGATTTTATTTCTCCTTCACTTATGAAACTTAGTTTGGCTGGATATGAAATTCTGGGTTTAAAACTCTTTTCTTTAAGAATGTTGAATACTGGCCCCTACTCTCTTCTGGCTTGGAGAGTTTCTGCCGAGTGGTCTGCTGTTAGTCTGATGGGCTTCCCTTTGGGGTAACCCGACCTTTCTCTCTGGCTGCCCTTAAGATTTTTTCCTTCATTTCAACTTTGGTGAATCTGGCAATTATGTGTCTTGGAGTTGCTCTTCTGGAGGAGTATCTTTGTGGCGTTCTCTGTATTTCCTGAATTTGAATGTTGGCCTGCCCTACTAGTTTGGGGAAGTCTCCTGGATGATATCCTGAAGAGTGTTTTCCAACTTGGTTCCATTTCCCCCTCACTTTCAGGCACCCACAGTCAGACGTAGATTTGGTCTTTTTACATAATCCCCTACTTCTTGCAGGCTTTGTTCATTTCTTTTTCTTTTTTTCTTTTTTTGTTTGTTTTCTCTTCATTTCATTCTTTTGATCCTCAATCGCTGATACTCTTTCTTCCAGTTGATCGAGTCGGTTACCGAAGCTTGTGGATTTGTCACGTATTTCTCGTGTCATGGTTTTCATCTCTGTCATTTCATTTATGACCTTCTCTGCATTAATTATTCTAGCTATCAATTCTTCCACTCTTTTTTCAAGATTTTTAGCTTCTTTACGCTGGGTACGTAATTCCTCCTTTAGCTCTGAGAAGTTTGATGGACTGAAGCCTTCTTCTCTCATCTTGTCAAGTCATTCTCTGACCAGCTTTGATCCGTTGCTGGCGATGAGCTGCGCTCCTTTGCAGGGAGATGCGCTCTTATTTTTTGAATTTCCAGCTTTTCTGCCCTGCTTTTTCCCCTCTTCTTTGTGGTTTTATCTGTCTCTGGTCTTTGATGATGGTGACGTACTGATTGGGTTTTGGTATAGGTGTTCTTCCTGTTTGATAGTTTTCCTTCTAACAGTCAGAACCCTCAGCTGTAGGTCTGTTGGAGATTGCTTGAGGTCCACTCCAGACCCTGTTTGCCTGGGTATCAGCAGCAGAGGTTGCAGAAGATAGAATATTGCTGAACAGCGAGTGTACCTGTGTGATTCTTACTTTGGGAGCTTCCTTTCAGGGGTGTACTCCACCCTGTGAGGTGTGGGGTGTCAGACTGCCCCTAGTGGGGGATGTCTCCCAGTTAGGCTACTCAGGGGTCAGGGACCCACTTGAGCAGGCAGTCTGTCCGTTCTCAGATCTCAACCTCCGTGTTGGGAGATCCACTGCTCTCTTCAAAGCTGTCAGACAGAGTCGTTCCAGTCTGCACAGGCCTCTGCTGCTTTCCCTGTTGTTTTTTTAGCTGCGCCCTGTCCCCAGAGGTGGAGTCTACAGAGACAGGCAGGTTTCCTTGAGCTGCTGTGAGCTCCACCCAGTTTGAGCTTCCCAGCAGCTTTGTTTACCTACTTAAGCCTCAGCAATGGCGGGCGCCCCTCCCCCAGTCTCGCTGCTGCTGCCTTGCGTTAGATTGCAGATTGCTGTGCTAGCAATGAGGGAGGCTCCGTGGCTGTGGGACCCTCCCGGCCAGGTGTGGGTATAATCTTCTGGTGTGCCCGTTTGCTTAAAGCACAGTATTTGGGTGGGAATTACCCGATTTTCCAGGTGTTGTGTGTCTCAGTTCACCTGGCTAGGAAAAGGGATCCCCTTCCCCCTTGCGCTTCCCAGGTGAGGCGATGCCTCGCCCTGCTTCAGCTCTCGCTGTTCGGGCTGCAGCAGTTGACCAGCACCGATTGTCCGGCACTCCCCAGTGAGATGACCCCAGTACCTCAGTTGAAAATGCAGAAATCACCGGTCTTCTGTGTCGCTCGCGCCGGGAGTTGGAGACTGGAGCTGTTCCTATTCGGCCATCTTACTCCGCCCCCCAGCCCACTTTTTGATGGGATTGTTTCTTTGTTTGTTTTTTTTTTCTTATTGATTTGTTTGAGTTAGTTGTAGATTCTGGATATTAGTCCTTTGTCAGATGTGTAGATTGTGAAGATTTTCTCCCAGTCTGTGAGTTGTCTGTTTACTCTGCTGACTGCTCCTTTTGCTGTGCAAAAGCTCGTTAAATTAAGTCCCAATTATTTATCTTGTTTTTATTGCATTTGTTTTTGGGCTCTTGGTCATAAAATCCTTGCCTAAGCCAATGTCTGGAAGGATTTTTCCAATGATATCTTCTAGATTTTTTATAGTTTCAGGTCTTAGATTTAAGTCATTAATCCGTCTTGAGTTGATTTTTGTATAAGGTGAGAGATGAGAATCCAGTTTCATTCTCCTACATGTGGCTAGTCAATTAACCCAGCACCATTTGTTGGAAAGGGTGTCATTTCTCCACTTTATGTTTTGTTTGCTTTATCTAAGATCAGTTGGTTGTAAGTATTTTGGTTCATTTCTGGGTTGTCTATTCTGTTCCACTGGTCTATGTGCCTGTTTTTATACCAGTACCATGCTGTTTTGGTGACTACAGCCTTAACAGTATAGTTTGAACTCAGGTAGTGTGATGCCTCCAGATTTGTTCTTTTTGCTTAGTCTTGTTTTGGCTATGCGAGCACTTTTTTGGTTCCAAATGAAGTTTACAATTGTTTTTGTCTAATTCTGTGAAGAACGATGGTGGTATTTTGATGGGGATTGCGTCCAATTTGTATACTGCTTTTGGCAGTATGGTCATTTTCACAATACTGATTCTACCCATCCATGAGCATTGGATGTGTTTCCATTTGTTTGTGTCATCTATGATTTCTTTCAGCGGTGTTTTGTAGTTTTCCTTGTAGAGAGGTCTTTCGCCTCCTTGGTTAGGTCTATTCCTAAGTATTTTATTTTATTTTATTTTTTGCAGCTATTGTAAAAGGGGTTGAGTTCTTGATTTGATTCTCTGCTTGGTCACTGTTGGTGTAAAGAAGAGGTACTGATTTGTGTATATTAATCTTGTATCCGGAAACTTTGTTGAATTCTTTTATCAGTTCTAGCAGCTTTCTGGAGGAGTATTAGGGTTTTCAAGGTAAACGATCATATTGTCAGCAAACAGTGACAGTTTGACTTCCTCTTTACCGATTTGGATGTCCTTTTTTTCTTTCTCTTGTCTGATTGTTCTGGCTAGGACTTCCACTACTATGTTGAAGAGGAGTGGTGAGAGTGGGAATCCTTGTCTTGTTCCAGTTCTCAGATGGAATGCTTTCAACTTTTCCCCATTCTCTATTATGTTGGCTGTGGGTTTGTCATAGACAGCTTTTATTACATTGAGGTATGTCCCTTGTATGCCAATTTTGCTGAGAGTTTTAATCGTAAAGTGATGCTGAATTTTGTTGAATGTTTGTTCTGCAGCTATAGAGATGATCATGTGACTTTTGTTTTAATTCTGTTTATGTGGTATATCACATCTGTTGACTTACGTATGTTGAACCATCCCTGCATCCTTGGTATGAAACCCACTTGATCACGGTGGATTACCTTTTTGATATGTTGTTGGATTCAGTTAACTTGTATTTTGTCAAGGATTTTAGCATCGATGTTAATCAAGGATATCGCTCTGCAGTTTTCTTTTTTGGTTTCGGTATTAGGCTGATGCTGGCCTCCTAAAATGAATGAGGGAGGGCTCCTTCTTTCTCTATCTTGTGGAATAGTGTCAAAAGTACTGGTACCAATTCTTCTTTGAATGTCTGGTAGAATTCTGTTGTGAATTCATCTAGTCCTAGACTTTTTTTGTTGTTAATTTTTTAATTACCATTTCAATCTTGCGACTTGTTATTGGTCTGCTCAGGGTGTCTCATTCTTCCTGATTTAAGATGGGAGGGTTTTATTTTTCCAGGAATTCAGTCATCTCTCCTAGGTTTTGTAGTTTATGTGCATAAAGGTGTTCATAGTAGCCTTGAATAATATTTCAGTGGTGTCAGTTGTAATATCTCCTGTGTCATTTCTTCATGAGGTTCTTTGGATTTTCTCTCTTCTTTTCTTGGTTAATCTTGCTAATGGTCTATCAATTTTATTTATCTTTTCAAAGAACCAGCTATTTGTTTCATTTATCTTTTGTAATTTTTTTTTGTGTGTGTCAATTTCATTTAGTTCTGTTCTGATCTTGGTGATTTCCTTTCTTCTGCTGGGTTTGGGTTTGATTTGTTCTTGTTTCTCTAGTTCCTTGAAGTGTGACCTTAGAATGTCAGTTTCTGCTCTTTCAGTCTTTTTGATGTAAGCATTTAGGGCTAAGAACTTTCCTCTTTGCACCACCTTTGCCGTATCCCAAAGGTTTTGATCGGTTATATCATTATTATCTTTCAGTTCAAATAATTTTTAAATTTCCATCTTGATTTCGTTTTTGACCCAATGCTCATTTAGGAGCAGGTTTCTTTTCTTTTTCTTTTTTTTTCCTTGAAGATGGAGTCTTGTTCTGTCACTCAGGCTGGAGTGCAGTGACACAATCTCAGCTTACTGCAACCTCCACCTCCCAGGTTCAAGCGATTCTCCTGCCTTGGCCTCCTGAGTAGCTGGGATTACAGGCACCTGCCACCATGCCCAGCTATTTTTTGTATTTTTAGTAGACACAAGGTTTCACCATGTTGGCCAGGCTGGTCTCGAACTCCTGACCTCAGGTGATCCACCCAAGTTGGCTTCTCAAAGTGCTGGGATTACAGGCGTAAGCCACCATGCCCGGTCCAAGAGGAAGTTATTTAAAGTCCATGTATTTGCAGGTTCCTTTTGGATTTGATTTCCAGTTTTATTCCACTGTGGTCTGAGAGTGCTTGACATGATTTCAATTTTCTTCAATTTATTGAGGCTTGTTTTATGGCCTATCATATGGTCTATCTTGGAGAAAGTTCATGGACTTTTTGAATAGAATGTGTATTCTGTGGTTGTTCGATGGAATGTTCTGTATGTATCTGTTAAGTCCATTTGTTCCAAGGTATAGTTTAAATCTAGTGTTTCTTTGTTGACTTTCTGTTTTGATGACCTGTCTAGTGTTGTCAGTGGAGGATTGAAGTCCCTCAATATTATTGTGTTGCTGTCTATCTCATTTCTTAGGTCTATTAGTAATTGTTTTACAAATTTGGGAGCTCCAGTGTTAGGTGCATGTATATTTAGGATTATGATATTTTCCTGTTGGACAAGGTCCTTTAGAATTATATAATGTCCCTCTTTGCCTCTTTTAACTGTTGTTGCTATAAAGTTTATTTTGTCTGATACAACAATAGCTACTCTTGCTCGCTTTTGGTGTCTATTTGCATGAAAGGCTTTTTTTCCACCCCTTTACTTTAAGTTTATGTGAGTCCTTATGTGTTAGGTGAGTGTCCTGAAGGCAGTAGATCATTGGTTGGTGAGTTCTTATCCATTCTGCAGTTCTGTATCTTTTAAGTAGAGCATTTAGGCCATTTACACTCAATGTTAGTATTCAGATGTGAGGTACCACTGCATTCATCATGCTATTTGTTGCCTGTGTACCTTGGTATTTTCGGGGTTTTTATTTTTGCCTTTTAACCTGTAGTTTTGTTTTGTAGGTCCTGTGTGATTTATGCTTTAAAGAGGTTCTGTTTTGATGTGTTTCCAGGATTTGTTTCAAGTTTTAGAGCTCCTTTCTTCAGTTCTTGTTGTGGTGGCTTGGTAGTGGTGAATTCTCTCAACATTTGTTTGTGTGAAAATGACTGTATCTTTCCTTAATATATGATGCCTAGTTTCACTGGATACAAAATTCTTGGCTGATAATTGTTTTGTTTGAGGAGGCTGAAGGTAGGGCCCCAATCCCTTTGAGCTTGTAGGGTTTCTGCTGAGAATTCTGCTGTTGATCTGATAGGTTTTACTTTATAGGTTACCTAGTGCTTTGTGTCACAGCTCTTAAGATTCTTTCTTTCATCTTATCTTTAGATTACCTGATGACAATGTCCCTGGGCAATGATTGTTTTGTGATGAATTTCCCAGGTGTTATTTGTGCTTCTTGTATTTGAATGTTTAGGTCTCTAGCAAGGCTGGGGAAGTTTTCCTTAATTATTCCCCAAATATGTTTTCCAAACTTTTAGATTTATCTTCTTCCTCATAAACACCAATTATTCTTAGGTTTGGTTGCTTAACATAATCCCAGACTTCTTGGAGGCTTTGTTTATATTTTCTTATTCTTTTTCTTTGTCTTTGTTGGATTTGGGTTAATTTGAAGACCTTGTCTTTGAGCTCTGAATTTATTTCTTCTACTTGTTCAGTTCTATTGCTGAGACTTTCCAGAGCATTTTGCATTTCTATAAGTGTGTTCATTGTTTCCTGAAGTTTTGATTGTTTTTATTTATACTATCTATTTTCTTTAATATTTCTCCCTTCACCTGTTGTATCATTTTTTGGATTTCTTTACACTGGGCTTCACCTTTCTCTGGTGCCTCCCTGATTAGCTTAATAAGTAACCTCCTGAATTCTTTTTCAGGTAAATCAGGGCTTTCTTCTTGTTTGGGTCCATTATTGGTGAACTAGTGTGACTTTTTTTGGTGGGGGAGGCACAGGGTGTTAAAGAGCCTTGTTTTTTCACATTACCGGAGTTGGTTTTCTGGTTCCTTCTCATTTGGGTAGGCTCTGTCATAGGGTAGGTCTAGGGCTGAAGGCTGTTCAGATCTTTTTGTCCTATGGGATGTTCCCTTGATGTAGTGCTCTCCCCCTTTTCCTATGGATGTGGCTTCATGTGAGTGGCACTGCAGTGATTGTTGTCTGTCTTCTCGGTTTAACCACCCAGAAAGTCTATCCAGCTCTCGGCTGGTACTGAGAATTGTCTGCACAAAGTCCTGTGATGTGAACCATCTATGGTCTCTCAGCCATGGGTATGAGCACCTGTTCCAGTGGAGGTGGCAGGGGGTGAAATGTACTCTGTGAGGGTTCTTATCTTTGGTGGTTTAATGCTCTATTTTGGGGCTGGTTGGCTTCCTGCCAGGAGGTGGCACTTTCCAGAGAGCATCAGCTGTGGTAGTATGGAGAGGAACCAGAGGTAGGTGGGGTCCTAGAACTCTCAAGATTTTATGCCCTTTGTTTTCAGCTACTAGGGTGGATACAGAAGGCCCAACAGTTGGAGGCAGGGCTAGGGACCTCTAAGCTTAGACCTTCCTTGGGCAGGTGTTGTTGTGGGGGATAGGGGTGAGGTTCCCAGGTCAATGGGGTTGTGTACCTAGGAGGATTATGGCTGCCTCTGCTGAGTCATGCAGGTTGTCAGAGAAGTGGGGGAAAACCAGCAATCACAGGCCTCACCCAGCTCCCACACAAATCAAAGGACAGATCTTACTCCCACCATGCCCCTATTAACAGTCCCAAGTCTGTTTCCAGGTGGTGGGTGAGCAGCGCTTGAGAACTTGCCCCAGGCTACCTGCCTCCAAGTTGCAAAAGAAAAGGGCTTGGTTCTTCCCCCATCTGTGGAGTCTGCACACTGGATTCATGCCCTCCCCTGAGTTCTGGCCAGGAGGCTTCTCGCCTGGTTCAAATTGTTACAAAGTTCAGCTGGAGGCTTCCTTCTCCCTATGGTGCTTTCCTCCACTCCTCTGGCTGCCCTCCCGATGGATCCCTGTGGTGCCAGGCAGGAATGGCCTGCTTGGTGACCCAGCAAGCTTCCAGGGCCTTTCCTGCTGCTTCCTCTACCCCTGTATTTCACTCGGCTCTCTAAGTGGACTCAGCTCCAGGTAAGGTCAGAAACTTCTCCCACGAACAGACCTCCAGTTTCTCCAGTGGGGGTGTGTATTTGGGAGAGAAGGATCTTCACTTTCCACTTCTGTATTTGGGGCACTCACAGTATTTGGAGTGTCTCCCGGGTCCTGCAAGAGAAGTCCACTTCCTTCAGAGGGGCTGCACATCCTCTTGTGATTACTGTTTTGTTGTTGCAGTTGATCTGGAACTAAATTCACAATGCATGCCTCTGTATGCTGCTCTGTCTGTCCAAGTTGGAGCTGCGATCTAGTCCTGTCTCCTGTCCACCATGATGATCCTCACTCTCCTCAATTTTCTCTGGGATAGCACACTTTGTTTAGCCATTCTTGTGTTTTGGATTTTCTTCACTTTTTGGCTGCTGTGAACATTCATGTACAAGTTTCTGTGCAGAAATACAGCTTCATTTCTCTTGGGAAAATACCTAGGAGTGGAATTGCTGTGTCATATGATAACTCTTTATTTAACTTTCTGAGGCACTGTCAAATATTTTTTCACAGAAGCTGCATCATTTTACATTACCATTGGCAATGCAAAAGGGTTCCAATTTCTTCACATCCTTGCCAACATTTGTTATTTTCTCTCTTTATTATGTCTACTCAAGTGTGAAGTGGTATCTCAATGTGGTTTTCTTTTGCATTTTCATAATGACTAATGAGGTTAAACACCTTTTCATGTACATATTGGCCATTTGTACATCTTTCTTGAAGAAATAGCTATTCATTTGTTCATTTTTTCACTTAAAAATATTTTATTTGTAACTGATAAAAACTATATACATTTATAGAGTATAATGTGATGCTATGGTACATATATACATTGTGAAATGATTAAATCAAGCTAATTAATATTTTCATTTTGTGTGGCTTTTTATTGTATCAAAATATACAAAACATAAATCTTACCTTTTAAATTTTTTTAAGGGTATAGTTCTGTGGCATAAACATTCACACTGTTTTGCAACCATCACCACCATACATCTCCAGAATTTTTTTATCATCCCAAACTGAAACCTTATACTCATATCCACAATGAAATTAGTTACCACATCTAGCACTTCACCTAGTTACAGTTTTTTTTTTTCAGTGTGTGGTGAAAGCAATTAAGATCTACTCTCAACAAATTTCAAGTATACAACACGATATTTTAAACTATAGTGCCCATGCTGTACCTTTGATCCCTAGAGTTTATTCATCTTATAACTAACCAAATGTTTGTACCCTTTGGCCAATATCTCTTTATTTTCCCCTTCCCCAAACCTAAGCAATTACCATTCTACTTTCTGTCTGTATGAAATTGACTGTTCTAGGTAGCTCATATAACTCGGGTCACGTAATATTTGTCTTTTTATAACTGGCTTATTTCACTTAGCATAACGGCTTCAAAGTTAATCCATGTTGTAGTATGTATCAGAATATTATTCCATTTTAAGGTCAAATAATATCTATTCTATGTGCATACCACATTTTATTACACATTCCTCTATTAATGGACATTTGGGATGCTTCCACCTTTTGACTTGTGAATGATGTTGCTGTAAGCATGGCTACAAAACCATCTGTTTAGGCCCCATTTTTGTTTTCAATTATGTTAGATATATCTCCAGAAGTGAAATTGCTAGATCATACAATAATTCTGTGTTTAAATTTTTGAAGAACTGCCATACTGTTTTCCATAGTGGCTGCACAATTTTACATTCCTACTAGCAATACACAAGAGTTCCAACTTCTCCAGATCCTCACTGACACTTGTTATTTACTGTTTTTTATATAATAGCCTTCTTAATGGGTATGAAGTGTTATCTCACTGTGAAATTGATTTGTATTTCCCTAATGATTAGTGATGTTAACCATCTTCTAATGTACTAATTTGCCATTTGTATATAATCTTTGGAGAAAGGCCTATTCAAGTCATTTGCTTATTTCTGAATTGGGTTGTTTGATGACTTTTGTTATAGACTTGTAAGAGTTCTTTTTAAAATTCTGGAAATTAATCTTTTCACCAGATATACAATTTACAAACATTTTCTTCCATCCCATGAGTTGCCTTTTCACTCTATTAGTAGTGTTCTTGGATGCACAAAAGTTTATAATTTTGATGTTGTCCAATTTATCTGTTTTTTCTTTTGTTGCTTGTGATTTCAGTGTCATATCCAAGAAATCATTGAAAAAAATCTAATGTCATGAGGCATGTTGCCCCATGTTTTCTTCTAAGAGTTTTATAGTTTTAGGTCTTACATTTAGGTCTTCGATGCTTTTTGAATTAATTTTATATGTGATGTAAGGAAAGGGTTCAACTTCATTCTTCTCTATATGGACATTCATTTTACCCAGCACCCATTTGTTGAACACCTTTCCCCATTGAGCACCCTTGTCAAAGACCATTCAACTACAAACCAGAGATTTTATCTCTGGTCTCCCTATTACATTGGTCTATTTGCTGTCTTTATGTCAGTACCACACTGCTTTGATTACTGTAACTTTGTAAAATGTTTTGAAATAAAACATTATTCAGCTGCTGTGAAAAAATATTTGACAGTGCCTCAAAAAGTTAAATAAAGAGTTATCATATGACTCAGCAATTCCAATCCTAGGTATTTTACTAAGAGAAATGAAGTTGTATTTCTGCACAGAAACACTTCATTCTGTTAGTGTGATAATGTATTACACTAATGATTTTTGTATGTTGAACTGTCCTTGCATCCCAGGAATAAATCTCTCTTGACCATGGCATATAATCCTTTTAATATGCTGTTGATTCAGTATGCTAGTATTTTGTTAAGGATTTTTTGCATCAATATTCATAAGGGATTTTAGTCTGTAGCTTTCTTTTATTGTAGTGTCTTTGTCTGGATTTGGTATCAGGGTAATCCAGGCATAATATAATGAGTTTGGAAGTGTTCCTTCGACTTCAATTTTTGGAAGACCTTGAAAACAAATGCTGTTAATCCTTCTTTAATTGTTTGGAAAATATTTGGGAGGCTGAAGATCACTTGAGCCCACAAGGAAAAGGCTGCAATGAGCCATAACTGCACCACTGCACTCCATCCAGTATGGGCAAAATAGTGAGATCCTGTCTCAAAAAAAAAAAAAAAAAAAAAAATGATTGGTAGAATTCACTGGTGTAGCCATCTGGTCCTGAGCTTTTCTTTATTGGAAGGTTTTTGATTACTGAGTCAATCTTCTTACTCAATTTAGGTCTATTCATATAATCTACTTCTATGATTCAGTCTTGGTAGATTGTGCCTTTTTAGGAATTTGCACACTTCATCCAGGTTATCTAATTTGTTAGCAAACGCCTGTTCATAGCAGTCTCATATATTTTTAGTTCTGTAAGATTGGTAGTAATGTCTCCTCTTTTATTTCTGATTTTAGTTATTTGAGTCTTCTTTCTTTTTCTCTTAGCAAAGTTAGCTAAAACTTTTTCTATTTTATTATCTTTTTGAAGAAACAACTTTTAGTTTTGTTGACTTCATCTGTGATTTTTTAGTTCTGTATTTTTTTTTATGTCTGCTTTAATCTTTATTATTTCTTTCTTTCTGCTAGTTTTGGATTTAGTTTTTCTTTTTCTAGTTCTTTAAGATGTAAAGTTAGGTTTTTGATTTGAGATGTTTATTCTCTAATGTAAGTATTTACAGCTATTAATTTCCCATTTAGCATTGCTTTCAGTGCATCCTGTAAGTTTTGGTATGTTGTGGTTTCATCTTCATTTGTCTCATTATATTTTCTGCCAGACTTGGTAGCTCATGCCTGTAATCCCAGCACTTTGGGAGGCCAAGGAGGGTGGATTGCTTCAGGTCAGGAGTTCAAGACCACCTGGCCAACATGGCAAAACCCCATCTCTACAAAAAATTAGCTAAGCATGGTGGTGTGTATCTGTAATCCCAGCTACTCAGGAGGGTGAGGCATGAGAATCGCTTGAGCCTGGAAGGCAGAGGTTGCAGTGAGCCACAATCACGCCACTGCACTCCAACCTGGATAACAGAAAAAGATTCCGTCAAAAAAAAAAAAGACAAGACATTATATTTTCTAATTACCCTCGTGATTTCTTCTTTGTCTCACTGGTTCAGGGCGTCTTGTTTAATTTACACACATTTGTAGATTTTCCAGTTTACTTTCTGCCATGGATTTCTAATTTCACTCTATCATGATTAAAAAATACACGCTGTGTGGTTTTAATCTTTTTAAGTGTATGAAGACTTATTTTGTGTCCTAATATATTGTCCATTCTGGAGAATGTTCCATGTGCAGTTGCAAAAATGTATATTCTGCATTTTTCTTGGATAGAATATTTTGTATATGTTTGTTAGGTTCAGTTCACTTTGTGCACTTTTAAAAACTGAGTTATTGCTTTCTGTTGAATTATAAGAATTCTTTATATATTCTTTATACAAATCCTTTATCTTATATATGCTTTGCAAATATTTTCTTTCATCTCGTGTGCTGTCTTTTCACTTTTGGTATCATTTGCAGCAGAAAACATATTAAATTTTAATATAGCCCGATTTATTTTTTCTTTAGTTGTTTGTGCTTTTAGTGTCATAGCTAAGAAACCATTACCTAATGAATTTTAATATAGCCCAATTTATTTTTCCTTTAGTTGTTTGTGCTTTTAGTGTCATAGCTAAGAAACCATTACCTAATGCAAGGTCACAAGAATTTAGTCATTTTTTTATCCTAATATGTTTATGGTTTAGCTCTTATATTTAGGTCAGTAATCCAGTTGGAGTTAATATTTGTATACAGTATGAGATAGGGGTCCAGATTCATTCTTTTGCAGATAGGTATCCTTTTTTCCCAGAATCATTTGATTTTTGTTTTGTTTCTTATTTTAGATCCAGGGGTTACGTATGCAGGTGTGTTACATGGGTATATTATGTGATGTTGATGTTTGGGCTTCTAATGTTCCCATTGCCCAAGTAGTGAACATAGTACTCAACAGGTTTGTCGACACTTCCCCCACTCCCTACCCCTTTTTGGAATACCTAGAATTTATTGTTCCCTTCTTTGTGTCCATGTATACCCAATGCTTACCTCCAAACTTTAAGTGAGAATATGTGCTATTTGGTTTTCTGCTTCTGCATTAATTTGCTTAGGATACTGGCCTCCAGCTACATCCATGTTCCAGCATCATTTGTTGAAAAGACTATTTTTAACCCCCTTTAAACGGTTTTGGTACCTATGTTGAAAATCAGTTGACCAAAAATATATGGGTATTCTGGACTCTATCTATTCCATCAATCTCTATGTCTATCCAGTGCTGGTATCATAGTTGTAGTAAGTTTTGAAATCCAGAAGAGTGAGTCCTCCAAATCTGTTCTTTTCAAGATTTCTTTAACTATTCTGGGTTCCTTGCACTTCCATATGAATTTTAGGATACACTTGTCAATTTCAGCATAAAAGCCATCTGGGATTATGAAAGGGATGAATCTGTAGTATGATTAGATTTTAAAAAGGAATGATGAAGGTTAGAATCATTACACTATATTAAAAGAACATTACAGATTCGTATAGTTCCATAGAATCATTATATTGAGAATTCCAGAAATTTTAGACACTACCTACTCCAGCCCTTTCATTTTAGATGAAAAGAAATACTATAATTTGAACAGTGTCTCCCTTCTTCTCATATAACTTACAATACAGAGCACACATCTTTTCTATGCCTTGGCACAGAAATTGTCTCACTGTTTCTAAACTGAGATTAGCTTCCGGCACGTTAACCTTTATACTTTCAAACTTGTAAAATATCTCCAAGAGTTCCTTTAATGTGAAATTTGTGATGGCAACACTTCCTCTGTGACATCTTCATCCTTTCCATTAGTGCTCCTTTCCTAATTTATGTTGATAAGTTTGCCTTCACTAAGTTCCTTAGCTGCATATCTAGAGTCTCTCAAATGGTGGCAGTGTCTACATTTCTATGGTTGGCTATTTCTTCTATAACCCCATTTACTTTAGATTCAAACCTTACTTCCAGTGTTATCACTTTCCTTTTTTTTTTTGCTGCAGTTTCTTCTTTGTTGGCTAATTTTCTCTTTTGATTATGCATTTTTGTAAAATGTCACATTGGTTTACCACTGGGAGACAAGAAGGTGACACAACTAAATGCTTTACTGTCAGTGCATAAACTGAACAGATGCATGGTTACTAATTAGTGACAGAATTTGAAAGAAGTGAAATTACTGACCACTGATTGTAATGCACATCTGTTATTTAGATGGTGATTTATAAATGGAAGAGCTAATATATCATAGCAACTAAAATTTAAACAATGCTGTTGTGGATCGGTGTTAAGTAATGATAACTGAAATTTGTGCATATCAGAACTGTGCAAAGCAAAGATCACCTGTACCTAATAGAACTGAGCTAAAAAATCTTATTTTTTCAACATGTCACTATTTTAAGGTATAATAATACCATCTGAAACAACAGACTACTTTACAATATTTCTACAGTAGCATCTTTGTTAAGTTTCCAAATTTAGTGTAAAATTTGCTTACTGAAATATACTTGTAGGTCACACAGAAAAACTAAAAACTAACCTCTTGCTTGTAGAGTTGAATATACTTTGGACATTTACCAATTAAACCATATTTTTCTGCTACCATCCATTAAAAATCTAGAGACAATTTATTATGGTAATTTTGGTTCCATTAGTAAAATGTTAAAATTCACTCATTCCAGAAAAAAAATTCATGAACAATTTGGAAAAAAGAATTTAAATAGAATTTTATACCAGTGAGTAAAGAATTGAGTTTGTAACAAATGAGGCTCAGTCAACTGGATATTTATTAGGGAAAAAAAATAAAGTTAGTTTCTCACCTCACACAACATACAGAAAAATTCAGATGCATTAAAATGCAAATGTATAGAATGAAACCATGAAAATTCTGTAAGAAATATATAAATCTATTTTTCTAATCTCAGATGTAGAAGTCTTCATAAGTAGAAGATTTTTTTTCCAAAAAATCCTAAAATCTATGTGACAAGCCTCAAACTTTCCTTACCTCTTCCTCCCTCTCCCCCGCAATTGATGAATTTCCTGTTTCAACAACAAAATATAAACAATCAGAAAACTATGATCCTGAGACTCTGCTGGAGTTGCTTATCAGATTAAGGAGATTTTGGGCCGAGACGATGGGGTTTTCTAAATAAACAATCAGGTCATCTGCAAACAGGGACAATTTGACTTCCTCTTTTCCTAACTGAATAGCCTTTATTTCTTTCTCTTGCCTAATTGCCCTGGCCAGAACTTCCAACACTATGTGGAATAGGAGTGGTGAGAGAGGGCATCCCTGTCTTGTGCCAGTTTTCAAAGGGAATTCTTGCAGTTTTTGCCCATTCAGTATGATATTGGCTCTGGATTTGTCATAAATAGCTCTTATTATTTTGAGATACGTTCCATCAATTCCTGGTTTATTGGCAGTTTTTAGCATGAAGGGCTGTTGAATGTTGTCAACGGCCTTTTCTGCATCTATTAAGATAATCATGTGGTTTTTGTCTTTGGTTCTGTTTATATGATGGATTACGTTTATTTATTTGCATATGTTGAACCAGCCTTGCATCACGGGGTGAAGCCAACTTGATCTTGGTGGATAAGCTTTTCGATGTGCTGCTGGATTCGGTTTGCCAGTATTTTACTGAGGATTTTTGCATCGATGTTCATCAGGGATATTGGTCTAAAATTCTCTTTTTTTGTTGTGTCTCTGTCAGGCTTTTATATCAGGATGATGCTGGCCTCAAAAAATGAGTTAGGGAGGATTCCCCCTTTTTCTATTGATTGGAATAGTTTCAGAAGGAATGGTACCAGCTCCTGTTTGTACTTCTGGTAGAATTCGGTTGTGAATCCATCTGGTCCTGGACTTTTTTTTGGTTGGTAGGCTATTAATTATTGACTTAATGTCAGAGCCTGTTATTGGTCTATTCCTCAAGGATCTAGAACTAGAAATACCATTTGACCCAGCCATCCCATTACTGGGGATATACCCAAAGGATTATAAATCACGCTGCTATAAAGACACATGCACACGTATGTTTATTGTGGCACTATTCACAATAGCAAAGACTTGGAACCAACCCAAATGTCCATCAATGATAGACTGGATTAAGAAAATATGGCACATATACACCATGGAATACTATGCAGCCATAAAAAAGGATGAGTTCTTGTCCTTTGTAGGGACATGGATGTAGCTGGAAACTATCATTCTGAGCAAACTATTGCAAAGACAGAAAACCAAACGCCGCATGCGCTCACTCATAGGTAGGAATTGAACAATGAGAACACTTGGACACAGGAAGGGGAACATCACACACTGGGCCTGTCTGGGGTGGGGGAATGGGGGAGGGGTAGCATTAGGAGAAATATCTAATGTAAATGATGAGTTAATGGGTGCAGCAAACCAATACGACACGTGTATACCTATGTAACAAACCTGCACGTTGTGCACATGAACCCTAGAACTTAAAGTATAATAAAATAAATAAATAAGTAAATAAATAATAAAATAAATAAAAATAAAATAAAAACTATGCTCCTGATCTTTCTCACTAAACCCGCTTTTTTCAAAGTTTTTCTATTTTAGTATATAGCAACTGCATTCTATTTCCTCAGGATAAAAACTGGAGTCATTCTTGATTCCTCTCTCTCATATTCAATACACAAATCTTCCTAGCTTGACATATATAATATATTCAGAATCTGTCCATTTCTTATCAATTCCCCTGCTACTATCTTGATCTAAGTCATCAACACTGTTAGCCTGCATTATTTAAATATCATCATAACTGGTTTCCCTGCTTTCATCCTTGCTCCTCTACGATCTCTTTCCAAAACAAGTGTTGTGATAGTTCTTAAAATTAACGTACAATCATGTTAACTCTTTCCATTTGCTCCCCAATTCACTCAGGAGTAAAAAGCCCCTACTATGATGACCTATATGACACTAGATAATCTTTCCCCCATTACCAATCTAATCTCATCTCCTACTTAGTTTCACCTCACTCATTCTGTTTAACACAATGGCCTCATTTATGTTTCTCAAACATGTCAGGTATGCTCACACCTCAGGGTTTTTGTATGACTTAGTCTCTTACTGCAATGAGGTCATTGCTCTATCTTATCAGAGACACCTTCCCTTAGTAACCTATTTCAAAATATAACAATTTCCAGAAATTCCTATCATCAAGTCTTGCTTTACTTTTCATCATGAGATTTATCACGTTCTAACATAATACAGACTTATTTATTTTGTTTATTGTATGACTCCTTGACTAAATATAAGCTCCATGAAGGCAGTGAAAGTTTGTCTGTTTTGTTCAGGCTGTATCTCCAGCACCTAAAACAGTACCTGGTACATCATACATACTCAATAGATATTTTGTGAATGAATAAATAAATGAGTACATAATTTGCCTATGTAAAAATTTCAAACATCTACATAATGAAATGCACAGTAAACATGCTATAAGACAAACAACTGACTGGGAGAAAATATTTGCAACAAATATAACAGACAGTGGATGCATCTTCACTATTTATAATGTACTTTTACAAATCAGTAGGAAATACATAACCAAGTCCTCTCCTAAAAAAGTGAGGCAAAGAGTATAAATAGACAATTTACAAAAGAGTTAAAAACATCTGAAACCCCACTTGTAATCAGGAAAATTCAAATATAAACAATAATGATACACTACTTTTCACCCATTAGATTGGTAAAAATTTTAAGTTGGTAACATCCAATATCTGTAGAATGAGGAAAAAATCTCTTATACTAATCATGAAAGTATAAAGGTATAGAGTTATTTAATCAAAAAATTTGGCAGTAGATATAGATATTGAAAAGGCACATATATGCTGGGTTCTAGCAACTGCTCAAATTTATTCTATCGTGATATTTACCAAAGATTCTTAAGATATGTATGTAAGAATATGGATAAGAATCTTCAGTGCAAAATATGTTTGTAATCATGAACCTAGAAATAATTTAGTATTCAAAATAAGTTAAATTATTTATAGTGAACCCCCAGAAAAATACTGTATAATTATGAAAAGTAATTAGGCATACATTTATAGGCAGATAAAGAAAGTTTGTCAAGATTTACTAAGTGATGACAGCTAGGTACAGAGCAGATGTAAAGTATAATTTTGTGTGTATAAATTAATATATGAGAAAACATCTATATTTGGAAGGTCCAGCATTATTTCATGTATCAATAATTTGGAAAAAATACTTACAATTTTAATTGTAATATGCTTTCCATCATAATAAGATGCATTCCAACATCAGATATTTTTTGGATGTAAAAAATGAGTATTAAAATTGATGAAATATTGTATATGCATGCATATAAATGCATTTAGAAAACCTTTCTTAACGAATACGTGAGAAACTACTAAAAGTGGTTACCCTGGAGAAGAAGAACTGGGGAGTTGGGGTTTGTGAACATGTAAAAAGCAAACTTTTTATTTTAAATCTTTTCATACTGGTTGTATTTTAAAATCAAGTTCATATGTTACATTATTATAAATGTTTTAAAAAGCCAAAAATTTAAATGTACTTATCCTTTGATCCAACAATTTCACTTTTATGAAACTATACATTATAATAGCTGCATATATGTCCACAGATATAATGTACAACGACAAAGAAAATTGTCTAAGATATATTGAAAAAAGAAATAAAAAGGGGTAAGTGATAAAGCAAGGTATAGAATAGCATGCATACCATGATTCTACATATATCCAATGTGTAGAAAAAAACCCAAACTCTATATGTATATATATAAATGTGTAGAACAAGGAATTCAAATTTATATATTAACTATTGACAGTGGGCCTCTAAGAGGAAAGGAATGGTAAAAAGAGGATGGGGCATGAAGAAGATTTTCATTCTTACTCTCATATGTCTATATTATTTTTAGTAAAATCATATATTCATATGTCACTGGTAAAATACTACAGAGAAAATTAAAATTCACTTCAAGAAACTTTACATTGTTAAACGAAATGAACATGTAGAAACTTCTCTTGATTATCTCTTTATAAGACACTGATCAATTAGATGATCAAAATAAGTATTTTTATATAATATTAAAAGAAAAATTATCTTACATATAATTCAGTAATTCTTATATCAGTGGGAACTTTCACTATTTCCATGAAAACTGAATACCAAAATTCCTTTTCTAATACTCTTTAGGTCTGTGGTCTGACTACATGATTAAGGAGTTACTACCTTTTGACATGGAACTAAACAATTGTCAAATAAATTCCTGTTGAGTCCAGTGACTCTGAAACAAATTCTAAATTTGATTACTTGAGAAACACTGCCAAAGTTTTCACATTGAAGAGAGAAGCAGAGGGAATTGTAAAACTGTATTCAAAGGACTATCTCAGACATGCAGTTAAGAATACTACTACATTATCATTAACTGTCACTTTGCTTATAGGTCTTTTCAAATTAGTTAATAATATTGGGACAAAGACCAACAACTCCATCACTAAAAAGGGATGGACTAACAAGATCAGACAAAACTAGGCATTGAGATTATTGAAGTATACCCAGAAATTAATATAAAAGAAAAACAAAGAAACCAGAAAGATTTTTCTTTTTTTCTTTTTTTTGGACTGGCCACAAACCCTAAAACATATCTTCTTATCAACTAAGAGAAAAGAAAAGGAATAAATCTCTTATCCAGAATATACTATGTCATTCTATAGTTTGTTTAATGAAAACTTAGGAATGAGCATAGTATTAAAAAATTTCATATCTGCTCAAGTATATGCCTAAAGTATATGCCAAAGATTACCTTTGGACCAGGAAGACCTGGAAGACCAATGCTTGAAATACCAGGATCACCTTTGTCGCCTTTCTGTCCAGGTAATCCTGGGGAGCCAGGCTGTCCAGGAACTCCAGGAGGTCCAGGAGGCCCTTCCACACCCTGAGGCCCTGTTGAAAATAGGTAATATATAATATTTTACAAAATATGTTTTACTTGTGGCTTATCTAAGATGCATATGACCAAGCAAAAAGATTTTTAAAAAGCTCTGCAAACTCTGAGTCAGATAATAATGAGACTCACAAACAGAATTATGTGAAAGCCTACTTTTAAAGGAAGTTTAAATAAAAAAGGGTATAGCTGGAGAGAAGATGTTTGTGAATTCTAACTTTTAAGGTTTCTACAATTTTGTCCCTTAATTCCCATTTTAAATCTTTGTGTTACAAGAGAGCTCTACCCACTGATTACCTCAGATATTGTTTCAGTCTGATTCTATCAACACCAGTCTCTTTTCTGACAAAAAAAGAGATATTGAACCACCTTTCATTAATGGGACTAAATATTTGGAAGATTTTCATCACTCACCTGGAAAACCCATGTCGCCGATGGTTCCTTTAAGTCCAGGAGGTCCTATAAGACCTGGCTGTCCAGGGAGACCAGGGTTACCTTTGGGACCTAGAAAAGTCAAATTGGTAAAATTAAGACAATGCAGCAATTTTGGGGTTGTCTGGTTTCACAGAATGGGTAGTCATTAAAATGCAAACATGGGATTAGATGGATTAAATTTTAATATATTATTAAGGTCCACAGATAGAACCCAACATAAAACATCTCCTTGGGAACATATTACAATATAACCATGGTAATAGAGGTCTCCTAATATAACTTAAAAAAAAAATTAAAAAGTTACTAGAACACCTTGTTTCTTTCCCTAAAACGATTTCAATCACTTGAAGTGCTATTTGTTGTATGTGTACAACTACCCTTAATGTATTTTCACAGATAAATCCAATATAATAGTCTGTTTTTAAAAGATTCAGAAATGGGCTTCTCATGTAAAGCCTGATTATATGAGATCAGGAAGAGAAAAGGTGGTAACCTGTTACGATATAGTTTAGTACATTAGGCCAGGGAGAGATTAGAGATGGTGGACAGATACTGGGTAGGGACCCTGAACCGGCATGGCTGCTCTGTTTGTTCATTTTTCCTAGCACATAAGTGCTTGAGCTCTGTGATGTCATCTAGGTTTTTTCCTAGGACCACAGTATTGCCTTAAACCTTCTTTATTTTATTTTTTTCCTTTACAATGACTTCCAACTTGGTAAAGAGAATGCAGAAGATGTGAGGGAGAGATAGGAAGGGAGTTTCTCTTTCCAACTATACCAAGGCCATGTGGTGTCGAGTCTAGAGCAAATAACTGAACTTAAGGGACTTTGTAAGAATGGGGACCAGCTGCTCTTTATTTCCTTAGGAAACAAACTAAAAGAAAGTGGCTGAAGAAGAAACAAGAAAGAGTTTTGTTAGGAATAATGCTGTAACTGACTACCAAGATAATTTGTGAAATTTTCATGCTTAGAAATTCGAAAAAATAGAATCAATAGCCATCTGTTTTACATGGTTTAATGACTGACTTGTCTAAAGGCAAAAAGAAAAAAAAGCAGGACAAGATGAATTCTTCAGGCCTTCATGAGATAATTGTCTCATTTATATATTCCGCAATGTATGTAACAAAACACAACACCTTATTTGGATCACACTTCTGATTCTGTGTATACCCTGCTGCAACAAAAAGAAGAAACTGAATAATCAAGGCAAAATATCCTATAAATCTTGACTGCTGAAACTAGAGCCAAAGGGCAATATTTTTGCCAAAAGTGAGCTCCATATTTCAGTAGCTACCCAAGCTTATTACCATGAGCAAATCCACAGCGTCTTCAAACATGACAAACACACAATTATTTATCCAGAATTCAGTGTCAGCTAAGCAATTGCTACAAATGGTCGATCACACTTACCTGGTGGTCCTGGTATTCCAGGTTGTCCACTCAGTCCAGGTTGCCCTGGGTCTCCAGGCAAGCCCTGATAACCTTTTGGCCCTGAAACTCCAGGTATACCTTCCAAGAATGAGTAGAAGAGGCAAGTTAGGATGATGTTATTCATCCATGAAATAACTTTGGCCAAGCAAGCTGCTCAAGTGTTAAACTATAAGTAAATTAGAGGAACTGGTGATATTATGATATAGTATGGGCTATCAGCACTGGACTCACACTAAAATCCTTCACTTCTTAGTTACCTACCATCAAGAAATTCAGAGCACTCAGTAGTGAAATCACTTTCCTATTTTGGGCCTCATTTTCTTTTCTTTTTTTTTTTTATTATACTTTAAGTTCTAGGGTACATGTGCACAACGTGCAGGTTTGTTACATACGTATACATGTGCCATGTTGGTGTGCTGCACCCATTAACTCATCATTTACATTAGGTATATGTCCTAATGCTATCCCTCCCCCTTCCCCCCACCCAACAACAGGTTGGGCCTCATTTTCTTACAATGGAAATGAAGAAATAAGGAATAAGGACAGATAATCTCTAGGTTATCTCTTAGATTCCGACTATATTTAATAAGCCTATAGTAGAGGTCAAGTATAGTATACTGCCCCTATTATACAGGAAGCATAATTGAAACAGAAAAGAAGCCTTGCAAGGGGTAAGCTAAGAAAGTCATTTCATTTTAACAACCATAAAAAATTAGGTGACCCTGCCTCTTTCTTGACTACATACAACACTGCATTAATATTTTTAATTCTTTTTTGAGGAAAAATCCCAACAAATCCTGCTCATAGGGAAACTGATAACATCTGCATACACTCACATACACATGAACTGACAATATTGATGGATAGAACATAAAAAGAGCCACAAACTTTACTATAAGCTGCAGATACACAGATATAGCTAGTTTTAACATTCCATATTGCTTGAAAGGCTATTCTATATAGATTGGGTGCTAAGTGCTTTATATAATGATTTATGCTTATCAGTATTTTATGACTTCTATAAAAAGCAAAAGTTTTTTTTTAAAACAAAAATGGAAAGCCCCACATTATATTTTACGCTGTATTTGTTTCTAATAAAACAACTATAGGGACACAATTGTTCCCTAGATCTACTTTCACTGACTTCCCCCAGGGCTGAGCTTGGCTGTTCATAGTCCAATACTTGTTTATTCTGCCAACATAGAATAACAGTGAACTGTATTTGAAAGCCAAGTATGATACGGATATCAAAATACTGCGGTACAACAATGTACCATTCATCCTCATCTGGTTTTTAGAAGAAAAAAATAAAAGGACTAGCAAATTTCCTAAACACTGAAATTTGTTTTTCAAGTGATTGTGGCTATATATCCTTTTCCTGTATCACTTTTTAGAAAGCTAGTAGTTGACTGCCTAAGTCTATTTTAAAACCTCACTAGTGGTTAGGTAAAGCTCATGATAGGGAAACTACAAAGAAAATACTCAAACAAAAGTTGATTGGTGAAACAGTATCAATGAAGTGAAAATTAATATTTATTACCAAAATTTGATGCATTTAATTGCCTTTGTTGGTGAATTCTGTATTATAAGTCACTTTTCATGCTATTTAAAAATTAAACTTCAGATATACCAGGAAAAATATTCATAAATAAATTCATTCACTCACCTGGTAAGCCAGGCTCCCCCTTCTCTCCTTTTGAGCCCAGAAGATTTGGATCCATTGGTCCAGGAGGGCCTGGAAGGCCAGGCTCTCCTTTACTACCTTTTTCTCCTGCAGGGCCAGGAAGTCCTGGCTGACCCTGCAAGCCATCATCACCTAAAATCAATGTGTGTGAAAACACAATATATCCATTTTATCCATCCAAGATTAATGCATATACAGAATATTCATATGTTTCACAGTTGAGTAGGCCACTGCCCACTCAAAACATTTATGCACCTTGGATGTACTCTATGAATTACTTGAGTGCATACACATTTTTACACTCAGATAACAATCCCTCTTTCTGGAACTCCTTGACAACGATAGAGGCTAAATATAAAAAATTAATGCTTAATCTGGCCAGGCACGGTGGCTCATGCCTGTAATGCCAGCACTTTGGGAGGCCAAGGAGGGTGGATCATGAGG
The DNA here is from genome assembly GCF_009764315.1 of Trachypithecus francoisi. Lineage (NCBI taxonomy): Eukaryota > Metazoa > Chordata > Mammalia > Primates > Cercopithecidae > Trachypithecus > Trachypithecus francoisi. The sequence continues at coordinate 43,864,168 of NW_022681471.1, forward strand.
TCAGGAGATCGAGACCATCCTTGCTAACATGGTGAAAAACCGTCTCTATTAAAAATACAAAAAAAAAAAAAAAAATTAGCCGGGCGTGGTGGCAGGCACCTGTAGTCCCAGCTACTGGGCAGGCTGAGGCAGAGAATAGTGTGAACCCGGGAAGCAGAATTTGGAGTGAGCTGAGATCACACCATTGCACTCTAGCCTGGGCGACAGAGCAAGACTCCATCTCAAACAAAAAAAAAAAAAAAAAAAAAATTAATGCTTAATACTTATATTTTGTTATTTTGAGCTAAGCATTTACCATGTATCATGGTATCCAAACTAAGCATGCAACCAAATTGAAAATAAGACCTATTAAATGCCATGTTACATAGAAATACAAGTAAGCATTGATCATTTAAAAATAGTCAACAAAAATATTCTGTACTGACATAAAGCTATGTTTAATTTTCCCTCTCGCATATGTCTGGCAGCAAACCCTGATTATTACCTTTAAGACCAGGTACACCACTCCTGCCAGGAATTCCCAAAGGTCCTGGTGGGCCTGGAGGTCCCATCATACCCATTTCACCTTTGGTACCTTTGAAGAATATCAATAAGTAATGTTTGCCTTTCTTTGACTGAGGGAACATAAAAAGTAAGTTTTAAGATGTCAACTAGAAAATTGTTGAGGGTTGGAGATAAGGCACTGTTAAGTTTTAGACTTTTCGACCTTCATGCCTACTACTGCTGATACTCATGAATAAGGAGACTCACTCTGGTAGCTAATCTCTAAAGATGGCCCCCCAGTGAACCATATGTCCCAGTATATGCAATCTAGTATAAACCCCTCACTTGGAACTAGGGTTGATTCTGTACCTCACACTTTTCTAAATGACATTGTGTGACTCCCAAGCCTAGATTAAAAGAAGTCTTGCAGGCCAGTCACGGTGGCTCATGCCTATAATCCTAGCACTTTGGGAGGTTGAGTTCAGAGGATTGCTCGAGACCAGGAGTTTGAGGGCAGCCTGGGCAACATAATGAGACTCCATCATTACAAAGAAAAAAAAAAAATAGCTGGGTGTAGTGGTATGTGCCTGTAGTCCCAGCTACTTGGGACTACTTCCTACTGAGGCAAGAAGATGGCTTGAGCCCAGGGGTTTGAGGCTGCAGTGAGCTGTGATCATGTCCCACTGCACTCCAGTCTGGGTGACAGAGTGAGATCCTGTCTCAAAAAAAAAAAAAAGAAAGAAGGAAGGAAGGAAGAAGAGAAAGAGAGGAAAGAAAGAAAAGAGAAAAAGGAAGAAAGAAAGAGAGAGGAGTGAGGGGAGAGAGAGAGAGAGAGAAAGAAAAAGAAAGAAAGAAAGAGAGAGAAGGAAAGAAGGAAGGAAGGAAGGAAGGAAGAAAGGAAAGAAAGAGAAAAAGAAAGAAAGAATGGGAGAAAGAGAGAGAGCGAAAGAAAAGAAATCTTGCCACTTCTACCTGTAGTTTCTGAAACACTCACTTTTCTCTTGTGGGATTCTCTCTGTTGGAAGCCAGCTGCCATGGAAGGGGAGCAACCAGCCTTATACTACCATAATGTGAGGAGCCTAAGCCATGTGAAGAGGTACCATGGATGATGAGATGACATGTGAGCTAATGAACACCCAGATGTCAGAGAAGTGCCATTTTAGAAGTAGACCTTTCAGCCCCAAACTCTCCAGCTGGGGCCATGTGGGTTAGAGATAAATGACCCAGTCAAGTCATCCCTTAATTCTAGAGCTGCAAAGTCTTCAGCAAAATTAAAAGGTTGGTTAAAACCATTAACTTTTGGGGTTGTTTGTTATACAGTAATATATAACTGGAACTCTCACAGAGGAAAATGTGCAGTGAAAATAGCAAAGTGAGCTTCCTGCAGTCATAGATATTTAATACTCTTCCTTAAGGGATCACATCAATCTAGAAAAGTGTAACATGGGAATTATCTGCCAGAGTCGTATTAATTTTAATTTCCTTAATCCAAATCAGAGAAAACTTTAAACAAATTACCTGGAAATCCAGAGGCACCTGCTTTTCCTGGAAGCCCTGGTGATCCTGGAGGTCCTATAGAACCAGGTGCTCCAGGGATCCCTGGACTGCCTCTTTCACCTGGGGTCCTGGAACATCAAGTCCAGGAGGTCCTGGATCCCCCTTCTCTCCTGGTATTCCATGTAAACCTAGTTAATACAATATCAATATTAATCAGTACTGAAGTAGTTTTAAAAGATGTATCTGGTTATATTTCTAGTAAACAAGTGATAGAACCCTGTGTATAACAGACCTAAGAGTGAGTTAGAGATACTTTTGACATCATGCACACAAAATAACTGAACAATCAAGCTTTAGGATTTTCAAGCAGACTGCTCTAAGACAGTGCTTCTCAAATTATTTCTGGTGAAAGGCCAATCTTTTCTTAATTCCTAGTTAATCACGGACTAATATTTTTATAAAATACAATAAAAATTACTAAAACTGAAATAAAAAGCCAAAGATGCAAAATAAAAGCCTACCTTTTTGGTTATTATATTCAACAGATACAATTACACTATCAAATTGCTATAAAAATTTCTAAATGCTTGTTCTCAACGTTTATATTAATCCTATTGCAGACTGATAACAGTTATTCGACGACACTGGTCTACTGACCACACTTAAATTTGCATTGCTCTAATGTATTATAAATTATTAGTACATATTTCTATGAGCTCCCAAAATTATTGATTACTGAATAAGTCACTTAAATTGAACTTTTAAATCATATTTTACCTTTGTTTTGCACATCATTTTAAAAATACATTAATAATACATTACTATTAGTATTTTTTGTCATCTTTTGTTTCTCCAACCAAGACTTCACAGAAAAAAAAAATCACACAGCAAAAAATATTTAACCTTAGTAAGTTTCTGTAAGGCTGATTCTCCTCCAAAAGCAAGGTGGTTAAAAAAGAATGTGTTTATGGGAAAAGAATTAAGTTCACACTCCAAAGCCTACCAGCTGTGCGACTTACGTGAGTCACTTAACATTGATCCTCATCTGCTAAATGGGGATTATGCCATAACCAATTGGAAACTAGGGGTTGAGCCAGATGATCATTCCAAGTGTCCTTTCAACAATAAGACCTAAATTTATTGTTGAAGACTCACTGGTGATTATTTTTGTAGAGAGTAAGATGCTAGGGTTTTAAGATCTGTTTTATGTCATATTTCAGCATGGCCCTAAACTGACAAAATCCACTTTGAAGATTAGAGAATTACACTCAGTTGGCAAAGTAGCGATGGTTCCAATGCTGCCATTTTATAGCAAAAGACTATAAAAATGAGAGATTTGATATCATATTTGTGAAAGATGATATGATACCTAACAGTGAACACGATTATAGCTTTATATGGATCATTATCTATTGTTATATTATAGCTCACAAAGATTTTTAATAGTTGGGTTTTCAATATAAATAATTTATCTTTTGAAACATGCTCCGAGAGAGCAGTTCCATAAAATAAGGAAAATAAACCAAAGACTTAAATCTGGACAAATGTTTGTTTTCCATGTTTAAAGCTTTACTTTAAGATATGGCTTTTGAGGAAGAACTACAGTACCTGGTTGACCTGATGTTCAAGAGGCAGGGAATTACAGTTCAGCAGCAAGTTGAGCCCCCAAGCAGAAGTAAGTTGCAAAAAGATTCGTTAGGTTAGGGGAAAAACAACTAAGCATTTAAAGATTAGAACATAAAACTCTACAAACAGAAGTTATTAGACATTGATTCACTGTTATCATATATTAGAAATGAGTGAAAAAACTTCTTTTAGGCATTTGCTTAGATGTTCATATAGCATATTCTATAAATGAAATGTATTTGCCAATAATGCCAATAAAATATTTACATTCACAAAAGTATTACCTTTTGTTAAAGGTCAGCTTTTCAATTGTTTATCTCTGACTTAATGATTTAAATAATCATTTTGGAATTTAAGCTCCTAAAGTTTATTTCAAATTTAAAAATTAATTTAATTTTATACTACAACAGGTTGGGTATAGATAAATCAATAATTACTAGCATATGATTATGGAAAAACAGCTTGCATGCACTAGGCAAGGATTTCTTTCTTCATCGTTATTATTAGTAGTAGTAATAGCAGACATTATACTATACTTCCTTCCATAGCATGAATTTTTCCATGAATACTGTCAGGAATACACATCCTGGTAAGACCCAGGATGAAGAAGTCAATATAAATCCCAAAGTTCTGCTAAATTTCCCCACAATAACAAGAATTATATGGATATGTCTACAGATGTGATATAGGGATATATTGATGTTCTAAATTTATTGGCAGCCAAATGGAACCAGTTTATTAAAAAAGGAAAATTTCAAAAACACGTATTATGCGTGAGAACTTTCCATACATACATATACACATGCCCTCCCCCTACCCAAGGGTTTTGTAGTCTCTTAAAGTGTTAGAAAACTATTTTCTCCTTCATCTATGAAAATGACATGAATAATTCATAAACAATTCCTTGGGTTTTGCTGTTGTTGTTTTGATTCACATTAGTGGTGATGAAATTTTTTTTCCTCCTTAGCTGATTTAGCCATACGCTTTGTCCTGAGACTGGACAGGCACTATAACACATTTGATTCTGGTTATGATATGATCTGTGAACATGAAATAGAGTATATTTAACCGATCTCTAAAAAAATTCAGTAAGACAGTAATTGTGTAGGTAATGGCCAAAGAAAATAACAAGAATCAACAACCTCCATTTCTGCCTGGGTTAGTAGGTCATGAGATGAAAAATATTTTGTTTCTAGTCCTTTGGCAATTTTTCTTTTATTTCTCTGCTATGGAATGCAAAATTGATATTCAAGGGGACCTTAACTTAAAAACGTGTTAAATTGTATAGCCTGGTTTGGAAAAGAGAAAGGCAAATAGTAAAAGCTTAATTAAATAATAGAAAACTGGAGTCCAAGGAAAGCCTGAAAAGCATAATGCAAACATTCTACAATAGAGAGATAACAGTATATAATATTTTGCATTTTTTCTACTGCAAAATGAAATACAAGTATATTAAATAAGCTCATTACAAAAACATTGATAGTTAGAGTTTCAGCTATGAAAATAAGTAGGTTTGTCAAGATATAAGTAATAATCTTTCTGATTACCTTATTATTGAGATTATGGACATAAATCAGGATTTTTTAAATGAACTAAGATAATATTCTACTTTGGTGATATAAGTAAAATTTACTTAAAAAGTGAGTATATGTGCCTTGTATAAATATGAAATGTGGTCCATCTCATAGTAAAATGAAAAGTACTGTGACTTGAGAGCTTTTTTTTTTTTTTTTTTGAGACGGAGTCTCGCTCTGTCGCCCAGGCTGGAGTGCAGTGGCCAGATCTCAGCTCACTACAAGCTCTGCCTCCCGGGTTCACGCCATTCTCCTGCCTCAGCCTCCCGAGTAGCTGGGACTACAGGCGCCCGCCACCTCGCCCGGCTAGTTTTTTGTATTTTTTTAGTAGAGACGGGGTTCACCGTGTTAGCCAGGATGGTCTCAGTCTCCTGACCTCGTGATCTGCCCGTCTTGGCCTCCCAAAGTGCTGGGATTACAGGCTTGAGCCACCGCGCCCGGCGAGCATTTCTATATTAAGAGTGAATTCAATAAATTTTCATGCTAGTTCCTGTTAATTTCATTTATTTGTTGAACCATATTAATATCTTCAATTCTATGGCGATACATATATTTACAAATAGATGAAGTTAAATTCAGCATTATTACTTTTCTTCCTGCCCATCCTATTTATACTTATAAATCAATATATCTATATCTATATTACATTTATATCTATATTCATATTTATATCTATATTATATTTATCTATATATTATATTTATATCTGGTTATAAGTCCTTTGTCAGATATATAACAGAGGGAGAAAGAGAGAGAGAACATTAGATTAATAAAACATTACAGAGTATCTGGTAAATCTGAAAAAGTGTGACACATGTTAACATATTTGTATTTTGTTTAGATTCATATTAATGGTGTTCCTCTTTTTATTCTCACTCAGCTGTGACTTAAGAATTCAAAATGCTTCTAAAGGCTCATGTACTTTTGGAATTGAAACAAATGACAAAACACCATATTAGGAATGATAAGTTCATTTTATCCACCTCTGTGAAACAGCAGGGGCTGGGCGCAGTGGCTCACACTTGTAATTCCAGCACTTTGGGAGGCCGAGATGGGCGAATCACCCGAGATCAGGTGTTCGAGACCAGCCTGGTCAACATGGTGAAACCCTGTCTCTACTAAAAATACAAAAATTAGTTGGGCGTGGTGGTGCATGCATGTAATCCTGGCTACTTGGGAGGCTGAGGCAGGAGAATCGTTTGAGCCCGGAAGGTGGAGGTTGCAGTGAGCTGAGATCGCACCATTGTACTCCAGCCTGGGCAACAAGAGTGATACTCTGTCTCAAAAGAAAACAAACAAACAAACAAACAAAAAACAGCTGGTCAAACCTTTAGTAGCCAAACCTAAAAATAAGTGCTTTTTCCTGAAGATCCCTCTGCTATGCTAGTTGGACAGAATGTTTTTTCCATAACTGATAAAGCAGCTATTTTGTAACAGCCTGGTTCAAAGCAACACTCTAAGTTTTCTTAGTTTTAAATCAGTAGTGACATGTCAGGGAACATAAAAGGGTATAATGTGTCATATAATCAACTGTAAAATAGTACATAAATGAAAATAACATTTATAGGCTTTTTATATTGCTAACCCGAGTTTCTAAATTTTTAGAATAATAACAAAATATCTACTGTCATTTAAGGTCAGGAAACATATAGCCATTGCTTCAAATAAGTGTATGCACATCTGAACTCTGTATTTAAGCCTTCAGATGTATTCATGTGAATTAAGGAACAATTAAATATTTCATATTGTTTTAATTTCATAAATTATTATGGTGCTTTCAATAACACAATGATGGCCCCAAGGTGGCCTTTACTGTACCTACCTAGATTAAGATAATGAGAATTCACATCACCAGACAGCTCAGAATCCAGAAACTCAATATGCTTTCACACAAACTTAGAGGAACCATATGATTTCCTATCTATAGAGGCAAACCCATTAGGTTACGTGTTGACAAAAGACCTTTTTGAGTATCCAATATAAAATATTAAAAGTAAAGATTTGGAATGCTGATGAATTGCAAAATGATTGTTATTTTGGGGGCAAAAAGGGAAAAAATCTCAACTCACTTATTGAAAAAAAAATAAAATGAGAACGCCTAAAATATATTTTTACAGAAAGTTTTGCTGAACCCTAATTCTAGTTCTCATGTGCTAAGAAATGTTAAGAGGTTCCACAAGGGTCTATTAATGCTGCACAGCTACTCAGATCTGAAATGATCAGCACAAGAAGTTTCTAGGCCTCTGCGTCCAAGACTATGTCTAGCTCAACATTACATATCAATAATAACACACTGCAATTGCATTATTGGAAATCATCAATTTTAGATGAACTCAGAGGGCAAACATCAAGGATTAAAGTAGCTTTTATGCTGTGTCCTGTACTGTTCCACTTTTATAAAATCACACACGTAGATACATTGCTTCTTAAGCGTTGTTTCTGGAAGACCGTTTTGTAGGTTTCACTTTATTGGTGAGCTAACCAATGTATATATTATGAATGCTACAAAATGCACATTTACTCTAATCTTACCAGGTTGACCTATTGGTCCAGGAGTCCCTGGTGGTCCTGGTGGTCCCTGAACACCTATTCCTGGCAGCCCAGGAGGTCCCATTGGTCCAGGTTGTCCATTTGGTCCAACATCACCTTTAAGAAACAAATACAGTTTAAATATTAAAAGCAACACCTGAGTCACTAGTCCTTGGGAACCATATCATATTAAGCAAGAATCTTGAAAAACTGGGCATTCATTCAGCAAGATAAGTACACATAAGTATCCAGAGCAGAGGACAGGGAATTCATTAATAGTTACAACCTTATATTTTAACATATGCTGATCACTACTTCAATACTTAAATCAACTTCACAAAAAAGTACAAAAGATTACAAACCACATATTCCTTCTACTTGTAACTCATTGTGGACAGTTATATATTCATAAGTTTAAAATATATCTTCAAGTTACCTATATTTTAAGATAGATAACCTTCAATATTTTCCTTTTTACTAACTCAGGGCCATGGCTTATAAACATGTTCAAGCTTCTCCCATCATTAGTAAAACATCTCTTTGACATTAGAAACTTCACTGTCCATCTCTCCATCTTCTGACTGTCCCTCTGCCACTCTCACTTTAAACAATTTTTACATGTACTAAAATTCCGCCTTTTTAGTGTACACTTTGATGAGTTTTCACAAAGGTATATAGTCATATAACCACCACTAAAATCAAGACATAGAACATTTTCGTAAACCCAAAAAAGCCCCTGTGTGCTGTGGTCAGCTCATCCCCACATCCCAATTACCTGGCAACCACTGATCTATTTTATGTCTCACAGATTTTTCTTTCTCAGAATGTCATACAAATGCAATCATATAGTATGTAGCCTTTTGAATAGGTCTTCTTTCAATTAATACAATGCATTTGAGATTCACCCATGTTACTATGTGTATCGGTAGTTGCTTTTTGCTGCTGGGTATTAGTCTATCAGATGAATATGCACATTTTGTCAATCTTTTTGCCATTTGAGACACATTTGGGATGTTTACAATTATTGGTGATTATGCACTAAGCTGCTGTTAACGCTGTTCTACAGGTTTCTATGTGAAGCTTCACATTTTTTATGGGAGTAAAATTGTTGTGTCATGTGCAAAGACAATGTTTAACTATATAAGAAATTGTCAAACTGTTTTTCAAAGTGGCTGCACCATTTTGCGTATTAACTAGCAATGTATGCGAGTTCGAGTTACTTTGCATCCTTAGCAGCACTTTTTGTCAGTTATCCTTTTTGAAAAAAGGCCAATTCTAATATTTATGAAGTGGTATCTCAATGTGGTTTTAACCTGCATTTCCCAGATGATAAATTATACTCAGCATCTTTATATGTGCTTATTTGCCATTCGGGTGTCTTCTTTGGTGAGGTACCTACTCAAATGTTTGCTCATTTTTCCAACTATATTTTAAAATTTGGCTGTTTGTTTCCTTATTGCGTTTTGAGAGTTCATTATATAATCTGGTTATAAGTCCTTTGTCAGATATATGATATGAAAATAGTTAATTTTAATAAAGTCCAATATATCCCATTTTTCTTTTATGAACTGTCTTTTTGGTATTCTAACAAGTTTTTGCCTAACATCTGATCACAGAGTTTTCTCTTATGTTTTTTCATCTAAAACAAGGGATGACAAAGTACTTCCCATGGGCTAAATATGACCTATAGGCCTCTTTTTGTGCTGCTGACATGCTAAGAATGGTTTTTACACTTTTAGAGGGTTGTTAAAAAAAGAATATGTGACAGAGACCATAAATGTAGCCCATAAAGACTAAAATATTTACTCTCTAGCTCTTTGCAGAAAAAGTTTGCCTGCTTCTGTTCTAGAAGTTTGATAATGTTAGGTTTTGCATTTAGGTCTGTGATCCATGGGGAGCTAAATTTTGTGCAAGGTACGAAGTGCAGGTAGATGTTGTTATGTTGGTTTGCTTGTTTTTTTATTTTGCATATGGATGTCCAATTGCTTTATGTTTTATCAGCATTTGTTGAAAAGACTTATCTTTCTGTTGAAATTGCCTTAGCAACTTTGTCAAAAATTAAATATGTGGGTGTATTTCTAGACTATTATGTTACAATGATCTATTTTTCTATATTTCACATATACCACACTATTTTAGCTATTGTAGCTTTATTTTAAGTCGTAACATCAGGTACTATAAATTGTCCAACTTTGTACTTCTTTCTCAAAATTGTTTTGGCTATTCTAGGTCATTTGTTTTTCCATATAAATTTTAGAAGAAAAATTGTGTGTTCTCCTTGAGAATATTTTCAATCTATGGATTGATTTGGAGAAAACTGATATCTTAACATTATCCATGAACACAATATACCATTCCATTTATTTAGGTATCTGATTTCTGTCAACACTGTTTTATAATTTTCCACATACAAAGCCTGCACATTTTTGTTAGACCTATACATACCTAAGCACTTCATGTCATTTGATGCTATTGTAAGTTATACTGTTTTTGTTTGATTTTTATTTCTAGTTGTTCATTGATAGTATATAAAAACATAATTTATTTTTTATATATTTGCTTGGCCCTATGATCCTACTAAATTCACCTTTTAGTTCTAGTAATTTTTGTAGATTTATTAGGATTTTCTAAGTATAAAATCATGTCATCTATGAATATAGAGAGCTTTTTTCTTGCTTTCCAATCTGTATGCCACTAAACATAATGGATCAAGATTTTGCAAATGTCTTTATCATGCTAAGGAAGTTCCCTTTTATTCCTAATTTTCTGAGACTATTTTTCCAGGAATGAATATTGAAACTTATCAAATAATTTTCAGGATTTATTGAGATGGCAATATAGTTTTTTTTCTTTATTCTGTTGATATAGTAAATTACATTGATTTTCAAGATGTCGAACCAGCCTGTATTCTAAGGATAAGCCTTACTTGATTTTTACGTCTATGTTCATGAGAGATATTGGTCTATAGCTTTCGTTCTTTTTTTTTTTTTTTTTTTTTTTGAGACGGAGTCTCGCTCTGTGGCCCAGGCTGGAGTGTGGTGGCGCAATCTTGGCTCACTGCAAGCTCTGCCTCCCGGGTTCACGCCATTCTCCTGCCTCAGCTTCCTGAGTAACTGTAGGCACCCGCCACCACCCCGGCTAATTTTTTGTATTTTTAGTAGAGACGGGATTTCACTGTGTTAGCCAGGATGGTCTCGATATCCTGACTTCGTGATCCGCCCGCCTCGGCCTCCCAAAGTGCTGGGATTACAGATGTGAGCCACGGCACCCAGCCCAGCTTTCTTTTCTCATATATCTTTCCCTGGCTTTGATATCAAAATAATGCTGGCCTCATGTAATGGTTGGAAAGTGATCCCTCCACTTCGATTTTTGGGAAGAGATTGTGTAGAATTGGTGTTATTGCTTCTTTAAATAAATGTTTGTTAGAATTTACCAATGATGCCATCTGGATTTGTAGTTTTCTTTGTTGGTGGGTTTTCAACTACAACTCAATTTTTTATAAAATAGATTCCTGGATTACCTATTTCTTCTTTAGTGAGCTTCAACAATTTCTATCTTTCAGGAAATTAGTCTATTTAATCTAAGTTGTCAAATTTATAGGCATGCAGTTGCTCGTCATATTTACTTATAAAGATTTGTTGTTATCATAAATTATATACTTTTGTATTTCTTTCCACATTTCCAAGCACACAATATTTGTCACAATAATACCTTTGGATGTCATTCCTGCTGCCTGGAACACCTTTCCCTTAAGACTAAATTCAACTGTCACTGTCTATATAAAACCTCTCCAGGCACCTTAGGTAAGGCCCTGAACAAAAGTAATATATGAGGTAAACTGAATGCTTCCAAAATCATCTTTTTTTCTCTTTTGCATAATGTGATTCCAATGTTCAACCTTAAGCACATTTTCTTCCTCGTATAGATATATCATGATGAGTATTAGCCTTATTAATTTATTATTGGTCACTACATTGTTTTGAAAGTGTTGCATCAACCTTTCCTACAGTTTAGTAACTGAGTTTTAATACCCAGTCATTGGTGTGTGTTTGGTAGGTGAACTTTTATTGTGATCTGCTTGCTGAGTTTTGAGTGTAGTCTACTGATCCAAAATATTTGTGACACATATTCATAGAAGTTCCCATTGAGATAATCACTTTCATGGTGATGCCACCTAGATTTTCTCACAGTAGAGAGCAATCCCTGAGATCTTCAAGATCAGAAACTATGCATTTCAGTTTCTAGTGATTCAGGTATTACCTGGCATAGAACATAATAAATGTCTGAAGAATGAAGGAGTTACATGGCAGAATATCCCAAACATTTATTCTTCTAGCCTCTAAAGAACTGTACTCAGGTTTTAATAACTGAGAATTACTCCTGTGAGGATATGGGAATGCCATATCTTAATTTCCTTCCAAAGATTAGGCAAATACCTGTTAAATTCATGTTTAAATAACCTTCAATGCATTTCTTCACTACCACTACCACTGTGTCTCAAGAACATATATAGACAAAATATAGTGAGTGGGTAACTTCCACAGGAAGATTGTTTGCCACATATCATTTCGAATATCTTTATCTGCAATTTTTGTTGTTACAGGTCTACAGCCATGGGATATAACGGGTGGGAAACACAACTTGTAACTTTGAGTATTACAGTTTACAGCTGGCCTGAATTGTTTAGTCAAAAACAGAAAGGTATTTTTTTTAAGAGTTTATCTAAGAAGAGTTTGTATTGGGCTAGTCGGGGGCTTTTGCTGGCAGAATACAATCTAGCCTGGTTAAAATTGGATTGGGCTGTCTTACTGCTTTAATAGAAATCAATCCAACATGTTCCAGAAGCATGGCCCTGTTCAGATTATTCACTAGGAGCCAAAACATTGACGAGGGAAATCGGGTTTCTTGCAAATCAGAAAGGAAAAAAATATCCAGGTCAGCTTTACTAGTTCTATTCCTTCTCATTATTAGATAACTCAAAATCAAGGAAGTAGAAGAAACAACAGAGAAGTGGGTAAAGGATATTGGCAGTTAACAAGAAAAAAAAACTATGGCCCTTATCACATAAAAGGATGGCAAGTCTCACTCACAGTAAGATACATGCAAATTTAAACCTCTCTGAGAGTAAAGGCAAAGGATCTAATATAGCCAAAGAAATGTGTGTGTTTTTTTTAAGAACAAAGTTGGTGGGTTACATTACCTGACTTCAAGTCTTACTATAAAGCTACAATAATATAAACAGTGTGGTACTGGCTTAAGGATAGCAAAATAAATAAATAAAACAGGATTGACAGCACAGGAATAGACCAACACATATATTATTATTTGATCTGATACAGATCCCAAAGTAATCCAATAGAGAGGGGGTTATTTTAAACAAATGATGCTGAACAAAAGTTATTTGACATGTGTAATAGTTTTAAGCATAGAAACTAAAACAATAAAGCTTATAAAATAAAACATAGAATACCTTGGCAACTTTGGGGCAGGCAAATGTTTCTTAGACAAGACACAGAAAATTATAATCATATAAGAAAAAATTGATAAATGAAACTTCAATAAAATCAAAACTTTTATTCATCAAAATACACTAAGGAAATGAACAGGTCAGCCAGCCAGGGCTAAAATGCTCATAAACATATATCTAGGAAAGTGCCAGTATGTAGGATACATAAATAACACTTACAACTTAATAATAAAGTGAGAAACAAACCATTTTCCAAAATGGACAAAATATTTGAACATGTAAGTAGCTCACAAGTACATAAGAAAAGAACTTGACATCATTAGTCATCAGGGAAATGTAAATTAAAATCACAATATGATGCTACCACACACCTACCAACATTCCAAAATTTGAGAAAATGTGGAATAATGGAAATTTTTAAACCACTCTGGTGTAAATTTAAAATGGTATCACCATTTTGGAAAAAGGTCTAGTAGTTTCTAATACAACTAAGCATCCACTTATGATCCAACAAATCTGCTCGTAGTTGTTTATTGAAGCAAAATGAAATCACATATCCACAAAAAATAATTGTAAAAAATGTCTTTAACAGCTTCACTCGTAGGAGCCAAAAACTTGACACAACCCAGGTATCCATGATACAGTCATATAATAAAATACTCAATGATTTCATTGAAAGAAAAGAACTACTGATAAACATGACAACATGGATGGATCTCAAAAACATGCTGAGCGAAAGAAGCCTTAGAAAGAAAGTACATGGCCGGGCGCGGTGGCTCAAGCCTGTAATCCCAGCACTTTGGGAGGCCGAGACGGGCGGATCACGAGGTCAGGAGATCGAGACCATCCTGGCTAACACGGTGAAACCCCGTCTCTACTAAAAAATACAAGAAAACTAGCCGGGCGAGGTGGCGAGTGCCTGTAGTCCAAGCTACTCGGGAGGCTGAGGCAGGAGAATGGCGTGAACCCGGGGGGCGGAGCTTGCAGTGAGCTGAGATCCGGCCACTGCACTCCAGCCTGGGCGACAGAACAAGACGCCGTCTCAAAAAAAAAAAAAAAAAGAAAGAAAGTACATACCATATGATTCCATTTATAAGGAGTTCTAGAACAGGCAAACTAGCTTACGATGAAAAAATCAACAGTATAGTTGCCACTGTGGATGATGGGAAAGGGAGTGACTGGAAAGGGGCATAAGGAAATTTCTAAAACAACATCTTGATAAGGATTTGTGTTATACAAGTGTATGCACTTGTCAAAATCCAGTAAATGTACCCTTAAGATTTGTGCATCTCATTTAATGTGAATTATATATCAAAAGAAAAGTAATATACAGCTATGGAATGTTAGTTATGTTATGCATGCTGAAGTATTTAGAGAGAAGTATATAGCTGTTGTAATTTATTTTGAAATGCATCAAAAATAGATGAATGGATGGAGATAGGGATGGATAGATATGTGACACAGCACACACAGTAAAATGTTGACAGTAAAATATCAGTGATGGGTATATAGTAGTCCCAATAAAGTTCTGTCTACTTTGTTTTTTTGAAATTTTAAAAAATAAAACGTTGGCAGGGAGATAAAAGGTTCATTGTAGAATCTGGGTGGTAGATATACAGCTGTTAACTGTACTATTATTTTTCGCAGTACTTAAAACTTTTTCACAATAAAATGTTTAAAAATATACTTAGAAACCCACTTACTTCATCAGATTAGCAAAAATCCAAGAGTTTGTCAGCATACTCACTTATCAAGGCTATGGGGAAATACACTCATACATTGTAGGTGGGAGTGTAAAATGGTGCAAATTGAGAGGAATCTGACAATATTCAGAGATGCATTTACCCTTTAATTCAGAAAATCCTTTTTTATCACTTTATTTTACTATTATACCTGAACACATCTGAAATAATATGCCTGGAAGATTATTCACTATGACATTATTTGTAATAAATGATTGGCAAAAATCCAGTTTAGCAACTAGCAACTGGGATGAACTATGGTATATCCACGCAATTTAACACTATGCACCTATTTTCAAAAAGTCAAGATCTCTGTCTATTGATATGGAGTGATCTCCAGGATACAAATTAAAGGAAAATAAGTAAAGTGCAAATAAAGCCAAAAGATAATACTTTCTCCTTTAAGAACAGAGAAAATAAAAAAAATTATTGGCTAGTATTTATGTAAGAAACACGGGAAGGATCCCAGCACTTTGGGAGGCGGAGGCGGGTGGATCACGAGGTCAGGAGTTCAAGACCAGCCTTTGCCAACATGGTGAAACCCCATCTCTACTAAAAATACAAAAATTAGCCAGGCCTGCTGGCATGCATCTGTAATCCTAGCTACTCGGGAGGCTGAGGTAGGAGAGTTGCTTGAACCTGGGAGGCGGAGGTTGCAGTGAGCCAAGATCGTGCCACTGCACTCCAGCCTGGGAGACAGAGCAAGACTCCGTCTCGGGGTGGGGGCGGGGGGAAGAAAGGAAAATAAAAAAATAGTTACATAAGAGGATGAAAAGGAACAAAGGGATGAAGATGGGTTGGAAGGAAGACTTCTCAGTGTTACTTCATAACATATATGATTGTATTTTTTTTTTTTTTTTGAGAGGAAGTCTCACTCTGTTGCCCAGGCTGGAGTGGCTCACTGCAACCTTTGCCTCCCAAGTTCAAGTGATTCTCCTGCCTCAGCCTCCCAAGTAGCTGGGATTACAGACATGTGCCACCATGCCCAGCTAATTTTTGTATTTTTGGTACAGACGGGGTTTCGCCATGTTGGCCAGGATGGTCTTGAACTCCAGACCTCAGGTGATCCACCCATCTTGGCCTCCCAAAGTGCTGGGATTACAGGCGTGAGCCACCGTGCCCGGCCATGATTTTATTATCTATTCAATAAAATAAAAGACAAAAATAATCAATGAAGGATTGAAAAAAATGTGTAGCAGTAACAGAATGGTAGCATGGGGTTTCCAGTTAATTGGGCTTATCACCCATAAACTTTCCCAAAGGTGTCAATTTCTATAAAAGTTAAAAGCAAATTGAGATGTAGTGACAGCCTCCATACCTTTTGGTCCAGGGAGCCCATCTACGCCAGTGCGTCCTGGAGGACCTGGAGGTCCTGGGAAACCACGATCACCTTTTGGACCAAGTGTTCCTTTGAAACCTGGAAGTCCTGGTGGCCCAGGTGGCCCAGGTAATGCAAATCCTGGTTCACCCTTGAGCATATAGATGACAAAACACAACAAAAACTCCCGTGACTTTTCTGGTCCTTATTGTTTACCACAGATAATTCAATGCCAAAAATACAAGACAGTACTTTTCTTTCCATGGGGGGAGAGGAGAAGATAATTAAATCAAAAGTAATTGTATGTTGGAGAAAACATATGGAAGGATGGGAAACAGGGTTTAGTAAAACAAATTAGATGATTTGGACTGGTTTCAGGATAAAAAAAAAACTGAGAGAGCATGAAATTAAAAACAGACTATCCTTATAGGGAAATATGATTATAGGCTGAGTATTAGATAATACTAAACAATTATTTTTAATTTTATTAAGTACAATAACAACATTGTGTTTTTGTATAAAATGTCAATTTATTTAGAGATGAATGCTGATGCATTTATAAGTGAAATGATACTGTGTTGAGATTTGGCTAAAATATTTGAGCAAAGTAAAAACGAATAGATGAAGCAAATGTTATAAAATCATAATAATTTTGAATCTGGGTGATGGATATATGAAAGCTCTTTGTATTATTCATTTTACTTTCATTTTCATTTGAAAATGTTCATAATAAAAAGAACCAACCAATAGAGAAGTGGTTTTCTCAGGAGAACTGGTGTCATGGTTAACTGTTTTTCCCATGAAAAATAAGTAATAATTACAAAACACAGGAGGTTTAAATCAATTACGCACAGATAAAATATATAGGAATAGTCACGATAATTACATACCACAGCAATTTGCTGAAGGTTGACTGAGGAAAGCTTAACATTAGATAAGAAATAATAAAAGGAAAGAAAAGTAATTCAAACACAGTATTATTTATTATTAGTATTACTAAGTCAATTGTCATGATTTGCATTATCTATCTGTAATGGAATTGAGACAGAGGGCAACAGTATAGGAAGGTCTGGAAATGATATTCAACACCATTTCAACCAGTCATCACACAGGCATGAACAGAGGTGACATGGGATGATGACTCTATAGAGATGCACAGAAGGAGCTGACCATCGTACAGGCATACCTTGTGTGTCATTTTGTTGTGCTGCACAGACATTGCATTTTTTACAAATTGAAGGTATGTGGCAACCCTACATTGAACAGGTCTATCAGTGCAATTTTCCAATAGTATGTGCTCACTTTTTGTCTCTGTGTCACATTTTGGTAATTGTCACAATATTACAAACTTTTAAATTGTTATTATATCTGTTATGGTGATATGTGATCACTGATGTTACCATTATAATTGTTTTAGGATACCATAAACTGTGCCTGTATAAGATGGTGAACTTAATAAAAAAATGTTGTAAATATCTGACTGCTACACTGATCAGCCATTTCCCCTGCATCTCTCTCCCTCTCCACAGGTCTTTCTATTCCTTGAGACACAACAATATTGAAATTAAGCCAATTAATAACACAACAATGGCCTCTAAGTGTTGAACTGAAAGAAAGTCACACATCTCTCGCTTTAAATAAAAAGCTGGAAATAATTAAGCTTAGTGAGGAAGGCATATCAAAAGCTAAGGTAGGTTGAAGGCTAGGTCTCTTGCACTAAACAGTTAGCCAAGTTGTGAATGTGAAGGAAAAGTTCTTTAAGGAAATTAAAAATGCTACTCCAGTGAACACACAAATGAGAAGAAAGTAAAACAGCCCTATTGCTGATATGGAGAAAGTTTGAGTGATCTGGACAGAAGATCAAACCAGCCATAACATTCCCTTAAGCAAAAACCTAATCCAGAGCAAGGCCCCAACTTCAATTATCTGAAGACTAGAGGTGAGGAAGCTGCAGAAGAACAGTTGGAAGCTAGCAGAAGTTGGTTTGTGAGGTTTAAGGGTAGAAGCTGTCTCCACATCATAAAAGTGTAAGGTGAAGCAGCAAATGTTGACATAGAAGCTACAGCAAGTTATCCAGAAGATCTAGCTAAGATCATTGATGAAAGTGACTACACTAAACAACAGATTTTTCATGTTGATGAAACAGCCTTCTATTGGAATAAAATGCTCATAGGACTTTCATAGCTAGAGAAGATAAGTAAATTACTGGTTTCAAAGCTTCAAAGGGCAGGCTGACTCTATTTTTAGGGACTAATGCAGCTGGTGACTTTAAGTTGAAACCAATGCTCATGTACTATTCTAAAAACTCTAGGACCCTACGAATTATGGTATATCTACTCTGCCTGTGCTCTATAAGTGGAACAATAAAGCCTGGATGACAGCAGATGTATTTACAGCATAGTGTACTGGATATTTTAAGCCCACTATTGAGACCTACTCCTCAGAAGAAAAGATTCCTTTCAAAATTTTACTGCTCATTTACAATGCACCTAATCACCCAAGAGCTCTGATGGTGATGTGCAAAGAGATTAATGTTCTTTTCATGCCTGCTAACACCATACCCATTCTGCAGCCCATGGATCAAAGAGTAATTTTAATTTTCAAGTCTTATTATTTAAGAAATACATTGTGTAATATATAGCTGTCATAAATAGTGATTCTTCTTATGGATCTGGCAAAACACATTGAAAACCTTCTGAAAGGGATTTCATTCTAGATGTCATGAAGAATATTCAGGATTCATAAGTGGTCAAAACATCAATATTAACAGGAGTTTGGAAGAAGTTAATTCTAACTCTCACAGATGACTTTGAGGGTTTCAAGACTTCAATGGAGGAAGTAACTGCAAATGTGGTGGAAGTAGCAAGAGAACAAGAATTAGAAGTAGAGCCTGAGATATGAATGAATTGCTGCAATCTTAGAATAAAAGTAGAACAGATGAGCAGTTGCCTCTTATGAGCAAAAGTGATTTCTAGAGATGGAATCTACCCCTGGTGAAGATGCTGGGAACAGTGTTGAAATGACACTAAAGGACTTGGAATATTATATAAACTTAGTTGATAAAGCAGCAGCAGGGTTTGGCAAGACTGATTCCAATTTTGAAAGAGGTTCTACTGTGGGTAAAATACTATCAAACAGCACCGTATGCTGCAGAGAAATCTTTTCTGAAAGGAAGAGTCAACTGATGTGGCAAACTTCATTGCTGTCTTATTTTTAAAAATTGCCACAGCCTTGGAGAGGATGTGGAGAAATAGGAACACTTTTACACTGTTGGTGGGACTGTAAACTAGTTCAACCATTGGGGAAGACAGTGTGGCGATTCCTCAAAGATCTAGAACTAGAAATACCATTTGACCCAGCCATCCCATTACTGGGTCTACCCAAGGGATTATAAATTATGCTGCTATAAAGACACATGCACACGTATGTTTATTGCAGCACTAACTCACAATAGCAAAGACTTGGAATCAACCCAAATGTCCATCGATGATAGACTGGATTAAGAAAATGTGGCACATATACACCATGGAATACTACGCAGCCATAAAAAAGGATGAGTTCATGTCCTTTGTAGGGACATGGATGCAGCTGGATACCATCATTCTCAGCAAACTATCACAAGAACAGAAAACCAAACACTGCATGTTCTCACTCATAGGTGGGAATTGAACAATGAGATCACTTGGACACAGGAAGGGGAACATCACACACCAGGGCCTACTGTGAGGAGGGGGTAGGGGGGAGAGATAGCATTAGGAGATATACCTAATGTAAATGATGAGTTAATGGGTGCAACACACCAACATGGCACATGTATACATATGTAACAAACCTGCACATTGTGCACATGTACCCTAGAACTTAAAGTATAATTAAAAAATAAAGTAAAATAAAACAGCATGGGAGGCAAAAAAAAAAAAACACACACACAACTAATTGTTTTCAACAAAATAGATTGTATTTTAATGGAAAAAAAAATTGCCACAGCCACCCCAGCCTTCAGCAACCATCACCCTGATCAGTGGGCAGCCATCAATACTGAGTCAAAACCCTCCCCCAGCATAAAGATTATGACTTGCTGCAAGCTTAGATGATTGCTAAAATTTTTTAGCAATGAAGTATTTTTAATTAAGGTATGCATTTTTTTTTAGACCTAATGCTATTGCACCCTTTAAAAACTACAGTATAGTGTAAACATAACCTTTATATGTATTCGGAAACAAAAAAAAATTGTATGATTCACTTTATTTTGATATTCACTTTATTGTGGTGGTCTGGAACTAAACCTGCAATATCTCCAAGGTATGCCTGTATTCTCTAATCAAAGAACTGGGCACTCAAAAATAGGTACAGAATTTTTTTTTTTTTTTCCTCCAAATGTGACCTCTTGGACTATTAAAGATGATTTGGGGTTAAATATATTTTTTAAATGGAAATATAATAAGTTATTTTATCTATATATTTCTAGTAAAGACTTGGGACTTGGGATGATATCTGAGTCAAAATAGAGAGCTAGAAATAAGGAAGGTGGGAAAGATAAGAAAATGAGAAGGACTAAATAAAAATGTCCCAGACCTTTGGTCCTGGAAAGCCAGGTGGCCCAGGAGGGCCTTCTAGACCAATTCTTCCAGGTGTCCCAGGTGCTCCTGGAGGTCCTGGAATTCCAGGAAAGCCTGTAAAATGATAAGTCATTTTTTAACCACCAAAGGAAAGACACTTTAAGAAAGATATTCAAATTCCCAAAGCCACATTCTAATCATGCTTAGTGACAACAGTAAGATGTTAAAAGCACAATGACATATACTACCTAAGATTAAGCCTTACAATCCCCTCAATCACCTTACATTCCTCTTATTTTCACATAGAGCTAATGTATGTGGAACATATGCTTTTCTGAAGAAAATGAGGGCTATTATATAATAAGATAGAATTAAATTTTAAGGAATGAATTCCACACAAAAATGCCCAAGAACTTTTCTTCTGCTTATATCTGGATATAGTATGACAAAGGGCCTACCATATAATTTTGGAAATGGACTAAAACTAACTGCAGATATTATAGATACATATACACATAAAATCAAACCTGATACTTTTGAAAGCATTTTGTATAAATGAGTAAAGATATATTTAAGAACTGTCCTCAGACCACTGTGTGCTCTTGCCATTTGTAAGAATAAATTCTGTGAGGAATAAAGCAGAACTGAAGCATAAGCCCTAAAAAATTTCAATAAATCAAGAAAATATTATTTAGCATAAAACATTACTTGGCTACACATGTGCAATAAGTCTGTTTTCTATTTAAAAAATCCATTAACTCAATAAATAACAAGTGTATACTATGTGTTAGGAACTGTTCTAAACCCTGAGAATACTATGGTGAACACAAAAGACAATTCCTGTAATTTCTAAGCTTATATATCACTTTTGCATATCTAAAATGTAGATATTTTCCTGTCTGGACTGTTTTAGATAAAGATAATGAATGAACTTACAATGAAAATACACTAAGATTTTTTATTTACCTTCTTTATAGTACAGAGAAAAAAGGTACAATTAATATATTTTATTTGTTGAATGAATTTTATCAAAGAATAACATCATGCTAATCTTCTGAGCTACCCTGCCTGCTGCCCATTCCAACATACCTTTAGGACCAGGTGGTCCAGGAAGCCCAATTCCAGGGATACCTGGTTCTCCTTTGCTACCAGGTATCCCTGGCAAGCCTGGTTGCCCTGGGAGTCCAGGGTCACCTATGGAGAAAGAGCAGTTATGGAAAGGAAAACGTTCAAAGAAAGAAGCCGCCAGGGCTGGGTGCAGTGGCTCACGCCTATAATCCCAGCACTTTGGGAGGCCGAGGCAGGTGGGTCACCTGAGGTCAAGAGTTCGATATCAGCCTGGCCAACATGGAGAAACTCCGTCTCTACTAAAAATACAAAAATTAACTGGGCGTGGTGGTGGGCGCCTGTAATCCCAGCTACTCGGGAGGCTGGGGCAGGGAGAATTGCTTGAACCCAGGAGTTGGAGCTTGGTGCAGCAAGCCAAGATCACCCCACTATACTCCAGCATGGGTGACAGAGCAAAACTCCGTCAAAAAAAAAAAAAAAAAGCCATCAGTGTTGAAGATACTTTGAAATAAATTCCTCACATACCTGGAAGACCTACTTCACCATCTCTGCCTGGGTTACCAGCAAGCCAGGCTTCCCTGGCTGGGTTATAGTCTGACCTGGATCCCCTTTAGGACCTGAAAGCAAGAGTAAATCAGTGGTAAATGAGAAGTATTTACTCAACTAAAGGTCTCTTTTTAATTAAAAACAAAAAAGAAAATTATCAGTAATGTTTTGAAAATGTAAACTAACAAAAATTCACAAGAAAAACAATCTTCCACTATATATTCAAGAAAGATATAAAACAGAAGGATAGAATTTCAAAAAGAAAAAGGATATGACAGTCTTAAGGACTTCCATGATTCAAGATGTATAGAACATGGCTATAGATGTATTATATCCATGAACAAGATGTATTCAACATGGCTAGATTAAGAGATACTGATATAGCTGGTAAAGCATTATTTCTAGGTATGTCTGTGAGGCTGTTTCCAAAAGAGACTGACATTTGAATCAGTGAAATGTATAAGGATGATCGACCCTCACCCAATGTGTGTTGGTACCATCCAATCAGCTGAGGGACCGGATACAACAAAAAAGGCAGAAAAAAGGTGAATTCACTGCTCTCTCTCTTTTGAAACTGGTACACCCATCCTCTCCTACCCTTGGACATCACAACTCCGGGTTCTCTGGCTTTCAGATTCTGGGACTTGTACTAGCAGCCACTCAGGTTCTCAGGCATTCAGACTAGGACTGAGCCAAGCTACTGGCTTCCCTAGTTCTTCAACTTACAGGTGACCTACTGTGGGACTTCCCAGCCTCCATAATCATGTAAGTCAATTCCCATAATAAATCACCTCTTATCTATCTATCTGTTTATCTATCTATCTATCATACCCATCTGTCCATCCATTTTAGAAAACCCTAAAACAGGGTGTTATCTATATAAGTATTTTTAAAATGTAGGCCAAAAGAGCATTAAAAATCAAACTGTAGTAAACAAGGAAAATACTTCTTTTGGCTAATAGGTACATTTAGGTTTTACACGTACAAAGTTCAAGTATATCTACTTCTTATTAATGGAAACATGAACTTGAAATGGGCTCAAGAAAAAAAAAAAGATTTCCTAAACATGACACAAAAAGCACTAACCATGAGAGAAAAGATTGATAATTTTGATGATGTGAAAGTTGTTTTCTGCTCATTGAAGACACCATACAGAGTAAAAATGTCAAGCCACAATAGGTAAAGATTTCTTTTCACAAAATACGTAGGTAACTAAGAACTAATACACAGAATATATAAAGAACTCCTCTAAATCAATAAAAAAAATCCAATATAAAATTGGTCAAAGTACTTGATTAGGCATTTCACAAAAGCAAATTCAAATGACCAATAAACACATGAAAAGGTGCTAAACTTTAATATAATCAGAGAAATGCAAAATATCACACTCAATAGATTGGCAAAAAGGTAAAAGTCTGACAATACAAAATGTTTCCAAGGATGTAAATCAATATAAAATGTTCAACACTGCCTGTGGTAGTTAAAAATTGGTACAATTGGTCTGGATATAGTTTGTAATTATCCACTCAAGTGGAAGATGCACTTATCCTATGCTTTGAAAATGCTAATCTTAAACACATACCCTAGCCCAGGTATTGGTAAGCATTCTGTGTAAAGGACCAGAGTAAATACTTTAGGCTTTGTGAACCATACGGTCTCTGTAGTAACTACTCAACTCTTCAGTTGTAGTGCAAAAACAACCACAGACAAGGTGAATGGTTGTGGAAGTGTTCACATAAAACTTTTATTTATAACAGGTGGTAGGCTGGATGTGGTCCATGGACTGTAGTTCTATAGTTTTCCAACTCTTGCCCTAGAGAAGTGTGAGCACATGAACACAAGGAGATATAGGGATCTATCTATCTACCTATCTATCTATATGACTGTACACAGAAGCATTATTCATAATAGATCCAAACTGTAAATAACCCAATTGACCATTAGCAATAGAATGGATCAATCAACTGTAACACACACACACAAACACACACACACACACACAAACATACATACAATGAAATACTATATAGCAATAAAAATGAACATACTATATATAGCCACACAAAAAGTTAATATAGAAAACACTTACCCTATGATTCCTTTAACATGAAGTTCAAAAAGAAACAAAATTAAAATACTCTGTTTAAAAATGCATACAGAGGTCACAAAATAGAGGGGTAATGGAAGAAAATTATGTAAAAGTCAAGACAGTAGAGAGGAAGAAGGGAATTGTGATTAGGAAATGACAGGGAGAAAAGGTTAGGGGTTTCTAGGATGCTGGTAACATTGTATTTTTTGATGTGTGTGGTAGTTACCTGTGTGTTTCTGCTATAATTATTTATTAAACTTTGCATTATGTATCATGGACTTAAAAAGAACAAAATTAACAGTAACAATGAAACAGTCAGAGAAGATTTAAAGAGAAACCCCCTTACAAAAAACATTGTGATCCCTTGCTAAGATGCTCCGAAGAGTTCAAATATAAATGGCCAGGGAATCACACCTCTTGGGAAAGGAAGCCATGAGTAGCCACAACATAACAAATTTCTGTTTTTAAGCACCAAATTTAAAACAAAACACAGTAGACTTACCTGGTATTCCTGGCTGGCCTGGATTTCCTGCCACACCTTGTATGCCTTTTTCACCTACTGGGCCTGGAGGGCCAAAACCAGGAGGACCCATAGGCCCTATATTCCCTGGGAGGCCTGGTAAACCTGGGTTCCCAGGGGGACCTCTTTCACCCTTAAAAGTAATTCCACCCTAAAAAGGGAAAAGTTTAATACAGAAACATATAGATACAACAACTATCTGTAGGTTGGTACTGAATACAACTGGGGAAAGGCTATAGCCATAAATAGTTCTTCTTAAAAGCTATATAAGTGAGTGGTATTATAGGATGGTATGTGTGATCATTCCACTTACTCATTCCGCCAACAAATATTTTTGGGCTCCTACTATGTGTCAAGTGCTGGTGATACAACAGAAAACCAAAAATACAAAAAAATCTCTGGCTTTATGCAGCTTACATTTTAGTGTAAGTCAGAAAGGTTATAGTCTAGATAACATTATAAAATATCACTTCCTACCTAAATATCCTGGGCTGTGTGCTATGTACAAAGTAAGATTGTTCATTTATGTTAAGTCTTTCAGTTCTGTGGCACATTGAACATGGCTATCTACTTGTACTGATCTCTAAGCTTACTATATATATATGTGTGTGTGTGTGTGTGTGTGTATAGAGAGAGAGAGAGAGAAAGAGAGAGACAGAGAGAGAGAGAGAGAAACAAGTTAAATTGCTGGTTATGAGGTTTATTTATTTATTTATTGTGATGGAGTTTTGCTCTTGTTGTCCAGGCTGGAGAGCAGTGGTATAATCTCGGCTCACTGCAACCTCTGCCTCCCGGGTTCAAGTGATTCTCCTGCCTCAGCCTCCCAAGTAGCTGGGATTATAGGCGCCCACCACCATGCCCGGCTAATTTTTGTGTTTTTGGTACAGACGGGGTTTCACCATGTTGGCCAGGCTGGTCTCGAACTCCTGACCTCAGGTGATCCGCCCACCTCAGCCTCACAAAGTGTTGGGGTTATAGGCGTGAGCCACCATACCCAGTCATGAGGTTTAAATAAACCCAGGGAAAGATATGTGGGGGTTAAGAGATGGGGAACCTTATACTGTCTCATAAACATCTTAACCTCCTGCCCACCTATTCATAGAAAATATTATTCAATATTAAAGGGTTAAGAAAAATAAGTTTACAAAACAAGTGAAAGAAAAGAGTAGTGAAGAAACCCTACATAGTCAGTAACAGTGTGCCATTACTGTATGGTCACACTGTTTTAAGCATTGATTGGTGTTTATCTCAGCATCAGCCCATCCTTTGAGTTAACTTAGAAAACATTTCTAAGTGAAAATTTAACATCACAAAACGAAAAACATCGAACCAACTCACAGGCTCTCCTTTCGGGCCAGGAAGCCCTGGCAATCCATCCTGTCCAGGAGTGCCAGGTAAACCAGGAAGCCCTGGAGCTCCAGGGGAACCCAACTCTCCTTTGTCACCCTTCATTCCTGGAAAAGTGAGGATATCACCAGGTTCACCTTTAGATCCAGGAAAGCCTGGAGCACCTGGAGCTCCTGGAATGCCCTGAAGTGGGTAAGGAAAACAAGAGAAAGAGTGGAAAAAGAAGAAAGAGAAAAAGAAAATCAGTTTCTTTTTTTCTAACATTTTCTTCTCTCCAGTTTACCCCTTCAACCCACCCAATAACATTTAATGTACAAAGGGCTGAATCAAGTGAGGCATATGAGTCAGGAATAGTCAAGGAATCAAATAAAGTACAACTTAATAGAAAAATGAATTATATGTGTGTATGTATATGAATAATTGAAAATCAATGTGTAAAATGCCTTCCTTCTACTTCTTTTTGTTTTATAATATACTCAAAACTTACTGGTAATCCTTTGGAACCAGTTGCACCAGCTTGTCCTTTTTCACCTTTCTGTCCAGGGAAACCAAGGGATCCTAACACACACACATACACACACACACACACACATATGATAATGTAAGCTTTGAGCTTGAACTCCTGAAAAGCTCATACAGAAATCATCAAGTCAGAAAGTAAAGTTTTTAAAATAAGAATCCCATTCAATCCCATTTAAGTCACATTTGTATTTTCCTTTTATGTTCTCAAAATGAGATAATCATCCTTTTTTAAATAAATTTAACATTTCATGTTACATACAATATTGTATCCTAAGAAACTTCCAACTCCAAAGCAGTCCTTCTCAGACCTTGCAACTACCAAATACTATGCACAACGTTTCCTGGGTTCCTATGATGTTTTCATTGCCAAAGGGAGAAAAAGATAATGAAAAGGTCTGAATATCTTTGTTCTGACTTATGCAGTTTTCGTAGATCCTTACCAGTCCTTCTTTGGTTTGTCATTCCCTGAAATTTGGTTTATGAGAAATATTTTTTTTTTTTTTTTTTGAGACGGAGTCTCGCTCTGTCGCCTGGGCTGGAGTGCAGTGGCCGGATCTCAGCTCACTGCAAGCTCCGCCTCCCGGGTTTCCGCCATTCTCCTGCCTCAGCCTCCCGAGTAGCTGGGACTACAGGCGCCCGCCACCTCGCCCGGCTAGTTTTTTGTATTTTTTAGTAGAGACGGGGTTTCACCATGTTAGCCAGGATGGTCTCGATCTCCTGACCTCGTGATCCGCCCGTCTCGGCCTCCCAAAGTGCTTGCAGCTCAAAGACTAGAGGAAACATTACTAAAGCAGTGGTTCTCCAAATGGATCCCTGGACCAGTGGCATCATCACCACCTGGCTACTAATTAGAAATGCTAATTCTTGAGCCTTCATCCAGGTCTACTGAATCAGAAACTTTGAGAGTGAGGCTCCGCAGTCTGGGCTTCAAAAAGCCCTCCAGGTGATGCACTCTCAAGTTTGAGAACCATGAGACTAGAGGTACAAGGCTAGATTACTAACGTCCGATAATGTCTAAAAGATTTGTTGAAAGTATTCCCAAACTCCAAATGAATTGGTGCCCTTCATAGACTCACTAGACAGAAAGGTAAGAGATCTGGTGTCTATTCCCAGCCCTGACTCAACATAAAGTGTAATTTCAAGAGAATACTGGGATATCCTAAGGGGCAGTTAAATGAAACAGTTGAGGGTCTGACAGATATCACATACAGTTTTGACTGGAAAGGGGGATAGATGAGTTATACATAGAGAGAGGAATACTGGCAGTTGATTGTCAAACTCTGATAGAACCCCTATTTCTGAACGACAACATGTGATACACCCCCAATGACTGGAATCTCTACCACTGGAAACTATATTCAGGGGCTAGGTATTATGAACTTTTCTCCCAGTATTCTGGAAAAAAGAAGTCTGACTCTGTATAAGTGATTTGTTTCTTCATATGGAAAATGGGGAAGATATATTTCCTGAAATTATATTGTCAAAATGCTTTAATAGAAAATGTTGGTAGCTTCAGGTATTAGAAACAAGAGCATAATTATTTTGATAACAAATAGAGGCATTTCATACTGAATTATTTATAGATATGAGTGACTAGCTATAAAAATGAGAAACTGGTAATATTCTAAAAGTATAAGCTCAACAAAATCTAGCCAAAAAATATTTAGAAGGTTGCCCTGAGGCAGAATGGTTTACCTGGAGGACCTGGGAGACCTGGCAAACCAGGTTGACCTGGAGGCCCTGAAATACCAGTTCCAATGCAGTTGAAGCAAGTGTCACCTTTGTCACCTAGTGAAATCGTAATAAGAAACAAATGTTACTGAAAGGGGTACATATACCTTCAATAGACAGGTTCTAAAAATGTCAGCACTAAGGGACAGCATTTCCACTTAATGGTGGAATTGGAGAAGCCTATATCCTGAATCAATTTATGACAAATAAATTGCTGAGTGCTCACTGTGTGCCAAGAACTGTTCCAGATGCTTGTGTTACATTGGTGAGCAAAAGATAAAAGTCATGGATAAAAATTCAGGTCCACATGCCTCACATTCTACCAGGGGAAAGGGATAATAATCAATAAAGGAAATGAATTATCAAAATGTATATATGAAATATTTTAATATAATATTAAGTATAGGCAGGGTGTAGTGGCTTATGCCTGTAACCCCAGCACTTTGGGAGGCTGAGGAAGGCAGATAACTTGAGGTCAGGAGTTCGAGACCAGCCTGGCCAACATGGCGAAACCCCATCTCTACAGAAAAAATAAAAACATTAGCCAGGCATGGTGGTGCATTCCTGTACTCGCCAGGTACCCAGGAGGTTGAGGTGGGAGGACTGCTTGAGACTTAGGAGATCAAGGCTGCAGTGAGCTGTGATTACACCACTGCACTCCAGATTGGGTGACAGAGCAAGACCCTTTCTAAAAAAAATTAAATATATATTAAATATTTAATATGCTTTAAAAGATATTATTTTTATAGGAAAAAATAGAACTACATAAGTAGTATTGAGTATGCCAGGGAAGGGTGGAGGATTGCAATTTTAAATAGGGTAGTCAGGATAGACTTGATTGAGAAGTTGATATATGATAAAACTATACTCAGGGAAGGGCGGGGGGTTGCAATTTTAAATAGGGTAGTCAGGATAGACTTGATTGAGAAGTTGATATATGATAAAACTATACTCAGGGAAGGGCGGGGGGTTGCAATTTTAAATAGGGTAGTTAGGATAGACTTGATTGAGAAGTTGATTTGTGATAAAACTTAAAGGACATGACATGTGCATAAGAGTGTAGAACATTCCAAGCAGAAAGAATAGCCATGTTTGGTATATACAAGGAACAGCAAGCCGACCAGATTACTAGAGCAGAATGAGGGAGGGGAACAAGGTCAGAAAGTTGACAGTTTACAACAAATGGCATATAGGCATATAAGAAACATAAAGGCTGTGGTTTTTACTGTGAGTGAAATGAGAATCTAGTAGAAAATTTTTTTTAAAAAAGCAACTTGTTATAACTTAAGTTTTTAAGGGATGACTCTAGCTGCTATGTTAATAGCCTCTAAAGGCAATGATGGAAACAGGGTAACCACTTAAGTGGCTACTGTCGCAACGATCTAGGAGAGAGATGGTGGTAGCTCATCCCAGAGTGACTGCAATGAAAATGATGAGAACTGGTTAGATTATAGACATATCTGAAAGTAGAGTCAATGAGATGCTCTCATGGATCATATATGAAATACAAAAGAAGAGGGGAATCAAGAATGACTCTAAGGTTCTCAGCATGAGCAACTAGAAGACTAAAGTGGCCTGCTTTTTAAGTAAGAAGCATAAGATGTGAGTGGAGCAACTATGGGGAGGAGGTGGCAGAAATCAAGACTTCAGTTTGATCAGGAGGTCAAATTCAAAATGTTGACTAGGCAAATGGATACACAAATCTAGAGGAAAAGAGTTATATCTGGATAGGAGGCATAAATTTGGAAGTCATGGGCAATTAGGTGGTATTAACAATCACAAGACTGAATAAATGAGTTTAGATAGAAAAGAAGAACAAGGACTCAATCTTGGAGCATTTTAAACTTAAAAGTTGGATAGATAATTCTAAAATACATACAAAAATGCAAAGAACCTAGAATATCCAAGACTTACAATAAAGCCACAGTAATTAAGATAGTATCGTATTGGTGCAAGGAGAGACTAATGAAACAACAGAAGAGAATACAGCAGTCAGAAACAGACCTACACACATATGGTCATATGATCTCCAAAAAAGTGCTAATGCAATTCATCGGGGTAATTGATGATCTTTTGTGCTACAGTACCGACTCAACTGGACATCCATATGGGAAAAATGAACTTTGATCCCTACTCCAAACTATACACAAAAAATAATTGAAGAAAGATCAAAATGTGAAAGGTAAACAATAAAGTGTCTAGAAGAAAACACAGAAGAATATCATAAGGCCTTTGAGGTAAGTAAAGATTTCTAAAACGGTGCATAAAAAGTACTAACGATAAAATAGGACATTGATTAATTTGATTTCATTTAATTAGCAACTTTTGTTAAACAAAAGTTAACAAAAGAGAAGATAGTTTTAATACATATATCCAATAATAAAATTAAAGATAAACACAGGCACTTTACAAAAGAGAATATAAAAACCAAAAGAAAGTAGTTCATAATCAAGTCACTAAGCAAATGCTAACAAAAATCACTTTGGAACATGGTTTGGTAATATCTATGAAACAAAACCTACACCTACCCTGTAACCCAGCAATTCAATTTCCAGATATATCTCCAATAAAAATTAGTGTGTATATCCTACAAAAAATACATGTACAAGAATATTTATGACAGCTTTATTCACAATAGCTCCAGACCAAATGTCCATCAACACTAGAATACTGAGGTAATGTGCAGTGGAAAACCAAAGAATGGTGGAAAAATACTGCAACAAACAAAAACATAGATATATCTCACATATATTATATTCAGCTAAAGAAACCAGACACAAAAGAGCTCATACAGTATAATTCCATGTATACAAAGTTCAAGATTAGGCAAATTAATATATGCCAGAGGATAAAATAGTGATTACCTTTGGGGGATACTGAGTAGGGAGCACAAGAGTCTTCCAGGGTCCCGAAAATGTTCTATATTTTGGTTTAGATGGTAATTAGATGGATACACATACACGCACACACACGTATGTACACCACAGAGGAATGAAAAAGAACAAGAAATGTAATGTACTGAAAGCCAAGGGATGCAAATGTTTAAAGAAGGCAAAAAGCAAGCAAAAAAAGGACAGACCTGACATTTGGATTACCAGGATATAGACTGCTGGCAACTGACCAGCATTTGTGGAGTGGTAGGCAGTGGGGAGTTGGGGGAAGAGGGAATAAAATCCTGATTGGGGTATGTCTAAGAGAAAACAAGAGGAGAGTATCTAGAGGTAATGAGTAGAAAATTCTTAGGAGTTTTGTTGCAAATGGGAATAGAAAAATAGAGAAGCAGCTGGCAGGGAATGTAGGATTACCCTATTTTTTTAGACAGGTGAAAAAAGCATATTTGTATGCTCCTGGGAATGACTGAATAGAGAGGGAAAAAATTGGTGATGTGGGAGAGGCAAAAGTTGCTGGAAAAAAATCCTTGGGGAAACAAGAGGAAATGGAATCTATTGTATAAATAGAAGAACTGGCTTTAGATAGGAACAGTAACAGTAATATACAAGAAGGGAGACTATATGAGCACAGGTACAAGTAGGTAAGTAAATGTGGTGGTGGCAATCTGTGAAAGTTCTCTTGTTACTGCTTTAATTGGTCAGTAAAGTAGGAAGCAAGGTCAGAATAGGGGAGGAACTGCTAAAATTTGAGAAGAGAAGAAAAAGTGTAGGCTCAGAAAATGTGAAAATTTGGATAATGCTTTTGTTCCAAGTGAGTACAATGAAGTGAGAGAAGGGCAAAGGAATCATGGATTTATGAATGGAATTGATTGCAGTGATTGATAATGGAATTTAAGCTAGGTTAAGAGGGAAGAAAGGACATCAAAGAGTTAAGCATTAGTCAAAGTTGCTAGGTCTCAGTGGGGTTGGAGTATTGCTGGAGTCAGGTTACTAGAGGTAGTAAGCTAGAAAGAAGAGAGCGATGCAAAAAATGGGATGCATGAAACCAAGATCATGTAAGTATAACACTATTGGTAATGAGATGGTCTTGGGGTATGACCATGGGAGTCAGTGCCTAAGGTGTGATGGATGATACAGGGGATTTTGCTGATTATTTGAAAGAATGAAGAAAATGAAGGAATAAATATGTCTGGAGATCAAACCTTTAATTCCTTGTTCTCCTTGGAGTCCTTATCACCTGGAGATCCTGGGGGGCCTGGAGGGCCTGCTTCACATATCTCATCACCTGAGTAAGATAAAGAAAGGATAGCAAGCTAATTGTTGTGAAATATCAAGAAGATTAAACAAAAGAAAGCCTGACAAGCTTTTCAGTTACTTCTCTGAAGAAATACAAGTACCTATAAGCAAAAGGAAAATACAACATTGTTGATAAATACTATTTGAAGAGCAAATGTAAACATCCAAGAACTACTAAAACCCAAAAAGTAGAAGCAGTAGTAGAATTTCTTAGATATCAGAAATGCAACAAATGAGGCCAACCTTTAGCTAGAGTTACTTATAAACAAAAGCAAAAATAGAACTTAATAGGAGAAAAATACAGCTTACTAGGAGGGATGTGAGGTCCAGGAGGGCCAGGAGGCCCTGGAAGCCCAGGAGCCCCAGGCTGTCCATCAAGTCCAGGAGGTCCAGGAATGGAAATTCCAGGTGGTCCTTCATCACCTTTCTGACCCCTTTCTCCAGGAAATCCAGGAGGGCCAGGAGGACCCACAACTGCAGCCCCTAAGATTCAAAAAAGTGATCAAAATGATCTCATCTTAGAGATGTTACTTTAGTTATCATTGAGACGTTAGATAATAATAAGATCTTCCTTTAACATATAATTCTGGTTATATTTTTTTTTTCTAGGAGATTCAAAACTCTGAAAAAAAGGTTGAAAAATTTCAAAGAATGTAAGTAACAGTTTGAGGGTAGGAAACAATAATTTAAAGTAGCTTTATTAGTTTTGGAAATTACTAGTAACCCCATCCTTTGACACTATGATCTGATAATCTTAAAAATACCAGAAAGTCATAACAACATAAAAAGGCATTTCAATGTTCCCATATAAACATGGCTCTGTTTCTGGACAGTCTTTTGTTACACTGGTGATTCATGCACCATTAACACACATTTTAGTTACTATAACTTAATAATGTTTTCAAAACTGCTAAGGAAAATATGCTCATCTTTGTTCTTTTTTAAAACCATCTTCACTACACTTACAAATTTACTTTTCTAAATAAATTTTAGAATCAACTTGTCAGTTTCGTTTTCAAAAACTGTTGGGATTCTGAATGGGATTAATTTGAATTTAAAGATTATTTTTTGGTAGAATCAACTGTTTATAATATTGGTTTTTCACATCGAGTAATAATTAAGTTTATTTCTCCATTTATTTAGTAATTTTATATTATTTAATAATAATTTACAAAATTCTGCAAAGAAGTCTTACACATGTATTGTTGGGGTTATTCATGGGTTTGTTTTATAACTACTGTGCATTTTAATACTATTACAATTGTGAAGTGTATTTTTTTCTCTTACATGTTTGCTGGTGAAGAGGAAGGCAAATTAAGTACGCTACGCAGATCTGGCCATCTTGCACACATATTCTCTTTAAGATCTGGGAATTTGTCAATGGATTTTTTAAAGCTTTCTGGTAGATAATCAGATGGTCTCTGAATAACTGAAATTTGGGCTTTTTCCCCATTCTTACAACCATTTTTTCTTCCAGATTTAGTGCATGGGCTAGGATCTCCACTTTAAGGACAAACAGCATTGGTAACTCTAAGTATCTTGATCTTATTTCTGACTTGAATAAAAATGTTCCTGATGTTTCACCACAAAGCATGACATTTCCCATACAGTCCTGCAGATAGATTCATCAAGTTAAGGTAACTCTCTTTTAATTCTAGTTTAAGAGGTTTAGCTTTCTTTTAAAAATGAATGGGTACTGAATTGTATTGACTGATTTTTCCACATCTATTGGCCTGTTTTCTTTTACTCTGTCAATGTACTCAATCACAGTAACCTCAATCCATCCTTGCAATCTTGGAGTAAAATCTACTTGGTCATAATATCACATAATTTAATATGCTTCTGGATATTTAGGATTATTGCTTCTACGTTCATAAATTAGACTGGGTTATTGCTAGTGTTATCTCCTTAGTTGTTTAGTATCAATGCTAATAAACTGACTTTTTTTGTTGTTATTTTACAGCATACCTTTTGCTTTTTTTTGGTGTTTTTCTTCTGTTTGTTTTTGTTTTTTTACTTTAAGTTCTAGGATACATGTGCACAACGTGCATGTTTGTTACATATATATCCATGTGCCAAGTTGGTGTGCTGTACCCATTAACTCGTCATTTACATTAGGTATATCTCCTAATTCTATCCCTCCACCCTCCCACCTCCTCCCACCCCACGACAGGCCCCGGTGTGTGACGATCCCCTTCCTGTTTTCCACAATGGTGGAACTAGTTTACAGTCCCACCAACAGTGTAAAAGTGTTCCTATTTCTCCACATCCTCTCCAGCACCTGTTGTTTCCTGACTTTTTAATGATCACCATTCTAACGGGTGTGAGATGGCATCTCATTGTGGTTTTGATTTGCATTTCTCCAATGGCCAGTGATGATGAGCATTTTCTCATGTGTCTGTTGGGTGCATAAATGTCTTCTTTTAAGAAGTGTCTGTTCATATCCTTTGCCCATTTTTGATGGGGTTCTTTTTTTCATGTAAGTTTGTTTGAGTTCTTTGTAGATTCTGGATATTAGCCCTTTGTCAGATGGGTAGATTGCAAAAAATTTCTCCCATTCTGTAGGCTGCCTGTTCAATCTGACGGTAGTTTCTTTTGCTGTGCAGAAGTTCTTTAGTTTAATTAGATCCCATTTGTCTATTTTGGCTTTTGTTGCCATTGCTTTTGGTGTTTTAGACATGAAGTCCTTGCCCATGCCTATGTCATGAATGGTATTGCCTAGGTTTTCTTCTAGGGTTTTTATGGTTTTAGGTCTAACATTTAAGTCTCTAATCCATCTTGAATTAATTTTTGTATAAGGTGTAAGGAAGCAATCCAGTTTCAGCTTTCTACAAATGGCTAGCCAGTTTTCACAGCACTATTTATTAAATAGGGAATCCTTTCCCCATTTCTTGTTTTTGCCAGGTTTGTCAAAGATCAGATGCTTATAGATGTGTGGTGTTATTTCTCAGGCCTCTTTTCTGTTCCATTGGTCTACATCTCTGTTTTGGTACCAGTACCATGCTGTTTTGGTTACTGTAGCCTTGCAGTATAGTTTCAAGTCAGGTAGTGTGATGCCTCCAGCTTTGTTCTTTTGGCTTAGGATTGTCTTAGCAATGCGGGCCCTTTTTTGGTTCCACATGAACTTTAAAGCAGTTTTTTCCAATTCTGTGAAGAAAGTCATTGGTAGCTTGATGGGCATGGGATTGAATCTATAAATTACCTTGGGCAGTATGGCCATTTTCACGATATTGATTCTTCCCATGCATGAGCATAGAATGTTCTTCCATTTGTTTGTGTCCTCTTTTATTTTGTTGAGCATGGTTTGCAGTTATCCTTGAAGAGCTCTTCACATCCCTTGTAAGTTGGATTCCCAGGTATTTTACTCTCTTTGAAGCAATAGTGAATGGGAGTTCACTCATGATTTGGCTCTCTGTTTGTCTGTTGATAGTGTATAAGAATGCTTGTGATTTTTACACATTGATTTTGTATCCTGAGACTTTGCTGAAATTGCTTATCAGCTTAAGGAGATTTTGGGCTGAGACGATGGGGTTTTCTAAATATACAGTCATGTCATCTGCAAACAGGGACAATTTGACTTCCTCTTTTCCTAATTGAATACCCTTTATTTCTTCCTCCTGCCTGATTGCCCTGGCCAGAACTTCCAACACCATGTTGAATAGGAGTGGTGAGAGAGGGCATCCCTGTCTTGAGCCAGTTTTCAAAGGGAATGCTTCCAGTTTTTGTACATTCAGTATGATATTGGCTGTGGGTTTGTCATAAATAGCTCTTATTATCTTGATATATGTTCCATCAATACCTAGTTTATTGAGAGTTTT
Organism: Trachypithecus francoisi; assembly: GCF_009764315.1. Lineage (NCBI taxonomy): Eukaryota > Metazoa > Chordata > Mammalia > Primates > Cercopithecidae > Trachypithecus > Trachypithecus francoisi. The sequence continues at coordinate 43,900,791 of NW_022681471.1, forward strand.
TAGCAAGAAGGGCTGTTGAATTTTGTCAAAGGCCTTTTCTGCATCTATTCAGATAATCATGTGGTTTTTGTCTATGGTTCTGTTTATATGTTGGATTATGTTTATTGATTTGCATATGTTGAACCAGCCTTGCATCCCAGGGATGAAGCCCACTTGATCATGGTGGATAAGCTTTTTGATGTGCTACTGGATTTAGTTTGCCAGTATTTTATTGAGGATTTTTGCATCGATGTTCATCAGGGATATTGGTCTAAAATTCTCTTTTTTTGTTGTGTCTCTGCCAGGCTTTGGGATCAGGATGATGCTGGCTTCATAAAATGAGTTAGGGAGCATTCTCTCTTTTTCTATTGATTGGAATAGCTCCTCCATGTAACTCTGGTAGAATTCAGCTGTGAATCCGTCTGGTCCTGGACTTTTTTTGGTTGGTAGGCTATTAATTATTTTCTCAATTTCAGAGCTTGTTATGGGTTTATTCAGGGATTCAACTTCTTCCTGGTTTAGTCTTGGGAGGGTTAATGTGTCCAGGAATTTATCCATTTCTTCTAGATTTTCTAGTTTATTTGCATAGAGGTGTTTATAGTACTCTCTGATGGTAGTTTGTATTTCTGTGGGATCGGTGGTGATATCCCCTTTATCATTTTTTATCGCGTCTATTTGATTCTTCTCTCTTTTCTTCCTTATTAGTCTTGCTAGCGGTCTATCAATTTTGTTGATCTTTTCAAAAAACCTCTCCTGGATTCATTGATTTTTTTGGAGGGTTTTTTGTGTCTCTATCACAGTTCTGCTCCGATCTTAGTTATTTCTTGCCTTCTGCCAGCTTTTGAATGCATTTGCTCTTGCTTCTCTAGTTCTTTTCATTGTGATGTTAGGGTGTCAATTTTAGGTCTTTCCTGCTTTCTCTTGTGGGCATTTAGTGCTATCAGTTTCCCTCTACACGCTCCTTTAAATGTGTCCCAGAGATTCTGATATGTTGTATCTTTGTTCTCATTGGTTTCAAAGAACATCTTTATTTCTGCCTTCATTTCGTTATGTACCCAGTAGTCATTCAGGAGCAGATTGTTCGGTTTCCATGTATTTGAGCAGTTTTGAGTGAGTTTCTTAATCCTGAGTTATAGTTTGATTGCATTGTGATCTGAGAGACAGTTTGTTATAATTTCCGTTCTTGTACATTTGCTGAGGAGTGCTTTACTTCCAACTATGTAGCCAATTTTGGAATAAGTGTGACGTGGTGCTGAGAAGAATGTATATTGTTGATTTGGGGTGGAGAGTTCTGTAGATGTCTATTAGGTCCACTTGGTGCAGAGCTGAGTTCAATTCCTGGATATCCTTTTTAACTTTCTGTCTCCTTGATCTGTCTAATGTTGACAGTGGGGTGTTAAAGTCTCCCACTATTATTGTGTGGGAGTCTAAGTCTCTTTGTAGGTGTCTAAGGACTTGCTTTATGAATCTGGGTGCTCCTGTGTTGGGTGCATATATATTTAGGATAGTTAACTCTTCTTGTTGAATTGATCTCTTTACCATTATGTATTGGCCTTCTTTGTCTCTTTTGATCTTAGTTGGTTTAAAGTCTGTTTTATCAGAGACTAGGATTGCCACCCCTGACTTTTTTGTTTTCCATTTGCTTGGTAGATCTTCTTCCATCTCTTTATTTTGAGCCTATGTGTCTCTGCACGTGAGATGGGTCTCCTGAATACAGCACACTGATGGGTCTGACTCTATCCAATTTGCCAGTCTATGTCTTTTAATTGGAGCATTTAGCCCATTTACATTTACATTTAAGGTTAATATTGTTATGTGTGAATTTGATCCTGTCATTATGATGTTAGCTGGTTATTTTGCTCGTTAGTTGCTGCAGTTTCTTCCTAGCATCAATGGTCTTTACAATTTGGCATGTTTTTGCAGTGGCTGGTACTGGTTTTGTCACCAACTTTATTTTTTTTAATGTCCTGAAAATAGTTTAAAATTTGGGAATTATCTGCTTTTTGATAACTTGGTAGAATTCGTTTGTAAAATGATAAAACCACCCATACAACCAATGCATTTTCATGGAGATCTCTAACATTTTAAAATATTCTATGGTAATTGAGCTACTGAGGTTTCCTACTTCTCAAAACATTTTTAATTGTTTCCTGTTTCATGATAAATTTATATTTTATCCAAATTTAAAATATTTTAACACATTTATAGTTTTCTTGTAATTTAAAATTTGATTTTTATTATGATGACCTTTTTCTTTACTGATTATATTTGTGCCCTTTTTCATTTTTATCTTGATTGTATTTGCAAACTTGTTAATTTCAAACTCTTCTCATTCAAAATATCTTTTATTTTCCCTATTCAATTACATTTTTAGTTTGTTTTCTATTTATTAATTTTTATTTTTATCTTTATCAAGCTTTTCCTTCTGTTTGTGCTTGTTTCTTTTTTCAAAAACTTAAGTCATTCCGTTTTAGTCTTTCTGATTTTGTGATAAGGGTACTGATTTAGTTACATTAATGAGTTTTGATATGAGGTGCTTTCATTGTTGTTTAGCATTCAGTAGTCTGTCATTTCCTTTTGTTTCTTTTTTATGTCTAGAAATATTTATATTTTTTCTTAATATATAATTGTAAACAATTTTGGTGATTTTGTTGTAAATTTCTTTTTTTATTTCACTGTGATCACAGAGAATGACATGCATGTAATTTTTAAATATTTCTTTATGTTCTAATAGAATGAATTTATTTAAATATTCCATGTATGTTTAAAAAGAATGCATATTCTCTGCTGCACACAAAGTATTTCTCTTTCCCCCATATATACAGCTCAATTGTGTTGCTCAAATCATTTATACCCTTATTTTTCACCTACTTGATATGTTGGGGATTTGCCAGTTTATTTCCCATACGCTATCAATTTTCACTTTATACATTCAAAGCTATATTGTTAGATACATAAAGATTCATAAATTTTAAATCATTGTGATATGATTTATCTATTTATCCATATGAAATGTCTCTTTTTTATTTTAGATTCAGGAAGTACATACGCAGCTTTGTTAGTAATACAGGGGCATATTGCATGATGGTGGCATTTAGGCTTCCAGTGAACTCATCACCCAAATAGTGACTATGTACCCAATAAGTAGCTTTTCAATCTCCCCAACTTTTGGAGCCTCCTATGTCTATTGTTTCCATCTTTATGTCCATGCATACCTATTGTTTATCTCCCACTTCTAAGTGAGGACAGATGGTATTTGGTTTTCTATTTCTGAGTTATTTCACTTAGGGTAGTGGCCTTGATCTGCATTCATGTTGCTGCAAAGGACATGATTTCATTGTTTGTATGGCTGCATATTCTTCCATAGTGCATATGTACCACATTTTCTTTATCCAATCCACTTCTGATGAACACTTAGGATGATTCCATGACTTTGCTATGATGAATACTGCTGCAATGAACATATGAGTGCACGTGTCTTTTTGTAGAATGATTTCCTTTGGGGAGATACACAGTAGTGCGACTGCTGGGTGGAATGCTAGTTCTACTTGTAGTTCTTTGGCAAATCTCCAAACTGCTTTCCACAGTAGTTGAACTAATTTAAATTCCCACCAACAATATATAACTATGACCTCCACATTCTTGCCCAATTTGTTATTTTATGACTTTTTAATAATAGCCATTCTAACGTTTGAGTTAGTATCTCATTGTGGTTTGGCTTTGCATTTATTTGCTGATTAGCGATGTTAAGCATTTTTTCATGTTTGTTGGCCACATGTATGTCTTATTTTAAGAAGTGTTCTGTTCATGTCTTTTGCCCAGTTTTTAATGGGGTTATTTTTTTCTCTTATTGATTTGTTTAAGTTCCTTATATTAATAGATTCTGGATACTAGCCCTTTGCCAGATGCACAGTTTACAAATATTTTCACCAATTCTGTAGGCTATTTACTCCATTGATTGTTTCTTTTGCTGTGTAGAAGCTCTTTAGTTTAATTAAGTCCCAATTATATATTTTTGTTTTGGTTGCATTTACTTTTGAAGTCTTAGTCATAATCTTTGCCTAGGTCAATGTCCAGAAGAGTTTTTCCTGCATTTTCTTCCAGAATTTTTATAGTTTCAAGTTTTGCATTTAATTATATTTCATACTATATTAGAATTGCTAAACCAGTTTTATGTATAGCATTTGCCCAATATATATTGCATTATTTTCAGATTATATCTGTCACTTTGCTTTAGATATGTCTACTACACACTATATATAGGTATTTTTAATTTCAATTTTGGTCAGTGTCTTTTAATCAGTGTTTAGTTCTTTCAAATTTGTTGGAGTTACTGACTTATATTTAACTTCTTCTTGTCATCTTATATTTTATTTTCTATTTGCCCAGATTTGTCTTTATTTTGCCCCAATCCTAACTTATATCATATAAGAGATTTTTAGTCATTTTCTTTCTTCAATTGGTGTGTAAGTTATACATTTTATTTCTATTCTTCTCTAGTGGCTACTATTAATATTTTAACCTATGTACTTAAACCTATATATTTCTAAAAATTTATACAGTTAACAAGATTTATATTATCTTTCCCTAACAAGACAAAACACTTCTCTTTATTCTCTCTGCATCTACACATCACAGGTTAATAATGCTTACAATTATAGCTCCAAGTTGTTACTTAAAACATCTTTTTAAAAAATGACCAGTACTGATTTAGACTTAATATGCTTTACTAATATATTTTCTAAGCGTTGGTTCTTGCATGCTACCGCTATTCTCATTTTATCGAGAATTCCTTTTTTCTTTTTGGAGTAAAACCTTCAGTAACTATTTCAGAGACAGTCTGAAGGTGTTAAACTTCCTATGTATCTCATCTTCACATTAGGATGATAGTTTAGTATAATACAGAATCCCTAATTCATAGTAATTTGTCCTTATCACTTTGAAAATGTGCTCCATTATCATCCTCTGACTCACTGCTTTGTAGGTGATCGGCTTTTTGTGCTCAAATAGTTTTTAAGTGCTTCTTTTTATCCCTGAATTCTGAAATATCCCTACAATGTGTCTAGTTATGGGCCTTTGCATTACTATTATTTTACTCTTGCTTAGTGCTGAGCTTTTCCATAGTGATGTATGTGTTTTTTAATAGATGGAAGTTCTCAGCCATTATTTTTTTCAAATGCTGCCTCTTGTCCCATTCTCTCCTCCTTGACCTCCCTCATGAGATAATTTTGGAGCTTCTAGGTTTATCCTTTATACCTCTTAACTTTTCATTCATACTTCCCAACTCCTTATCTCTTTTACTGCATCCTGAGATAATTCTTTATTTCAATTTTCCAGATACAGTATGTATTTAGTTCACTATCTTGAGATTAGGAATCTGAAGTTCACATTTAGGAATCTGAAGTTCACATTTAGAGTATAATGGAACCTATTTTTATTTTCTTTCTCTTGGGAAAGATCACTATCACTCATCTCATCATTTTGTATTTCATTAGCCACATATTTTTGAAGGAAAAGGAATAACAATTTATTGAATATGTATGTGTGCCAGGCACTGTACCACATGCATCTGGAAATTTTACATACATCACTATTATTAGCCTATTTCAGAGAACATCCAAATAAACATTCTAGATAAGGGCAGTACTCAATTTGTGGCCAAATTAGAAATGTTCCACTATACTGTGTGTTTTCAAAGGCAATAATATAAAACTCAGTATTGAGCTCTAAGATTTTATTTTATACAAAATCACCATGGGGATTTCCAGTTAGGTGTTTCTGAAATTTTAGGTGGATAATGCTGCTTGCCATTTTTATACAGGAAATCTTGCAAAACTAGGCATTACTTGGGGAGAATATCCTTCCCTATTAGCATGAAAAGTGTGATGATTTGCCTATTAAATCTCAGAATTGTTTGGTGTAATATAGTAATAATAAAATGTACCCCAGTTAATATGGCTATCATCAAAAAGACAAAAAATAACAGATGCTGCAAGGATGCAGAGAAGAGAGAACTCATACACTGTTGGTGGGAATGTAAATTAATGCAACAATTATGGAAAAAAGTATGGAGGTTCTTCAAAACACTAAAAATAGAACTACCATATGTTCCAGCAATCTCACGTCTGGGTATACATCCAAAAGAAAATAAATTAGTAATTCAAAGAGATATCTGCACTCCCATGTTTACTGCAGCACTATTCACAATAGCCAAGATATGAAATCAACCTGAATGTTCATCAGTGGATGAACAGATAAAGGAAACGTGGTATAAATACATAATGGAATATTATTCGGCCATAAAAGAACGAAGTTCTGTCATTTTCAGTAACATGGATGAACCTGAAGGACATTATGTTAAGTGAAATAAGCCAGGCACAGAAAGGCAAATACAAATGCATGTTCTCATTCTTATGTAGGAGGTTAAGAAAAAAGTTGATCTCATGGAGGTAGAGAGAATGATGGTTACCAGGGGCTGGGAAGGGTCAGGGGGAATGAAGAAAGGTTGGTTAATGGGTACAAACATACAGTTAGATAGAAGCAATAAGTTTCAGTGTTTCGTAGCACAGTAGATTCACAACAGTTAACAACAACTTATTGTATATTTCAAAACAGCTAGAAGAGAAGATTTTGAATGTTCCCAACATAAAGAAAAGATAAATACTTGAGGTAACGGATATTCTAGTTACCTTGATTTGATCATCATACATTGTACCCATGTATTAAAATATCACATGTATCCCATAAATATGTGCAATTATATATCAATAAAAAATAAAATGTAGAAACGGGAATCTTAGGATTAAAGGACACTATTCACTTGGGCTTTTTTAAGTACAAGTGAGTAATATGGTGAGAGAAGGTATAGTGAGATTTGGGAAGTATCTGTCAATTAAAAAGGACTTGTGTCTTCTACTTCCATGCTTACCATGGAACTGATCTGATAAAAAGTATACATGGATTAGTAAGGATGCTATAAGCACAAGGCCATAATGCAATCTCATTTACCTGGAGGTCCAGGAAGGCCAGGTGGACCCTGTATTCCAGGAAATCCTCGCTCTCCTTTTTCTCCGGGCAAGCCAGGCAACCCAATGTTTCCTTTTTCTCCTATAGTTATGCCAGTCCCAGGTCTAGGAATTACCTTTATTACAAAAGAAAAAAAAAAGAAAGAAATGCAAAGAAGAAAAGCCTTGTTCTCCTGAAAATACTATGGGAGCCACATATGATTGCAATGTCATCATTTTCACATAGTTTATGAATCACATTCCGTATTGCTCCCATCCTCCAGCTGATTAGAAAATGTCCAATACAAGTAACATTACCATGTTCCTGAGCCCAAGGCATATAAAACTAAAAGTATTTTTGATGTCTCTTCTCCTATAATCCACATTCAATTAATTCCAGTCTCCTAAGCCTGACAATTCTTTACAGAAAACATCTCTCCAATTTGCCCCCTTGATTCCTGTTACCACAACTGTATCATCAACTCACACTTAGAGTAACAGAAGCACCTCTGATCTTGTCCCTTGAATTCCAATCTATTGTTAGGATATGCTTCCTCAAAAACCATTTGTGTGCGTGTGTTAACTATTCTGCTTAAGGATTCAAAATTGCTCACTACTTTTTACTACAAGTGCTGCTACTTTTAATCCTGAACTGTAAGTCACTTTTCACTTCCAATAACTCTCTCACCTATTTAATCTCCTATTATGTCTTACAATAATTTTTATTATAGTGAAGTCTGTCTGATTCTAATCATTTCATTCAACTTGCACATTCTTGTCTATGTCTTTACATATTCCATTCCAAACGTGTAATGCCTTTCCCCAATCTTTCCCTTTATTAACCCACATTTATTTCTTCCTTTAAAAAAGAAAACTCCCCCATAAATATATATACCTACTATATACCAAAAGAAATTTAAAAATAAAACCCATCTTTTCTTTATTGATTAAACCCAACTAACTAATCATTCCTTTTTACTTTGTATTCTTGTAACTCAAGTATTTTCTAAAAAACTTAATCTTAAATAAATTAAATATTTAAAAATTCTTCTTATAGACCTATAAAGATAAATGAACATCAGATTTAAGAGACTGCCAGTCTGATGTACAAATTAACACCTAATAGCAGTGTGATATTTCATCCTGTCTCTATTGGATGGATATAAGAAACATTCACACAAAAGGAGACAAAAAGTTGTGGGACTTAGGATTGGAATAGTGATTCAGAAGGAAACTGGGCTGCTAAATAGGACTGTACTCTCAAAATTTCCATTTCTTCTGATACTTATTAAAATTTTATCTTCTCTTTTTTTTTTTTTTTTTTTTTGAGACGGAGTCTGGCTCTGTCCCCCAGGCTGGAGTGCAGTGGCCGATCTCAGCTCACTGCAAGCTCCGCCTCCCGGGTTTACGTCATTCTCCTGCCTCAGCCTCCCGAGTAGCTGGGACTACAGGCACCCGCCACCTCACCCGGCTAATTTTTTGTATTTTTTTTTTTTAGTAGAGACAGGGTTTCACCGTGTTAGCCAGGATGGTCTCGATCTCCTGACCTTGTGATCCGCCCGTCTCGACCTCCCAAAGTGCTGGGATTACAGGCTTGAGCCACTGTGCCTGGCCTATCTTCTCTTTTTATAAAGATATTATTTCCTAGAGGAGTGAAGCTGATTTTAAAATGAAAGTGAATAAAAAAAACTAAGATCTTCTATAAGTATATCCTCATTAGATTTAGTACAGTCCTAGGTACTAATAACTGAGACTCACTATGGATAATAAGAATTAAGTTAATGTTACTAACATGTCTGGACACATAAGTTTTCCAACATTCGCACTGTTGCGGCTTCAATGCAGTTTGAAGTCAAGAGTCTTACTAAATTTCAACCAAAGAAAAACCAATATGTTAAACCTCAGCAACGATATTTTATTCCTAATAAGACTGGAAATATAGTTGACTTAAATTTCATAGTGAACACAAACATGACAAAATCTGAAGCTCTCCCACTCCCAATTATTCTTTCATAAAGCAGCTTCCTACGTTCATTATTAAAAGTCCCTAGAAAGCACACACTCAGGAAAGAAAGAGGTGTGAATCAGACAATTACAAATTTAGAAAACCTATTAAGACCAAATCTATCTTTCTCCTGAGCTCTGCAGGGGAAAGGACCAAAACCCCACCCCCACCCCAACTTCCCCAAGTTTTGTTTTGTTGTTGTTTTCATTGAACCTTTGTAAGCAACACTTGCACCACCTGCTGGTTGCTTGAGAAGTGATCTGGCAATCATGAGGTAAAACAACCCAAAGCCATAATTTTAGACCTTTACCATGCAGAAGTAATGCATAGGCAGAACAATACAAGACCTTGAGGTCAACGTTACTCAAGTTTTTAGATATAAAGACTTTTAAGCCAGTAGAAATTGATAATGACTTGAAATTTTCTGTTCTATGAAGAAAAATAGGGAGTATGCAATTAAGGCACAAAAATGATAATGCATTAATAAATTTTGATAAATGAATACTAAAAAAAAACTTACAAGTCCAGGAGGTCCAGGTGGGCCAATGTCACCTTTTTGGCCCTGTTCAATTCAATTGTAAATAGGTTAGTAAAATTCACATGAAAACATCGATTTCCTCAAGAATATAAGAGAAACTTTTCAAAAAGACCCAGAAATCAATCATAAAATACCTCAAATGAGAAAAGCAACATGAAGTAATGAAACAATTCTGAGCTAAGCCTAACCTGTGATGTTGTCTCAGATTTACTAGCTATATAATATTGACCAAGTTAATTAACTTCTCTGGTTTATATACAAAGAATAAAGATTTTTGGACCAGAGTTTTAAGGTATTTCTAGTTGTAATGTTTTTTGATTTTTAAGATTCCTATTTTTAGCCAACTACAAATACTCTATAAAGAAGATAATAGAAAAAATTGGTAGCACTAGAATCAGTGAAAAAATTACATTTTTTTTTTTTTACATTTAGCCATATTTCTCCTCATAAAACTAGCCAAGGACATAAATGTAGTGTCATTTCTATTAGTGACAGATATTTCAGATGCGATGGACTTAACTATCATAAATAATAGCTAGTAACTCTGAATTGCTTTTGTGAGCTTGCTCTTGGAAGTTAATGAAAGACAAGTTCAGATAGAACTTTTATCTTTGATTAGTAGCTACAACAGCATGGAAAAAACACAATATTCAATATTCAAATGTTACTCTACTACTGGCCGAAACACAAGGATGGTCTTTTTCATACTTCTATTCTGACTCTAGTCTTGTTCATAGAAGCCATCCATCTATATACAAATATTACCTGACAAAAAATCATTTTATCTGAATATTTCCTACCTCCCTTTATTCTAATTGTGCCTTTTAAGCCATGCTAGAACTTAGACCTAATTTAGAAATAAACCACCATTAAAATATGTGCCTTCTGGCCTACAAGTTTGTAACGCCTTTCCTTCCTTGCCTGAAAAACAAAAAAGCTTTCAGTTTTTGATACAAAGCAATTAAAGACAAGAGGGATTGGAGTACTGGTTATTTTGTGACCTGCTAAAACTCTGGTAATTGTGTGCTTCATACAATGTTTCAAAGTCATTTGAAAAATAGGTAACTAAATAATTGACCTTAGTCAGGCTGCATTGGCCCAGTAGGGGGGAAAAACAACCAAGAATTAACCACAGACTTACAGACAATAATTGCATATAGAATGGAAATGTTTCCTGGCGACGTTCTACATTCACAGCTATAAGCCTTTTTCGTAAGAGGACCTCACTAAAATAGTGCTGAATTCTCTTTGCGGAAAAAAAAGCTTTGCCGACAATTGCTCAAAGTAAAGGCAATGACTTTTCACAGTGGAGATGCTAAAGTTAAACAATGCTTAATGTATTTCTGCAACATGGACTGTGATTTATGGCAATGGAAGAAAATTTAGCAAGTGTGGTATAAAAGAAAAATGAGCAAAAGATGAATAAAGAAGGAATATTTTGAGTATAAAAGCTAGTTATGTAGACTTTTTCCATTTATAATTCAAACTTGAGAGAAGAAAAGGATTATTTTAGCTAAATAAACCAGTCACTTCAAAGTATTAAAATTCTTACCTTTTCACCATCCCTTCCGGGTTCACCAGGGTAACCAGGATCACCAGGCAAACCCTTTAAAAAATAGCGGATAGGGTGACATCAGCACAAATGGTGGGGTTAGGAAATCTCCAAAAATCGTCTTCTCCATAGAAGCAATGAGAATACTGGCAAAAATGGTCAGTCAGAATTAACTTTCATAACTTAACCAAAGCTTGCAACAATTCAAGGAGTGTTTTCTCAGAAAAAAAAAAAAAATGCTGAATCTTGTGAGAACTCAGAGCTTTGTGGCATTTTAACTTGCTCTATTCCCACCACCTCTCCTCACAATCAAGGTGAAAACCAGCAGCCTAGCAACTGGAGAGGAAAGAACAGGGCTAGAGCTCCTTCAAAGCCCCATTTTCAGAGAATTATCATTATTTGATTTGTCTGGTGGTTCAAAAGAAGACTATTTGCAAGGCTGCCTTTATTTGACCCAACTTGGGCCCTCCCAGTGCAGAGAACAAGAGAACAGCCTCCCTACCGTCCAACCCCCATTTGTTGAAAACACTAAGAGGCAATTGTTGAATATCACAGCTGCCTGAATCAAGACAAAGACCAACTGTTCCAAAAGAAGCCAGGAACTGAGGCCCTGAATTTACCTCTTGATATTTTATAATATTTTTGAACTAGAGATTGTAAATTGAGGATTGCCTGTTTAGTAAAATATCCTGAAACCAATTTATCTGAATTTAGTAATTCTAACCTATCTTGTTAAGAATTATCCTTTTCCCTTGGAATAACTTACAAATTTCATCAAATATTCTCTCTGTCCTTGAAAAACTCTTGCCTACTGCAGATACTCTTGATAGTGAAGCTGCTTGAAATAATGTTCTTGGAATTACATATTTTATTTCCCATGCCCCTTTTTGGTAGTAAGTAGAAATATTACCTGTCAAACTTTTACTGAAAAAACATGTTCACACACACAAAAAAACTGTATGGGAATATTTATAATAGTTTTATTCATAATGGCCACAACACAGAAACAACCAAAATATCCTTCAATGGGTAAATGGATAAACAAACCATGGTATATTCAAATTATCAAATACTACTCAGCAATAAAAAAATGAACTGATACACAATTCAATGTATTATGCTATGTGAAAGGATGCTGATTCAAAAGGCTATATACAAAATGATCTAATGTATCTGACATTTGGGAATAGGCAAAATTAAAGAGACTGACAAAAGATCAGTTGTTGCAAGGAGGTTGGGATAGGGGAATAGGGAGGAGATAACTACAAGAGCATGAGGGAACTTTTGAAGGTGATGGAAGTGTTCTTGATTATGGTGGTGGTGACACAACTGTATGTGTTTGTCAAAACACAGAACTGTAAACTAAAGATAGTTCCTTTTACTGTATGTAAATTATATCTCAATAAATCTGACTTTAAAAAATAAAGGAACCTCAAATTTATATTTGGTGTAATTGGATTGTTTGTAATGCAAAGCATAAATGCTTGAGGGGAAGAACACCCCATTCTCCATGATGTGCTTATTTGCTTATTTCACATTGCATACATGTATCAAAATCTCATGTACCTCATAAATAAATATATACACCTACTATGTACTCACAGACATTTTTAAAAATTGAAAATTATATTCAAAAGACAAAGACTGGATAATTTCAATTCATTTAAACTATTTCCAGACCCCACACTCTTTGTCATACTCTTTCTCTACCACCATATGTTATACCAACATATAAATGTCTCCAGTTTTGCAGGGGAAAGAACCTTAGCTACTTACAGGAATTCCTGGTTGGCCATTTTCTCCATCTTTGCCTGGTTTACCCTACACGATACAAAGAAATGATAGAGCAACAACATACATTTGTTAGTTAGGAAGTATAAAGTTAAAGAATATAACAAGCTTTATTACTGGCTTGGACTATATTAAGTAGACTTTTTAGACATCAACATTATGATGTCAGTAGTGATATTTTGAAACAATGGAAGTAAGATGTAGGAAGAAAGAATAAAATCACACACACACACACACACACACACACACACATTTAGAATTTTTTGCAAAGAATATTAGCAGTTACATCACTTACTCTTTTGCCTGGCTCTCCTTGCTCACCCTTCTCACCTTTCTCACCACCTGGGGGACCCTGTACACATAAAAATAGTTTCACATTGGTTCATAGGATATTGTGTACCAATGCCAATTTACATTAAATGATGCTAAAGCACTTTAGGTTACTTACTGGAGGACCACGTATCCCTGGAGGTCCAGGAGGCCCTCGGTCACCAGGAAGTCCCTATGCAGTAGTAGGGGAAAGGAAGTCAATGTTAATACTGGAACATGCTTTTCATTCTAAGCACTAGCACTAGCAAGGAGCATTTTTAATAAACTGAACCACAGCTACATCTATGTTGCAGCAACATGGTTAGAGCTGGAGGCCATAATCCTAAGTGAATTAATGCATGAACAAAAAATCAAATACCACATGGTCTCACCTATAACTGAGAGCTAAACATTAGGGGCACAAAGACATAAAGATGGCAACAATAGACACTGGGGACTACTAAGAGTAGAGGGAGGCAGGTAATACTTGTAAAACTAACTTCTGAGTACTATGTTCACTTCCTGGCTGATGGGATCCGTACCCCAAACCTCAGCATCATACAATATACCCATGTGACAAACCTGTACATGTACCCCCTGTATATACAATAAAGGTTGAAATTTTTTAAATAATAAAATAAAAATAAATCTCCCTCTAAAAAAATTAAACTGAACTGTATACTCATGTAGTATAACCAAAGTTAATAGGGTGTTTCTAATTTAAAGTTGAAATATTCTAAGCAAAATTAACTAGAGCTATCTTTGCTCATTTCAGTTAATTTCTTGTCTATATACAAGCCAAGATTTGAGGTAAATAACAAGGCAACACTTAAAATGAAAAAATGACAATTTTTTATTCTTATAAAATATTTAATACAAAGTAAGAATACCTACAACAAGGAGATTTTGGGGTCACATGGCATACTTATATTTTGGCAGATAATTAAATGGCCAAAGTCATATTGATGGTAGAGTTTCAATACAACTTTTCCTTTATTCTTAACTTTCTTATTCACATTTAAGAGAAACAAAAATGCACACATTCTGTTTGTTTAAGTGTGGGCCAGTATGCTTTAAAAATATATCTAATTTCCCTCATCTACTCTAGCAAAAGCAAGGGTATCAGATAATTATTTCTAAACACAGCAAAGGCTTATAGAGTAACATTATCTTTCTCCTTGCACATCGGTGAAATGTAGAGAACACTGTCATCATTCTGACTTACCATAACCTAATTTTATACATGAATGGATTCTTCAAATAGCCAAAAATGGAAATAACCCAAATGCCCATCAACTGATGAATAAATGGATACACAAAATGTAGACTATTTACACAATGAAATATTATTCAGCCATAAAATGGAATGAAGCACTGATATGTGCTGCAAAATGATTTAACAAGAAAACACTATGCTAAGTAAAAGAAGTCAGACACAGAAGACCACATATTATATGATTCCATTTATATGAAATATCCAGAATAGAAAAATTTACAGACCCAAGAAGTAGATTAGTGATTACCTAGGGCTGGTCAATTTCGGGAGAAATAGGGAGTACAGCTAACATAGGTATGGAGATTTTTTTGAGGAAGCCTAAAAATTTTCTAAAGTTAGATTGCACGGATAGTTTCACTACCCTGTGAATACACTAAAAAAATTGAATTCTACACTTTAAATGGGTGGATTATATGTATGTAAACTGTATCTTGATAAAGTCATTTTAAAAATTTAATGATCTCAGCCAGGTGTGGTGGCTCACGCCTGGAATCCCAGCACTTTGGGAGGCTGAGGCAGGCGGATCACGAGGTCAGGAGTTCGAGACCAGCCTGGCCAACATGGTGAAACCCCATCTCTACTAAAAATACAACAATTAGCAGGGTGCGGTGGTGGCACCAGTAATCCTAGCTACTAGGGAGGCTGAGGCAGGAGAATCGCTTGAACCTAGGAGGCAGAGGTTGCAGTGAGCCAAGATCATGTCATTGCACTCCAGCCTGGGTGACAAGAGCAAGACTCAGTCTCAAAAAAAATAATAATAATAATCTCAGATCCTTGTTATTTAAAAAAATACCCTGATATATAACCACATTTCAGCTTATAATGCATTTTAATGGAATGCCACTTACATATAAATATTATTTTTAACTTTTTATCATTTTATTTTATTTTTTCAGATTCATTGAGGTATAACTGACTAATTAAAAACTGTATATATCTAAGGTGTAAACAATGTGATGTTTTGATATACATATACATTGTGAAGTGGTTACCACCATCAAACTAATTAACATATCCATAGCAAGATTTTCATTGACTTCCTCCCTACTTACTCACCTGATCTCCTTTCTGAAACTCTACATCAATTGGTCTTTTCTGTTCACTGATCTGCCCAGGTGGCCCAGGTGGGCCCTGAAGACCTTGCTCACCCTGTTTGCAAGACAAAATAGGGCAGTGATATTTCATAACCACCACAGACAATAATATGACATGTAAGATAAGATAACTGCAAGAAGCAAGAGAAAGAAAAAAGGCAGTTCAAATGACTACAAAAAAAGAAAGCTGAGGGCTGAATAACCAACTCTCTTTCTTTACTCACCTTTTCACCTTTGGGTCCCTGGAAGTTTAAGCCCATATTCCCCTGGAAAGAGAAGTTTCCATTTAAAAATCTCACTGACAGTAAGAAAAGGAATCCACACCAAATAAAAGATATAAAGAAAAAGAAAATTACCTTTGGTCCTGGAAGTCCTGGTGGACCAGGAGGGCCCTATGAAGAGAAGAAAAAAGAGAAAATAAAATGTTATATTAATAAGTTAATTTTAAAAGTTACTTAGCTTCAGAAAAAGTAAGGTGTGAAAAAGCACATCAAATAGTATTTTCTTGTCTGTTTTCATTTTAGTCAGAGACACACGTTTTAATTGATTAAAATGAGTTAGATGAATGTGAGTACCTCTGATGACAGAACAGAAATGGGCAAGAGAAAAAAACTGGGATGGACAGAGGTAGAGAGGTAGTCCCAGTGTCAAAAATCAATTCAAAAGTTAATCTCAACAGACCCATCAAATTTTTCACATTAGAATTATAGGTAAACTTAGGTACCATAAAGCAATTAACTATCAAGTTCCAAAAACCATGTGTTATTTTTTAAAATCCAGTTTGATTTTTATACAATCTGACTTTGTGTATTTGAGAATGTTTCAAGGTTTGAAAAATTAAATAGGCACCTTTCTGCTCAAGTATGTTGCCTCTTAACCTCAATGGGCCTATTTATTTATATATTGTATCTTGGTGACATTTCTTTCGGTCTTTCGGTGTTTGTTTTTTTTTTTTTTTTTTTTTGAGACGGAGTTTCCCTCTTGTTGCCCAGGCTGGAGTGCAATGGAACGATCTCGGCTCACCACAACCTCTGCCTCCTGGGTTCAAGTGATTCTCCTGTCTCAGCCTCCCGAGTAGCTGGAATTACAGGCATGCACCACCACGCCTGGCTAATTTTTTGTATTTTTAGTAGAGACAAGGTTTCTCCATATTGGTCAGGCTGACCTCGAACTCCCAACCTCAGGTGATCCACCCGCCTTAGCCTTCCAAAGTGCTGGGATTACAGGCATGACCTACCGCACCCGGCCTCTTGGTGGCATTTCTAAGATTTGGCTTCACCTGTTGAATTAGGGTTAATTCAAGGAATATCCAGAAATGTAAAGTGAATCGGTTAAGTGGCCACAATGGTTGAGGAAATTCAAGGTGTAACAACATACTCAAGGGGCACCAATGTTCCAACAGCAGAATTAGGAAAAAGTGTAAAAGTCCATAGTTTCATGCTTTGCATGAAGTCTACAACTAAAACAAACTGAAGGGTTTTGTAATCTCCCCCAAAAAAGTTACAGGAAAGCAGAAATCACAATCTTTTTTGGTAGATTCCTCTAGTATTTATCAAACATTATTTCCTTCATTCAAAAGTGCAGGACCAATTGTCACAAACAAAAATGTACAATCTATACAGGTATAATGAAAACTGTCACTTAAATATATGGTAGATGAGAGATAGAGTGGCACATGAGAAATTACTTCTACTGAAATACAATTTTCTTGGCCTTTTAAGAGGGCAACAGCAAAGCTGTAAGTCCAAAACATGACTTGAATGAAATCTAAGTATTGCAGAAGTAAAAATACTTAGAATTTACAAGGATAGAAAATAAGAGTGACTATAGAGGTAGTAAAGTAAGAGAATCGGTTACACATTCAGGATCTGTAGAAGTTTTGGGGGTATAAAAACCTGTGACCAATTGCATAGTGATCACTCCCCTCACCAATTCTACTGTTTTGTCCCAGGCACCTAAGAAATGAGAGCCAATATTTTTTATGAAGCCCTGCTTTTGTTCTTCTTAAACAAAAAAATTGCAGTTTGAAGAAACATGTTTCATCAAGTGATTAGAAAACTGCCTTAGAAGACTTTCTGAAATGGCCAGAATTGACTTCAACACTGATACATCAAGAAGCAACCAACAAAATATTTCATCGTAAATCTTTCCTTTTATATACCTCATTTTTCCATCTATAAAATGGAGCCATTACTTAGAATGCATATTATTCACCACATCATTGTAAAGTCACCTTTAAATAAGAAAATTATAAATTATGAATGTTGAGAATGCATTATGTTTTCAAGTATTATAAATAATATTCATGAAAGAAGTCAGAAAGGAAAGGGGGAGAAATTAAATTAAAGAAGAGAGCTTACCATCAAACCTGGTTGTCCTGGGGGACCAATTGGCCCTGGTATACCAGTGGGACCAGGTAGGCCCTGTTATAAAGTGAGTAAAGAAAATGATGAAAATAAAAAACAAAAAAACTAAAAAAACAAGCCCTTCATTGTATTTTTTTTTTTTTTAGACGAAGTCTTAATCGTGTTGCCCAGGCTGGAGTGCAATGGCATGATCTCGGCTCACTGCAACCTCTGCCTCCTGGGTTCAAGTGATTCTTTTGCCTCAGCCTCCTGAGTAGCTGAGATTACAGGCACCTGCCACCACGCCTGGCTAATTATCGTATTTTTAGTAGAGACGAGGTTTCACCATGTTGGCCAGACTGCTCTCGATATCATGACTCGGTCAAAGTGCTGGGATTACAGGCGTGAGCCACTGTGCCTGGCCCCCTTATTGTATCTTACAAAGAACTAAATGGATGAAATTTAGACTTCATTTAAACTTCAGTTGTCACTGGAATTCTGCTCTATAATTTTATCATTCAGCAATATTCTAAGTGAAATTTTAAAATGCATAGGGATAAAAGGATTAAGTAGTTATAAGAAAACTTGTGGTTTAAAGTGGTAAATAAATATAAGACAAATAATAAGGAAAATTTACAAAATAAAGTGATAAAGGTATGCATTTAGTTGGGGCTTTTATGCTATAAATGAGAAGGGAAAGGCTAGTACTTTCAAGATAGCTTCTCTAATTTAAAAATAGGTAAGATTGAAGACAGAGGGAAATGAGAGTAACTGGGATAAATTATAAGAGAATGATACAAGTGTTATCGAATAATTTGGCATGTTAAAAACTGAAAATTTGGCCTACAATCTAGCAATTCTATAGTTAGATATAAATCATGGATTTTTTTGTAATGAAAAAATTGTGGGCTGGGCACAGAGGCTCACACCTGTAATCCTAATACTTTGGGAGGCCTAAACAGAAGGATCGCTTGAGCTCAGATGTTTGAGACCAGCCTTGGAAACATGGTGAGACCTTGTCTCCACGAAAAATTTTAAAAAGTGGCCAGGTGTGGTGATGTGCACCTGTGGTCCCAGTTACTCAGGAAGCTGAGGTGGGAGGATTGCTTAAGCCCAGGAGGTCGAGACTGCAGTGAGCCATGATCATGCCACTGCACTCTTTTCTGAGCAAGAGTGCAAGATGCTATCTCAAAACAACAACAACAACAACAAACACCACATAAAACAAAAAATACCAATTTGTAGTATGTTCACAAATGGAAAGTTATATGAAAGTGAAACTGAGTGAACTAAAGCCATATCCAATAATATGGATGAATCTTAGCATATCAAGTAGAAAAAGTAAGTTGCAGAAAACTACATAAATATTACATTATTTTATAAAGCAAAACTAAATATTCTATTACTTAGAAATATATGCATATATAATAAAGTTATTTTTAAGGCATAGTGGAAAACTCAGGAGGGTAGCTATGTCTTGGGACAATGCAGAAGGATTTGGTTACCAAGGGACACACAGGTTGATTAAAAATCATTTGTAATTTTCTAGCTCTTAAATGTTGTTCACTTTATAGTTATGCTTCATAACATACCTATATTTTGCATGTATTCTGTTGTATTTTCAAATATTACTTCATAACAATTTATAAAATATAAAGGGCAAGATTGAGTGAATTTTAAAAACTGTGGATGGGTGATATCAAGAAAGAAATGAGAAGGCAGCTAATGAAAAAAGTCCCCAGTCTTGTATCTTAGTGATAAACTACCAGAAAGTTTTGATTTTTTATTTTGGGCAAAGGAATTAATTATCATGAAATATAAACCCTGAGAAATTGAGATCCTAATCTATATTCGAAAGTTACTGCTCTCTCTATGCATGTTTTCTATAGGCTAAAATTTTTTTCTTAAGATTACATTTGATGTTCACTATGCATAAACTGTATTCCTTTGGTCTTCAAAATATGTTCATATGTTATGCATAACTGATAGTGTTACAAATGATATATTTTAATATATTCAATGGGACACCCATACTTTTTATTTTTAATTAGGTCTTTTGTAAATGTACAAAAGACCCTACTGCTCTCCACAGTATAAGAATAAGAATATAGAACCCTATTTCTGCTGCCAATCCCCAAAAAACTGGGTAGAAAAGCAAAAGAATGAAGCAGATGTTGTTAAAATTCTCCCTGGTCCAGATTGCTCTTATTTTCAGGTAGAAAGTACATGTAATGTCTAGTAAACATCTGATGATAATTTTTACGACAAAAACAGAGAGTACTAAAGGTTGAGGGATTGTTGTAATCTTCTCGTTTAATCAATATAGCAAAAAAAGAAAATCACGGGATACTTACTTGTATTCCAGGAGGACCTGGATATCCTGGATTACCCTTTGGTCCTGGCAGTGATGACATAATTATACTACCTGGTTCACCCTAAAAGAAGCCACCAATGGAAGTTCTAAGACACAGTTATTATACATGAAAACCAGCAAACCACAAAAATGATCTGAAGATTCAATTTGTAACAGAGATGTACTAAAAGATTAGGCCATCTCAGTAATAAAAAACTTTTAAAGGAAAATGAGGAAGCGGCCAGAGTACACTGAAAAACAGTAGATTTATTAAGAGTGTAGTACCTTCAGTTACTCGTAAAAAATACGTAGTAAATATTAAGTATTTGCCAACAACTGTGGTAGGTTCTGGGTAATCAGTAATGGAGAAGATAAACAAGGCCTCTGTTCTCATAAAGCTAACAATATAATGGAAAATACAGACCCTAATATGTAAAAATATAAGATGACAACATCAAGGGCTGCGAATATTAAGGGCTATGAAGAAAAATATGTGGTACAATAATTGAAAAAAAAACTAGTGGAGAAAATTACTTTAGTTTGGGTAGTCAAAGAAGGGCAATCTGTGAAGGTAACATTCAGGTTGAGACTTGAAGGATAATGAGTCATTCAGGTAAAGACAGGAGGAAGAATATTAGGCAAAGTAAACCATATACACGAAAGACCCCAAAAGCAAAACGTTTGGCACATCCCAATAACTAAATGCAGACTGATGTGGTCAGTGAGCTAAGGGATAAGTTTAGTGGTTTAAGATAAGGCTGTCAATGTAGGCAAGGACCAGAGCATGCAGTTCTTACAAACAAACTATGGACTTTACCTTAGATACACAGTAGAAAGTCCTTGAAGATTTATAAGCAGGGAGATTAAATTATCAATTAACACTTTAAAAATATCATTATTGGTTGCTTTGTAAAGAATAAAACAGGAGGGGAGGTAAGGATGGAGCAGTAGTGAAAAAAAGAGACTAGATAAGAGGTTATTGCAGTAATCCAGATGAGACATTATGACTAACGTGGTAATAGTGGAAATGAAGAAAAGTGGATGAATTTAAGATGCCTTTTACAGGCACACTTAGTGTTTAGTGATAGAATTGAATGAGGAGGTGTGTGAAAGAATGGAAAATACAAATATTAACTTCCGGGTTTTGAGATCATGTAAAAGTGTACATAACATATAGAGATGAAAATCTGAGATACGAGGAGCCAGAGGGAGGAGCAGGTTTATTTTGTGGGTGGGTTTACTTGGAACATGTGGGGATGTCAGAGAGGCTGATGAATACACATAGCTAACTCAGAAGAAAAGTCTGATTTGCTATTCAGTAACTAGATAGTAATCAATAATATGGGCATTAGTAATATTTCTGGACATTGCATGGAAGAAGGAGTACAGACTGTGACCTGATGCTTGATGGGCATAAAAGAATGAGCTTACATAAAGGACTGCAGAATAACCAGAGGTGCAGAAGAAAAATCAGGAAAGGACAGTGTAACAGAAGCCAGGGAAAAAAATAATTCTACAGAGAGTAGGTGGTCAACTGTATCAAAGTGTAAGAAGATGAAGACTTAAAGTGTCAGAAAAGAAACTCAAGTCTGATATACACATTTTCAAGTGTATCAGCATATACAAGGTACTTAAAGCCATGGGAACACAGGAGACTACTTAAGGAGAGCTTGTAAGTTTACACCTGCACAACTTCTAAAACATCAATTTTAAGACAGAAGTTTAAGTCATATCCTATTGAAGTTGCGGGCTATCCTAATATTTTATTCAAAACATTCGTTCCCCAGGATGAGATGCTTACCTTCATACCTGGGATCCCAGGGGGTCCCTATTATTAAAAAGAAAAAGGATTATTTTATATGTATGAGAGAGAAACAAGTCCATTACAGAATGCTTTCTAAATAGAGTATAAACTGAGTAGACTGCTGTAGCGTCATTTCTGAATAGGATATATCTTAGGATACTTAGAGTTGACATTTATATACATATAAAATTCTTGCTTTTGCCCAGCAGAAAGCTATATTACCAACTTCTTTTTGAAACATTTTCCTCTAGTTTATTACTTTAAAATGTATTACTTTGTTCCACATGAATGCACTGGGCTTTCTCACTACATGTCTGCTTCTTTTGTTAATTCCTGTGTTCATCATAATCCCAAATTTTATAACTTACTGGAGGACCCTGTAAACCGGGAAAACCGGGACTGCCTGGAAATCCACGTTCTCCCTAGAAGGAGTTAAAAATAAAGAGCATGGAGGAACAAGAAACAAAGAATAACTATACCATCAAGATATGACTTCTTGAAAAGATTTCTGTAAAAGCCATTTTGAAACATGCCAGATTGCCAAAAAGTTCATTAGCCTTCACTTTCCAATTACTTCAATATCAACTATCCATATCAATTCAACTTTTATCCCAATTCATCCATCCCAATGAGAAGCAAAGAAAAAAAATCATCTACCTCAGTTCTTTTCTTCCAACAAAGACATTTTGAGACAATCACGCCACAAATTCCTATTATCACATTTAATAGTTAATGATCTGCCCCAATTCCTGCCCACGTGTTATATACATTCTTACTCTAACTGCTCTATTGCATTTTTCTTTTATCGTAAACTATTTCAAATTATTTTTGTAAAGGGGAAAAGATGGTAAGAAAGAAGGCTATTAATATCACCAAGAGGACAATAATAGCAATAGTTCTAGCAATTGCAGGTCATTATGTTTTCTAGGCACCCAGTACTAATATGGACACTTGGTTTAGAAAACAAAAGCTGAAATTGTTGAAGAACACCAAAGCAACCTCATTTCAAATACCTATATGCCATGGTAATCCTAGAAACAACTTCATCAGAAGGTTTGAAAGAATAAAATTACTACTGTTGTGTGTCTTTGTGAGTCTAATATCCTTCTCTCCACCTTGTGGCACATGGGAAAAGTAGGTCCTGAGAGAAAGGAAGTGGCCTACACATCAAGTTTAAAAGAGAGAAAAAGAAAAAAACCTATATATGGTGGCTCCAACTTTAAAGTTCATTCTTTTACTTACATAGTAAGAAATATAAGAAAAGCATTCAGACTTAAAATATGCATAATAAAACAATTTAATTTGTTTAAAGTTTGTTACTCACATAATTGGAAGCCTGAAACACAAGTTAATCAATGCTCCCTTTAATCATATAGCACACTGTCCTGATTATAGATACATTGGGCCTTCAAATTTGAAATTTTGGCTAGTGGTCTGTTTGTTGCTTAAAGCACACTGGCAAAAATAAATAAGTAAATAAAAATAAACAAATAACCAGACAAGGCACAAAAATTTAGTCCAATTTAACATGAAATGTATCAGGTAAACTAACTCCACATTGGTCTTATCACTTTAAGGTTGCCCTAGCTAAAATGAAGAACACGATTGGTCCTCACAAATCCCAAATCTAAAAAATTATTGACAAGGGTTACATTGACCTGAAGAAATATTGGAGATGAAAAAAACTGTACTGCCTCAAGTATATAGTACAGTAATTATCACAAAATATGGCCATTGTAATGCAAAATAGTTTGTTCAAGTTATTTTAAAAATATGCCCTATATAAAATCTGACATATGCCATTAGTTAGAAAGATCTGGCCAGGCGCAGTGGCTTACACCTATAATCCCAGCACTTTGAGAGGTCAAGGCAGGTGGATCAAGAGGTCAGGAGTCAGGAGTTCGAGACCAGCCTGACCAACATAGTGAAACCCCATCTCTACTAAAAATACCAAAAAAATTAACTGGGCATTGTGGCACGTGCCTGTAATCCCAGCTGCTCAGAAAGCTGAGGCAGGAGAATCACTTGAATCTGGGAGGTAGAGGTTGCAGTGAGCCGAGATCATGCCATTGCACTCCTGCATAGGCAACAGAGCAAGACTCCGTCTCAAAAAACAAAACAAGACAAAACAAAGAAAGAAGGATCCAAGGTATTTTATGAATAGTTTTACAGAATATTATGTGAAAAATAGAAAATACCAAAAGAAAATACAGAGAATAACAATATATTGCATTAATCTAAAGGAAAAGGAGAAAGGGGAGGGAATAAGAATTGGCTATAATAAGTAAGCTTACAAGAAGAGCAAAATTTCCTCATTTTTTCTTGCTATCTATTACTTTATATTCAATCCAACAGTTGACTAAAGAGAAGAAACATTGGATCAGAAAAAAAAAATGTTTGCCGTATCTAAAGTTAGGGTTATTTAAAATTGTTAAACGCATCATCTTGGCCAATGAAGAAGTTTCAGGTTTCATACTGACGGTTTATAGTAAAAATGGATGTGCTGTATTACATATAATTTTTTAAGATTTTTCTTAAGGAAGTTATTCAGTGTGTTAAAAAATCTTAAAAACGTGAAATATTTGAAAACATAAATTGTACCTAGGTTTTTAATAATGGCAAAGCAAATGAATGACATTCAGAAGTGTTACTTTCAACAACTGATATAATATTTGAAACATATATGTCCTAATTCTGTTTTAATTCTCATCCTACTTTATGCTAAAGCCAAAAAAGGATTTGGTAAGTAATCTTCAACCCAATGCAACATCCCACCTAATTATAAATGTTTAATGAAATTATTGATAGTTCAATATATAGAAAATTATAGTCAGAGCATACTTTATGTAATATCCTAGACCTGAAGCCACTATATCCCTTCTTCTACATTCTTCATATTGATTTCTTCAGGTTTTTAAGTTAATTATTGTCAAGTATACTACCTAAGATTAAGTGGATGGATCTCACCTTGGTTCCATTGCATCCAGGAATACCTTGAGGTCCTGGGGCCCCATCATGGCCTGGCATTCCCTTTGAAAAGCAACATAACACATGTATAATATGTCTTAGATTACTTTTCAAGAGGTTTCAAACTAAAAAGTGAAATGCTACTTACAGGAAGACCTGGTGTCCCTGGAAATCCAGGAAGTCCAGGAGGACCCTATAAGAAGAAAGAAAATCCTTAAACTAAATGACAACCAATAACAATAAAATAATATCCTACCTAAGGATATTATAAAAATTATTTTAGAACAGATTTGGAAAAAATGTGTCTCACTATTTATTACCACTCATTGTTCTTTGAAACATTAGAGAAAAATCTCTTATATGTGTTTAAAAGTCTCTTTTATTGAAAACTATAAAAGAAACTTCAATTCGAGGGAGCATTGTCTTCATTGCACTTATTAGGAGCAGGCAAATTCGTGGATGAAATGTCTCTTCTAACGGATAAAGATCTCCCAGGTTTGTGATGAAAAATTAATTCAGCAGGGGATAGGGGGTTAGCAAATATATTGCCCCTGAAGACATTAATAGTGATCACCCCCAAAATTCTTAAATTTCTCTGTCATGATGGGCAAAAATACAAGTTTGACAATATTCTCTGTAGGAGAGGCTACGGTGAAAACGTATTCTCATATACTGCTAATGAAGATTCAAACGCTGTGGAGGGAAATTTGGAAATATCGAGCAAAGTTACCCATGCATTTGCCTTTTGACCTAGCATTTCACTTCTAAGAATCTATCCTGAAGATACCTTAGAAATTATGAAACAAAATATGAGAAACAAAGTTAACAACTGCAGCATTCTTATAGCTAAAGTTTAGAAACAATCATATAACCAGTTATAGTTAAAATTAGAAACAACTTAATATAGTTTGGCTGTGTCCCCAACGAAATCTCATCTTGAATTGTAGCTCCCATAATTCCCCCATGTTGTGGGAGGGACCGGGTGGGAGATAATTGAATCATGTGGGTAGTTTCCCCATACTGTTCTTGTGGTAGTAAGTCTCACGAAATCTGATGGTTTTATAAGGCGTTTCCCCTTTTGCTTGGCTCTCATTTTCTCTTGCCTGCTGCCATGTATGATGTCCCTTTGCTCTTCTTTCATCTTCTGCCATGATTGTGAGGCCTCCTGAGCCATGTGGAACTGTTAGTCCATTAAACTTCTTTCCTTTATAAATTACCTAGTCTTGGGTATGTCTTTATAAGCAGTGTGAGAACAGACTAATACACAACTCAAATGACCACCAACAGGAACATGACTAAATAAATTATGGCACATTCACATCATGTAAAACTATGATTACTGTGTAAAAACTAATGATTACCTCTCAAAGGAAGATTAAAACACTAGGGAAATGGCAAGAAAGAAAGGGAAGCATCTCTGACTACACCTTGTCTTATAAAACCACA
This sequence comes from Trachypithecus francoisi, assembly GCF_009764315.1. NCBI lineage: Eukaryota > Metazoa > Chordata > Mammalia > Primates > Cercopithecidae > Trachypithecus > Trachypithecus francoisi. The sequence goes on from NW_022681471.1 coordinate 43,927,254, forward strand.
TAGACGTTTTAAATAATTTAAAAATTTTTTAAAAGGTAAAAAAGGAAATCATTAAAAATGAAAAATAAATTGGATCCAGTATACCTATGTTTCAAGTTGTTGACAAAACCATACAGAGAAAAGAATTACTTCAAGTGCCTTTCATCAAACGTGGTGTCTTGACTGTAATTCTTTAGCAAAACTGGTCAATTCAAAGGGGAAAAACCCAGCAAAGAAATAATTAATGGCTCTCAAGAATCCTATTATCACTATTAAAATCTAAATCGTCATTTTGTTAAATTATACATTGTTATTTTGAAGCATATTGTAGGAAATAGGCATATTGTAGGAAAAAGCAAATAAGAAATTACATTTATGTTATTAGGAATGAACATTTTCACCTCAACAGAGAGAGAGACGAGGGGGAGAGATAATAAGTATACAAAACCTTTCTTAATTTTTAATTGCAATTGGAAGTAATAATATGAACTCATGTTAATTTTTCTCTTAAAAATACATATTTCCACTGAGAAGACATTGAAACAGTGACAAATTCAGTAGCAATAAAAACCCGTAACATTCGGACTGTGGTATCTAACTCACATTTTTCACTAAAAAGAACCTGGAATCAGAGACATGGCCCATTTCAGATCTAAAGGGAAAATGCAAAGGATAAGCCTGAAAGAGCTTGCTGTGCCAAAAATCAAGAAGTTATCAAAGATCAGTGGAGTTTTCTGAAAAGAACACAGGACAGGAGTCAACTTTAAAAGGTTTTCACAGGCAAAAGATGGGACAAACTGGCCTTCAAAAAAATGACTACAATTGATTGAAACACACAAATTCCATGTGCATATGATGAAAACAAAAAGTCAAAGAACTTTCCTTGATGACCACTTGAAGTTTCTGGTGTAGCAACTCATTGCCTTATTAGAATTCCAGTTAATAAATGAATGATTAATAGAATTTTAAAAATCAGCATCTTGCAAGTCTGAACAAAATAATGACCATCCATGGGTGCCAAATCATTAGTGTAAGTTGACAGGGAAAATTTTGATGGCAGAATCAGGCTAATGTTATCTGAGAACACTGATCAAACCTAACACCCCCCCCCAAAAAAAAAAGAATAGCCTGATATTCACGCTGCGTAAGGTTATTCAATAGTTAAGTTCACAACGCTACCTATAAAGTATACTTTTTCCTATTTTCTTTAATGTTATTGCAGTATGATTTACATACAGCAAAATATACCAATCTTAAGTGTACAATTCTGTACCCCCAGAAATTTCTTTAGTGCCTCTTCCAAGGCAACCTGAAATTTGCAAGAAATATGGGGGACAGAGGAACAATTTAAATGACATCATGAAGAAACAAATCAGCCAAATCCAGAATGTGGAATGCAGTACAATGACCCAGTTTTTCTAATGGCATAATAAAACAAGTTTAATAAACAGCAATCCAAAGCAATACATGGAACTTGCTTGGGTCGTAAGTTGAATAAACCATTATAAAAGGACATCTTTCAGACAACTGAGGAAAACTGAATGTGGACTGAACGTCAGAGTATTGAAAAACTATTCCTAATGTTTAAAGGTATGATGATGGTTTAGTTGTTATGTGGTTGTTAGTTAGAGGGGCATGCTGAAGTTTTCATTGGTAGAATGAATGATGCAAGGGATTTACCTTAAAATATTCCAAAAAATAAAGTGGTAAGGTATATGTTAAACAAAACTATCAAAATGTTGTTAATTTTTGAAGCTGGGTGATGAGTTCACGGGGGGTCATTATACTATATGCTCTGTACATTTGTATATTTTTATCAGTTTCCACAATAATGTCTTCAAAATTCTGCATGTCAAGAATTGCCTATGAGCTGACACCTGAGGATGCAGAAACTATCAGGCCACCTATTCCCAAGAACTGGAGTTCTAGTTGAGGGACATGGAGTATCCAAGCAATCTCAAACACCTGCAATGAGAACTGAGAAAAGAGCCAATTCTTTTTAGTCTAAATAGTGCGTAGAATATAGAACATAGTTAATGTTAACTATAGGGATATTAAAAATTATTTTTATTATTATAAAGAGCTTTAATAGTATATTGATATCAATTTTTACAGAAAAATAAAGAATTATGTCTGCTGAAATAAACTAAGGGTTTTGAGTTTCTTCCCTGCTTTTCCAGTACCCTACCCATATCAGTCATAAGATGCACATAAGGCAAGCTACATGCTTTTAAGAAGTATATAGCAAATATAATATTTTTAATGTTTGTAAAATTTATACATCTACTAAATTTCTGAAGATCAAATGGTTATCTTTGTCACACATGTAAACATGCTATGTTACCAACTATGTATTTTATTTTCAAATTAGGGAGCTTCATCAATCTATGAACACAGTATTTCAGAGCTAAAAGGGACCTTGGAGATTGTTCTGTTTAGCTCTCTAACTTAACAAATGAAGAAGCTGAGGTTCAGAAAAGCTAAATGTGATTTTTTAAAAGCCAGTACTATTTTTTAAACTACAGTTTCCTCTCAGTTGTAAAATACACAGTGAGACATATGTCAACTTAAAAGCTTTTGAGAAAAAATTATACTAAATGTACATTTCAATTTTGAGATGCATCCTTACTTTTCAGAGCCTCAATACTTGAAAAGTCACGCATGTTAGATTTGAAGAAATGCAGTATTCCAAAATAGTTATTCTTTCATATGGTGGTTTAAACTAAACTTATTCTCTTCTAGATACACAAAAGAATGACAATGTTTATACATGGTACACTAGGAGGATATACACTCTGAGGTAACCAGCCTTCTGGACCTAGACTGAGATAATCACATTAGTTAGGAAGTTCTGGTTTAAACCAACTATATGATACAGATTTTTAATTAAATGACAAACTTTAGAATTTAGGACTTTCATAATTCTCAACCATAAGCTACTTTAAAATCATTTTATATTAAATAGACATATATATATACACATATACATAATAGCTATCAAAATACTAAAGAAGGGTTATAGACATATACCAACTCTTAAATTTAATTTTTTAAAGACTGTATTTATCTTCCTGCCTTTTAATATGAGTCTTTTCCAACTGTCTCATAATATTTCATTGTTCTTTATCTGTTTCCACCAACAAAGTATTTGATATAGAGAAAATACTACTTACTCTGATTCCTTTTGGTCCTGGTGGCCCTGGAATTCCATCATCACCCTGAAAAATGCGATATTTTTAGTTTTTTTCCTTCAAAAAAGTCCTCAAATAACTAATTTTCAATTATAAAATAGGAGATTTAAACTACTGTAAACATCTGTGAAAGTTAGTGAAAAACTTATACACCCAAGGAAGAGCAATTACTATTGAGACTGAAAGCATTGAGGTAAATTGTATGACCCCAGATAAGAAAGGCCTTTATTTCCTGAGAAGGAAATTGCTGACATATGAATGAAACTTTATACCTATAAAGTTAATTATGAACCATACAAGAAAACAAAGATAAAATATTGATATAGTCATTCCCCAAATAATTTACTTATAAACAAAATAGGCGCTGAAAATCTGGTCAGTTCCCACATTATGTTAATCTGCTTGCCATGCTGGTATAATGAGCATCATCTCTGAGCCCAAATATGTGCTGTTCTTGAATCTGCTGTTTTTTTTTTTTTTTTTTGAGACAGAGTCTTGCTCTGTCGCCCAGGCTGGAGTGCAGTGGCGCGATCTCAGCTCACTGCAAGCTCCGCCTCCCGGGTTCACGCCATTCTCCTGCCTCAGCCTCCCGAGTAGCTAGGACTACAGGCGCCCGCCACCTCGCCTGGCTAGTTTTTCATATTTTTTAGTAGAGACGGGGGTTTCACCGTGTTAGCCAGGATGGTTTCGATCTCCTGACCTCGTGATCCGCCCATCTCGGCCTCCCAAAGTGCTGGGATTACAGGCTTGAGCCACCGCGCCCGGCCGAATCTGCTGTTTTTAAATCTCTGCTTTGTTTTATAATGCACTTTGTATTGGCATAGCTTAAGAACGATTTAAAAAGAACCATAAACTTTCCTTTCTAGCTGTCAGTTCCATGCAAAAGAACCTAGCCATGTGTGTATGTTAATATATGTACCCATTTCTAGTCACAACCGCATTACTGAGAATTGAGTCTTACCTCACTGAGTTTTCATTAACTATTTTCTTTAAAAAATCGGAATTAAAAAACCTAATTCTGCTCCAAGCAAAAGGAACTTTTAACAGCAAAAAATTGAAACCTACCTAAATGATTATCAATAGGGGACTAGCTTAATAATTTATGGTTTATATGTACAATGTTAAGTTATGGTTTATATACACAATGAAATACAATGCACTTATACAAAATGAGGAGGTTCTGTATATATTGATAATATGATGTCTACAATGTATATTAAATTAAAAACAAAGGTCAAACCGTGTGTTCAATGTGCTACTATTTTACAAACAAAGGTTGTTAAAGTGTGTGTGCATAACTCAGGGACTAATGGACACAGGTGAAAAGCAGAACTTTCATTGTATACCCTCTTAATTATTTTGAATGACATGAACATACTGCCTATCAAAAATTAACTAAATTTTGATTTTTTAGAATAAAAAAGCCTTTGGAAAATTACGAGTGTACAGATTAAAGAATAATCCTACAAGTTTTTTGACTTAGTATATATGTTAACATACACATGTACCAGAATACCCAATCACATAAAGGGTATAAATTCAGCTGTTCGGGGAAACATGGAGTCATACTGGACATAGAAGCACACAATGCTTCAAATTCAGAATCCTGAAAGTTTAGAAAGCAGTTTACCTTCTCTCTTTTCAGATAATTGAAATGAAATCACAAAAAAAGATTGGACTGCTTTCTAAACTTAACCTGCATACAAGCACACCTTTATAAATGATCATGTTATTGTAGAATAGTCCTAGTTAATACTAAATTATTTCAAAGGAGTTCTAATTTAGGTAACTTATTTTAATTGAACACAAATCTTTATTAAAACTGCCATCTCTCAGCAAGCATGGGGTGCAAGAAACTCAGTCCCTAATCCCAAGTAAACTCAGATACAAGAAATGTAAATTTTCCTGTAGCTTAACTTAATTATCTTCCAAAATGCCTATTTCTATAACATGGCTGAAGTTTAATCTCAGTCCATTGGAGTTGCCACCTCATTTTCACAAGATCGTGTCTAAGTTTTGGATAACTTAACTAGTTTCAATGTTGAGGAGTGCGACGGTCTAGTCCAAGCTGGTATTCATTGAGTTGTTCCATGCCAATAGGATGCATGGATTGCTGCCGAGTTAGTGCTCAATTCCATCCACTTGACTCTTTCAGATATCTCGGATACTTCTGTGCTACTCCTGGGTGCACAAGAATCATTCTGTTGCTCTTGCTCTTGATGTGCCATTAGAGACAGGAAATTCAGTTGAGTAGTTCATCTACCAAAACTGTATGCAGACATTTAGGGTCCTGCTGTTTTCTAAGTACTAAAGTTCTACTTGGGAAATTTAGCACAGGTCCCTTCTGCTCTTAAATCTAACAAAACTACCTGATGTACTGCTGTTCTCCCAGAGATCATGACCAACATTCTCCCAAAATCTAAGCTCTGATTATAGTTAAGTGTTAAAAAGTATTCACGCATTTAAATTAATTTTCTCCCTTTATTGGAAAGACTACTTGGTGAGTATCCATTTGATTTCCTTAATACTCTAACAACATGATATACCAACATTATATAAAATAATAAAATTAAGAAAAAGGGTTTTAAGCCAGTTTTCCTTTCCAGGCAAATGATCAGAAGTAGCCCTTTCATATATCAATTCACCAGTCTACTTAATACAGATGGAAAAAGGCACTCAGCCAAAAGAGTCATTTAAAAAAAAAACCCAGAAAATTATCTGAGTCTTAAGTTCACTATTGTATCTTCCAATTCCATATCTTAATATGCACATTGAGATGCTATTCTTGCTCATGATATAAGACAGACTGCCCACACAGCAGTCAATGGACAGAGTCCCCACAACTGATAGGTTGAGACTACCCTGTCCAGATCCATGAGCTGATCCATGGGGCTGGAGGGCAGGGATCTAACCTCTCTTCCCTTTCTCCCACAGACGAACCTTGTGACTTCCACCTTACTAAATTCATTGATTGCCTGTCCCATGTAGTTTACATGACTCTGATTTTGACAAACTAATGTATATGTCACCTTATCGCTGAACCCTGCAGATAAACATCTGATTGCTGTGTGCTGACTATTAAGAATGGACGCTTCTCTAAACACGGACCATTTTAGTACTTCAGGTACCCTAACTTTATTACATTGAACCTGATAGATTGCAACAACTGTCTCTGGTACCACAGGAACAAAATATCTCCTCGGATGTCAACTCACTCCTGTCCCATATGGTAGTAATTGAATCATCTGGGAAAAGGGACATATGATCTGCCATTGGAGCCATTTTGGCCTCAATGATGGTGGCAATTTATTTCTCTATTCCTGCCTCCACCTTACAAAAATATTTCAATTTCACTCAAATACTCTGCCCACCAGGAGGGACTTCTGGCTGGTTGATCCCCATGGTAACCAATGATTCTTACATTCCCAGAACTGTGTGCACTCTTCTTGGGATATTATTTCTTTTGTAAAAATCAGGCCTTCAACATTCCTACCAATGTAACATACGTAATAGGACATTGATAAGAGATACTCAAATATTCAAAACAGTCCCTCTCATTAAGCATAAAACATTACATAAAACAAAATGAGAACTCCAAAACCAGATAGACTCTGGTTATTCAGGAGAATTGCCAGCTGGCATCACCTACGGTCTACTCATGGGAATACTCCAGACAACTTTTCTCACTGTCAGCGTCACTCAATTAGAAAAGGTTGTTCACAACCTGTCTTTGACCCTCACTGAGGTCATTAATGACACTACTTCAGCTTTGGAAACAAAGCAGACTAGCCTCAACTCCTTGGCCCATGTAGTGTTAGCTAACCATAAAGCCCTTAACTGCCTGCTGGCCAATTGTGAGGGGTCTCTGTGATTGCCAGCACCTCATATTGCATCTAGATCCACGAAAACTGGCAAAGTAGAATAGTCCATCATAAGACTTAAGAAAAAAGCCTCCTGCCTCTCTAACATAGATCAAGTGGGCTATGGGACATCTATTATTGGTTTGGCAATAGCTGGGGCTCATGCTTACATGCAGTTCTCCAAGCAGGCCTGATCATCCTGCTTAGAATATCATGACCATAATCTACTGTGGCCTCAGACATTATCCTGTTTTTGACAGAGTCCTTTAAAGCCCAACCCATTCAGGTCCATGATGGGGCAGCTTATGTTTCTCACTCAGGTCCTGAAAAATCAAGGTATGGAATTGGGAATATGGTTCTTGTCTAAACACCTATGACTGTTTGGGTCCAACCAAAGTCCTCTTGGTAAGCCTCATAAGGGACAGCTACTCTCCACATAGCAGACTTGGTGCACAGCTAATGCACTGCAATCTCTGAAGTGAGTATCAGTCAAAGATTCAGGCTCCCATGGCTGGCTGTGCTCAACCGCATTTCTGCATTTAAAGGCCTCTTTTGGTGGAGACCTTCTTATGGGAGGAGAAAGAAACCATAAAAATAGTTTTTCTGCACTCTGACTCAGTACTTTTCCACTCCTAGCTCTTCTCCTTCTCCCACCCTGCCCCTGGGTCCATACAACTGCAGGAGCTTTTCGTTCTGAGCTCCCTCAGCAGTCAAATGATTCCCAACATCTGTGCTGATCCATCTGACCTTTGCTGTTGCTGCACCATGGGGACAAATAGAACAGTGGGGGAGTCAGCACTTTCTCCAGTTAAACTTTCCGCTTATAATATTGCAGTAAGTGAGTAAAGGTTTGACTGTTACTTTCATTTTGGCTTCTTGTCTTAATCAGCTACTCTAATAACTGGCAGTTCAGCTCTCTCCAGCTCAGTTAAGCTCTTGACAGAACTTAATTTTGGTGAAGGCAGTCAATAACTACATAAAATCAACAGCATCTTCCAAAAGCATCTGAATATGGCAGTAATATTGAGTTTTTAAACAAAATACAATAAAGTACAGACTGCCTGTCATTCCATTGTTTCATTTATGTATTAGTTTCTGGCTACAATTCAGTAACTTTTTAGTTGATGTGACACCTAGTCCCACATTTAAGATGACTTAATTCATCTGGCATTACTAGTTGGCAACATGATACATACCTTTTGTCCCCGAGGCCCTGGAGGCCCTTCTGGACCTGGAAATCCAGGTAATCCTGGGTGTCCTTCCAAACCTGGAAACCCTCTCTCTCCCTGAAATTAAATGAGAATGAAAGGTAAGGTCATTTGTGAATTTTCAAGCACAGGCATAGTTGAGATTCAAAAAGATCACATGACTATCTAGACAGAACTAACTTAATTTAATTATGTAAATTCACAGTATCTACTAACATGAGAAAACCTCTTAAGATGTGAGGGGGGAAAACAAATCCATAAACCGTCTGGAATTATATCATATATGGTAATCTCTTTCTTTCTTGTAAAAAGCATATCAGAAATGAAATGAGATTTAAACATATTGACATCAAGAGTTTAACAGGGAAGATAGCAATAAATCCAGGAAACTAGATCTGTAAGGGTTACATTAAATAAGTATGGAGCAGGGAAGGGTAAAAGGAAACCATCAGACAAGTTCCCAGGCTTGAAATGAACTAGAAAAAAACCTTCAGAACATCAAAACGTTCATTACTTTTTCTAATTGTAAAATTAATACTAAAAAGGAATACACATTCACTGTAGAAAACAAAAGTATATAGAAAACACCACCATTAATTCCTTTACTCAGAATAATTACCTGAATTATGACTCAGGTCTGAGTTCTAACTGCAGCCTTTATCATCACCAGGACAGAAGGACTGCCTATCTACCAGTGAGGACCCACCATATCTTATCAGCACCTTTACAGTAGGGTTGCCTGATGTGAATATCTGTACAGCCAGAAAGGTGGGGTAGCAGAGCCAGCATGTGTACTAATGGTATTTAGATTAACATATTAGGGTTAGGTAATCTGCATACAGCCAATCCTAGTAAGGGTGTAAACTCCAACACTAGGGGATCCAGTTACACAAAGATAATCCATCACTATGAAGTTTAAGAACACCGAAGGCTCAGTTTCATGGCACATGCTCCCAACTATGGGGCTACAAGTAGTTCCTCTACTTTCCTAAGGCTTGAAGGCTGTCTCTGGTCAGACCTCATTCTGGGAACCCTCTTAACAGATCCTACCCACGGTGACAGCCTGGACAGCACCTGAGAAAGAGAAGGCATCCATATCTACTAGGTGACTGACTAATGGGCCATTGAACACACATCTCTAGAGGTTAAGGTACAGCAGACTTTTATTTCTACTCTGAAAATGTGTGTGTGTGTGTGTGTGTGTGTTGTAAGTACTAAGTTTAGTCTAAAAACCTTAGATGATTTTGTGCTGAATAATTCAATAATCATCCTATAATAAATATAAGTACTTTGAAAAGACTACTTCTGGTCAGTTTCCACTAGACGAAAACATTCCTGTATTTTTGACAATAATTATTGCCGACATATTACTACATTTCTTATTTTCTAGACATATATCCCTTTGTTGTTTTAATTAGTGATTAAATTATGATAATTTAGTATTCATTAACCTCAACACACTGTTTTTAAGGAAATAAAACAAGTGGAAGAAATTAAAAGTTTTAAAATTTTCAGAGCTAGATTCCCTCAAATTATTACTGGCAGAGCTAGTAGTAGAAATCTGATCACAAATTACAGTCAGAAAGAAAGTACAAAGGAAAAAAAATCTAGTTACAGTAGATTTTCATGAAAGGAAAACAGGTACATTTTGGGATCCCAGGTGGTATTTAGAGCATATCTCTGCCAAAACTGGAGGATAATACTTGAAGAAAGCCATGTTTCCTCAGAAGCAAAACTGCTATCTCGCCTACAGATAAGAGAGGAATAAGCTAAAAATTTTAAGTGGAGGTGCTAAAGAGCTTAATTTTGTTGATATTAATAAAACCATATACCTATAAATGATATATCCTGAAATCTCCTTGCACTACAGTCAAATAATATCATGGTCTATCTAGCAGAGTGAGCAATATTATAGTAAAGAAAAGAGAAGGGCAACCACCAGACACTAGCAAAAGGAATTCAAAGATCAATACCAGAGCCTTTGAAAGGTACTAAGGTTACTAAGTAGAAACTATAGAAGCCTTGAGCGAGGATGTGGTGGGGGTGGGATCCTCCATCTAATTCCTAATACATATGGTAGGGAAGGTTGACATTTGTTGTTGCCTACTCTAACTACTGTAGATTTTACTGTAATTTGCTAACACAAACAGAAAATGGCTATTTCTAAAGGTCAAACTTAAAAATAAAAACTGGTTTATGCTGCCTGCCCATATTTGCATAAAAATATCATTCTTATTTTCCTTTGTGGAATAATATTTCTCTCCCTCTGCCTATCCTTTAAATACTGATATTATACTGGATTCCTTTTTTTTTTTTTGAGACGGAGTCTCGCTCTGTCGCCCAGGCTGGAGTGCAGTGGCCCGATCTCAGCTCACTGCAAGCTCCGCCTCCCGGGTTCACGCCATTCTCCTGCCTCAGCCTCCCGAGTAGCTGGGACTACAGACGCCCGCCACCTCGCCCAGCTAGCTTTTTGTATTTTTTAGTAGAGACGGGGTTTCACCGTGTTAGCCAGGATGGTCTCGATCTCCTGACCTTGTGATCCGCCCGTCTTGGCCTCCCTAAGTGCTGGGATTCTTTTATTGACCTTCTCTCTCTTTACCTGGGAATCTAAAATACCAACTCTTTTTCCTAAAAAACTAGGCTCTCATAGGCAGCTGTCTCAAACATCTCCACTTGAATGCATACAGGCACCCAAAACTCAATGACAATAATAATAGCTAACATGTATTTCATGTTTTCTATATGACAAATCATTACTCTAAACTCTTTCCATGTTTTATCTTATTTAATACCCTCAATGTTAATATGAGGTAGACACTATTTTTCCATTTTATATATGAAGAATCAGGACAACGAAAAATTTTGTAATTTTCCTAAGAACAAACTTGATATAAACAACATTGAATTCATGTTCTACTGTCTTCTCCATTCCAGGAAATAGCAACAACCCAACTACCTCAGCCAGAAATTTGTAATAACTTTGACTCCCCTCACATTACTACTTCATCTAATCAATTATGTCTTCTTCAACTTTGTATTCTAAGTGCCCAACAGAACAAATACTCAGTAAATTCTCATTCAATGAATAAACTTCCTTAATGGATTAAATAAAATATATGGCATATGCTTTTGTCAAAAATTAAAAACACATAAGATTTAGGGCTAGGGGAAATTATACAAAGGACAACTTTTAGTGATCCTTTGGCTGGTTTCTATATCATAAGCTAGTATTAAGAAGGATAAAAATCTGATGTACTGAGAAGTAGACTAGTTTGTGAGTTAAAGGCTTCCATAAAAGTGTTACCATTTTCAGGAAGCACACTTTATAATGACAATAAGAAGTTGTATAATCATGCAACTTTAAAATAAAAAAGTATTTTAAGAATAGTTTCTCAAGGAAGAAAAAATTAACCAGGAAGATATTAGAATTCTGAGGATAGGAAAAATACAAAATAGGACAAACTGCTATAATAATAATTGAGATTAAAATTATTTCAGGTTATAATGTAAAAATGCAGAAATTATATGAACATATTTATATGAACATATGGACAAGGCAAGACCCTTAATGAACAAATGAGATGATAATTTAATTAAGTAATGCAATTATAGGCAATTTGGTTCTCTTTTTTGCATAATGTCTATTTTGTTTTTGTAGTTATGTAGCACTAGAAATATCTGATGTATTACAATTGGTAGAACAAGAAAATAGAACTTTGGCAACTGCCAAAATTGAGATACTCTAAATCAGCTATAAAACTTTAGGTTGCATTAGAACCACTTGGAGACCTTATTAAAACACACATTACCTGGCCCTGACACCAGAGTTAGATTGAGTAGATCAGCTGCAGAGCTTGAGATTTTGCATTCCTAACCAGCTCCCAGTAAATGCTGATGCCACTGACAGAGGCACACTTGGTTTAGTTAATGTCTGATTGTGACACAGATTTTACATTGTCAACTGGTTAACTTGATCTCATCAGGGGTCTAGCAAGTCTTCTTTGTTTAGCAATGTGCACTTGGACACATTCTTTCAGGGAAATCTAGATGTTTTATTTCTATGTTAAAAACGTATTTTTTCAAAGCAGTTTTACTGAAGTATAATTAACATAGAATAAATCATACACATGTAGAGTATACTATTTTAAAAGTTTGGGGGGTTTTGTTTGTTTTGGGGGGTGGTTATTTGAGACAGGATCTCACCTTGTTGCACAGGCTGGAATGCTGTGGCACAAACACAGCTCACTGCAGCCTAGACCTCCTGGGCTCAGGTGATCCTCCCAGCTCAGCCTCCCTGAGTAGCTGGAACTACAAGTGTGTGCCACCATGCCCAGCCAATTTTTATATCTTTTGTAGAGACAGGGTTTCACCATGTTACCCAGGTTGGTATCAAACTCCTGGGCTCAAGCGATCCACCTGCCTCAGCCTCTCAAAGTGCTGGGATTACAGGTGTCAGCCAGCCACCATGCCTAGCCAAAAGTTTTGACACATATACACACCAGTGAAACTGATTTGGCTCTGGATTCTCACCCAAATCTCATCTCGAGTTGTATACCACATAATCCCCAAGTGTTGAGGGAGGAACCTGGTGGAAGATGACTGGATCATGGAGCCAGTTTCCCCGACACTGTTCTCCTGATAGTGAGTGGGTTCTCACAAGATCTGATGGTTTTGTAATGGGCTCTTCTCTCTTTGCTCCTCACTCTTCTCTCTCCCGCTGCCTTGTGAAGAAGGTGCCCACTTCCCCTAAGCCTTCTGCCATGACTGTAAGTTTCCTGAGGTCACCCAGCCATGCGGAACTGTGAGTCAATTAAACTTCCTTTGTTTATAAATTACCCAGTCTTGAGTATTTCTTTATAGCAGCGCAAAGATGGACTAATACAGAAACCATTACCACAATCAAAAAAATGAGCATAGCTAATCCATTACAAAAGCTTCTTTGTGCCCATATCTTCCTTATTCCTATACCCATCTCTCTACTCCTACCCACCCCAGACCATGAGAGATCTGCTTTCTGTCATTGTAGATTAATTTGCATTTTCTAGAATTTTATATAAATAGAATTATAAAGAATGTACTCTTTTTGTCTAACTTTTCACTCAGCATAATTACTTGGAGATTCAAACTTGTTGTGGTGAATATCAGTAATTCATTACTGTTTATTGTTGAGTAGTATTCCATTGTAGAGATATACTGCAATGTGTTGATTCATTTACCTGTGATGGGAAGTTGAGTTGTTTCCTGTTTCTGGCTATTACAAATAAAGCTACTATGAATATTCATGTACAAGATTATATAGGCATATGCTTTGATGTCTCATGGGTAAATGTTTAGGAATCAACAGGGTCATATAATAGGTGTTTAACATTTTATGAAATTGCCAAACTTTGTAGACCATTTTCCACTTATACCAATAATCTATAATTGTTTCAGTTGCTTCCACATTCTCATCTATACTTGCTTTGGCTAAAAGTTATTATTAGATATTCTAATAGGTTTATGGTGGTATCTCACTGTGGTTTTCTCTTGCATTTCCCTAATTAACAATGTTAAGCATCTTTTCATGTATCTATTTGCCATCTATATATTTGCTTTTATTAAGTGTCAAAATATTCTTCCAATTTGTTTATAATTAAATTTTATTTGGAGCTGTTTGTTTTATTATTAATTTTTAGAGTTCTTTATATATTCTGGATACAAGTCTTTTATCAGATATGTAATTTGCAAATATTATTTTTCCTGGACTGTGGATTATCTTTTTATTCTTTTAACAATACTTTTAGCGGAGAACAAGTTATTACTTTTGAGGAAATACAACTTAACAGTATTTTCTTTGGTGGATCATGTTTTTGATGTCACATCTAAGAAATATCTGCTTACCCCAAAGCCACAAGGATTTTCTCCTTTGTTTCCTCCTTAAAGACTTTAAGATTTAGATTTTATATTTAGGTTTATGATGCATTTTGAGTTAACTTTTATATGAAGTGTGAGTTATTTTTGTGCATATGCATATGCAACCCTTCCAGGACTATTTATTGAAAAGACTTTCTCCACTGTCTTTGCATTTTTGTCAAAAAACAGATTAACTATTTACCTGTGAGTCTCTATTATGTCCCATTCATCTATGTCTATCATTTGGCTAATAGCACACTATCTTGTTTACTGTGGTTTTATACTAAGTCTTGGAATTGTGTACTGTAAATCCTCCAACATTGTTTTTTATAAATGCTGTATTTGCATTTCCATCTAAATCTTAGGATCACCTTGTTAAATTTGTAGCCCCTGAAATTCACAAGAATCTTGATTGGAGTTGCACTGAATCTATAGATAAATTGGGGCCAATTGTCATCTTAACAATATTGAGTCTTCCAATTCATGAATATGATATATATCTCCATTTATTTAGGTCTTCTTTTATTTCTCACAGCAATATTTTTGTAGTTTTCAGGGTATGAGACTTGCACATTTTTGTCTGATCTATTCCTAAGTATCTGAAATTTTGTATGTTATTTTAAATAGCACTGTTATAATTCCAATTTACTACTTTTCATTGTTAGACTATGGACATATGACTGATTTTTTCTCAAATGTTCATAACAGCTTTATTCATAATATTCCCAAATTGGAAAAGAAAAACAAAAACAGATGTCTTTTAATGGATGAATGGTTAAACAAACTTTGGCAGATCCATACCATGGAATACTAAGCAATAAAAAGGAAATAACTATTGATACATGCAGTAACTTGGATGCTTCTCAAAGGAATTATGCAGAGTGACAAAAGCCAGTCTTACAAAGGCACGTACTTTATGATTCCACTTGTATAACAGTTCTTTTTTACCTGCTTTTAGGTTTAGGGGATACAGGTGCAGGTTTGTTACATGGGTAAATTGCATGTCACTGAGTTTTGGAATACAAATGATCCCATCACCCAGGTAGTGAGTGTCATACCTGATAGGCAGTTTTTCAGCAGTCTCCCCCTTATCTTTCCCCACTAGTAGTCTCCAGTGTCTATTGCTACCATCTTTATTTCCATGTGTACTCAGTATTTAGCACCCACTTATAAGTGAGAACATGTGGTATTTGGTTTTCTGTTCCTGCGTTAATCAGCTAAGAATAATGGCTTCCAGTTGCATCCATGCTGCTGCAAAGGACATGACTTCATTCTTTTTTATGGCTGCATACTGTTTCATGGTGTATATGTAACACATTTTCTTTAGTCCACCACTGATGGGCATCTAGGTTGATTCCATCTTTGCTATTGTGAATAGTGCTGTGATGAGCACATGAGTGCATGTGTCTCTTCAGTAGAACAGTTGCTTTTCCTTTGGGTAGACACCTAGTACTGAGATTGCTAGGTTGAATGGAAATTCTGTTTTAAGTTCTTTAAAAAATCTCCCAACTGCTTTCTATAGTGGCTGAACTGATTAAAGAATCTCCAAACTGAGTTCTACAGTGGCTGAACTAATTCAAATTTACACCAACAATGTATAAGAATTCTCTTTTCTCTGCAACCTCACCAACATCTGTTATTTTTTTAACTTTTTAATAATAGCCATTTTAACTGAGATAATGGTATCTCATTATGACTTTAATTTGCATTTCTCTGATGATTAGTGACATTGAGAATTTTTTCACATATTTGTTGCCCATATGTATGTCTTCTTTTGAGGAGTATGTGTTCATGTCCTTTGCCCATTTTAGAAATTTTTTTTTTTGCTTGCTGAATTGTTTCAGTTCCTTATAGATTCTGGACATTAGACCTTTGTTGGATGCATAGTTTGTAAATATTTTTGCTCATTCTGTAGGCTGTCGGTTTACTCTGTTGATAGTTTCTTTTGCTATACTCTTTTGTTTATTTTGTTATTTTGCTCTTTAGTTTAATTAGGTCACACTTGTCAATTTTTGTTTTTGTTGAACTTGCTTTGGGGAACTTAGTCATAAATTATTTCCCAAGGACAATGTCTAGAATGCTATTTCCTACGTTTTCTTCTAGGATTTTTATAGTTTGAGGTCTTACACGTCAGTCTTTAATCCATCTTGAGTAATTTTTGTATATGGTGAAAGGCAGGGGTCTGATTTCATTCTTCTACATATGGCTAGTCAGTAATCACAGCACCATTTATTGAATAGGGAATTGTTTCCTCATTGCTCATAAAACTGATTTTTCTTTACTGATCTTAGTTTGTTGGTTTTGTTTATTCTGTGATCTTTCTAAACTTACTTATAAGTTTTAGGAGTATTTTAGCATATGTCATAACATTTTCTCCATTGACAAATCATATCGTCATCAAAAAAACAAAAAATATATATCTTCCTTTTCAATCTGGATACTTTTCGCTTCTTTTTCTTGTCTTACTGTACTAGCAATGTTGAATAGAAATGGTGAGAGCAGATGTTCCTGAAGTTAGGAGAAAGGAACTCAGTCTTTCTCCATTGAGTATAATTTTAGCTTTAGGGATTTGGCATATGCCCTTTACGGTTGAGGAAATCTTTTCTACTCCTAGTTTACTAAGAGTAATTTTTATTAGAAATGGATGTTGAATTTTGTTAAATGCATTCTTTGTATCTATTAAGATAATTATATGGGGGTTTATATATTTACGCTCTAAATTTTGTTTTGGTCTTAATATAGTGAATCACAATTTTTGATTTTCAAATGTTAAACCAAACATGGATTCCTGGCATAAATGCCACTTGGTCACAACCTGTCATCCACTTTATATGTGGTTGGGTCTGATCTGCTAAAATTTTAAGAATTTCTGTATCTATGCTCACGAGGGATACTGATCTGTGGTTTTCTGTTTCTGTAATTTTGTCATCGTTTCGTTTTGGTATCAGGGCCATGCTTGCTTCACAAAATTAACTGGAGGGCATTCAATATCCCTCTGTTTTTTGAATAAGTTTATGCAAGACTGACACTGTTACTTGCAAAAATGTTTCATAGAATTCATCAGTAAACTCTTCTGGAACAGGAATTCTTAGTTGGAAGGGTTGATAATTCAACTTCCTTAGCATATAGGGCTATTTATATTTTGCTTCCTTCATTCTACACGCAGTCTCACTCACGCATTAAATTTGTTTTTGTTTTTGGTAATGTATATTTCTTAAGGAATTTGTCCATTTCCCCTACGCTGTCAAATTTATTGTTATAAAGTGATTTATGATAGTCCCTTATTGATCTTTTATGACTGTAGGGTCATTCCTGATATGGGTAATTTGTGTTTTCTATTTTCTTATCATCTTTTGTGCCATCAATTACCACTTTTGACTGTGTTTTCTATTTTTCTCCAGTTAATATATTGCTACTTTTGTCTTTATTATTTCCTTCATTATCTTAAATTTAATTTGCTTGTCCTTTTCTAGCTTCTTAAGTGAGAAACGTAGGTCGCCAATGTTAAATCTTTCTTCTTTTCTAACATAGACATTTAAATCTATTTCCCACGTATGCCCTGCTTTAATCCCATTCCAAAATTTTCAGTTTTCAACAATATGTAACTAAATCATTTTCTAATTTTCCTTGATTTCTTCCTTGGTCCAGCAGTTATTTAGAACAGTGCTTTCTAAATTCCAAATTGAAGGAATTTTCTACAAATATTATTATTATTATTTCTTACCCATTCCATTGTGATAAGAGAATATACTGATATTTTTAATCTTTTGGTATTTAGAGGGTCTCATTTTGTGACCTATCTCATAGTCTACACTGGTGAAAATTCCATGGCTCTTGAAAATTAATTCTGTAGTTGTTTGATATAGGGCTCTTTATATGTCAGTAAAGCCTAAGTTGTTAAGAGTGGAACAACTGAAATAGGAGTGTTAGAATCACAACCGTGATTGTGGATTTGTCTATTTCTCCCTTTAATTCTGTCAGTTTTGGCTTCATGTATTTTGAATATCTGTTATTACACTTGAACAGTGCTTTGTGTTAAATAAATAGAGGAAAAAAGATACAATCTTCTTATATTTACCCATATTTACACCATTTCTATTACTTTCCATTCCCTCCTAAAAATTCACACATCCATCTAGTGAGAGTTCCCCTTAGCCTGAAGAAATTTCATTATATTTATTTTAATGCAAGCCTCTTCATGAATAATTCCCTATTTTTATTATGAGAAAATGTCTTAAATTTGCCTTTATTTTTGAAGTATATTTTCATTGTATATAATAATTGATCTTGCAAATTTTTTACCTCTCCAACGATGTTCTCACATTGCTGTACGTTATCCAATCTTTTTGATGAGAAGTCTGTCATCATTCAATAATTGTTCTACTATACACAGTGTAAATTTTTCTCTAGCTTTTTTCAAGATTTTCTTTCAATCTCTATTTTTTCAGTAGTTTCATTATGATGGGCCTAGGTATAGTTTTCTTCATTTTTATTTGCTTGAGGTTTGCTGGACTTCTTATATCTTTAAATTTATATTTTTCACCAAGCATGGAGAATTCTTGCCATTCTTAGTGTCCCATAATTTATTTTCTTTTTGCTTTCCTGTTCTTTCTCTCCTGTCCTAGAGGACTTCATTTATATTTGTATTAGACCATTTGACACTGTCACAGAGGTCACTGGGGTCCTATTCTGTGTTTTGGGTTTTGTTTTTTGCTTTTTTCTTCAGTGCTCTTCAGATTGAGTTGTTTCTTCTGATTTATCTTTAAGATTACTATTTCTTCTGCCATCTCCATTCTGTTGTTAAGCCCATCTGGTGAATTGTTTTTTTCTATATTCTGCTTTTAAAATATAAATTTTCCTTTTTAAAATACAGTTTCCATTACTCTGTTGTGATTCCTTATTTGGTCACCCATTATGAGGAGATTTTCCTTTTCTATTTTCTGCTTTAAATCATAGTCTACAAATTCCAACATCTGTGTTAGCTCAGGGTTGGTTTTCATTGATTGGTCTTTTTCTTGAAGTAGATCACTTTTACTTGGTAAGTTTTAATTGCATACTGGACATTGTAGGTAATATGGAGAGATTCTGGATTCTCTTAACTTCCTCTGAAGAGTATTGATTAAACTTCTATTTTAAGAAATAGCATAGTTAACTCAGCTGAACTTGAACTTAAAACTCCATTCTCCTTTCAACGGACAATGGTTAAATCTATGCTCAGTTATTGCAGACTTCCAGCTGCTCCTTTTTGCTGGGTTGTATGAACCTTCCTCTATAACTATAAACTTCAGGATTCAAGCAAGAATTTGGATGGAATCTATAAGCAACTTTTTGAGCTCTTTCCAATGTGTTTCCCTACATTCCAGTATATCCCCCTTCACTTTCCAGCCATTCTGGCATCCTCAACTCTGTCTGCTGACTCAAGTCAGTAAGACCATGGATTTTTGTCTGGGTTTTAGCCATCCTTTGCCATGCAGACTAAGGGCTATACTCAGGGGAAAAGCCATATAAATGCAAACATGCTCAGTGTATTTCCTTTCTTTCAAGTGCAGAGTCCTCTTTTTCCTTTGGTTATTTTCTTGTACTATCAAATAGCTATTACATTTTGTCCAGAGTATTCCATTCTTATCTCAAGAACAGTTAATCTGATAAACATCACTCTACTATTATATGAAGTTATCCCTCTTGGTATTTTCATCACTACAGAAAGCACCCTTACTGCAAAACTACTCCCATCAAACTAATGTTACTCAAATAAGTGTTCTGCAGAAGACTATCCAATTAATATTAACAGCTGCTCTGTTAGGGGAAAAGTCTATATAACATGGTCAAATGCGGCTTGGAAATGTAGCATTACAAAACAAACAAATAGGTTTCTTTGCTCCAGAACTTACAAGAATGTCTAATATGCTAACGTACCTTCTATACCTCTAAGTAGATTATGCCCTAGAAATACTGTCCTAAACTGCTTCATATATAATTAGCAACATTCACTCATTCATTAAAAAATATTGAGCCCCAAAGAGTGGAGACTAGAGTATGACCCCATCTCCTAGTATAACTCTCTTTAGACTATAATTCACTGTCCCTTTTTTATTTTATAATATTAATGTCATTCACTGACTTACAGTGGTTAGGCTTATGCTATATAATCTTCATCAATACTTACTTGGTAATCATAGTATCTGCACAATAGGAGATACTGCTGTGGAAAAGGTAAGATAGAAATAAACATTCAGCTGGGCATGGTGGCTCACACCTGGAATCCCCTGCCAAGGCGGGTAGATCACTTGAGGCCAGGAGATCGAGACCAGCCTGGCCAACATGGCGAAACCCCATCTCCACCAAAAATACAAAAATAAGCCAGGCATGGTGGTGCATGCCTGTGATCCCAGCTACTTGGGAGGCTGAGGCACGAGAACTGCTTGAACCCAGGAGGCGGAGGTTGCAGTGAGCCTTGATTGTGACACTGTACTCCAGCCTGGGTGACAGAGCAAGACCGTGTCTCAAAAAAAAAATAGACGTTCATCTATTATTAACCTGCACAGACTAGATAAAAATAAATGAAATTACCTAGTATCTGGCAGAGATTAGTAGCTTGATAAATGTTTAGTTTCCTTCTTAAGTGTTTTTCCCCCGTCTTTGCCTATTAAGTAAGTCAGTGCCTTCAATAAGACCAATCAGAGTTTGGCAGATTATAGCTCTCAGGCTAAATGCAGATACTAAAGGACCCCAACACTTACCTAAAGGTAGCCACTGGGCTAGGGTTTCTCCACTATTGTCCCTTCTGTGGTTGCCAGAAATATGTTACTGGAAAGGGGTCCTGATCCAGACCCCAAGAGGCTTATGTTCTAAGATCCAAGAGCTAAGAATGTTTCTTGTCACTTTTAAAGGTCTATTTATATAAGGGAGTTAAGAATATGTGACAGAAACTGATGTGTCCCATAAATCCTAAAATGTTTGCTATATGGCATTTTACAGAAAATCTTTGCTGACCCTAAGATATAATCTAATCTTTATAAGCTCTCTAAAATAGCAGTACAATAGGATTCATTTCACTTACTTAAGTACTGAGATAAAAGCCCTGTTTTTTAAAAAATATTTATTAAAAACATTAGTTTACTGGCTTTACTAAATTTTCAAATGCCAATCTCAGACCTCACCTTTTCCCCTTTACGCCACTGCAGTCACACTTTGATCCTGGAGAACACCCATAGCAAGCCTATAAGGAAGAGAAAGAGGGAAAAAAATCATTAAATATGAACCCAAAAATCAGACTCTGACTTACAGCTCAACTGAAATCAATAATCCAAACTTGTAAGATAAATACCAGAAAAATATCTGAAAATATATATCAAATTGTAAATAACAGTTACCTCTCAGGAAGCTTGCACCTTTTATTATATACACTTCTGTCTGAACTTTTCAAAATGAGCAAACACAATTTTTATAATTTTAAAGTGAAAAATATCATTTTACAAGATGTTAAAAATGAGAGATCTCTCAATAAAGGCTAAAGATGGAAAGCGACACCATCTTCTACTTACAACAGCAAAAACCCATGCACATATATTCACATATAAAGTACAGACATACATTTCAAAGTTAATTATTCTTACATTAGCAGCCATTTGGGGTTATCACTACCCTTTACCTCTTCATTAATGCATGGGTGTTGACAGTATGCACAATCTAAAATATGTTAAAAATGGAAAATAAATTCATACAACTTCCCTGTAATATGATTTGCCACATGTCCAAAATCTCAGGAACTCTCCTTTTTTTCTTCTAACATCGCTTGTAAGAAATTACCTCTCACTCTATATTAGCAGTGACCTTGGCAACTAGACAACAATGCCTACCACTTCAAGTCACTTGTTTCTCTCCACTCATGAGCAATCATGGAGCATAAAATATATAACACTATCTTTTACCACCTTCCTTTCTTTTCTTTGCTCCTACTCCTTCATCACTAATAATAGCTCGGTCTCTAACAGCTTTACCATAAATGCTGCTCCCACAGTCTAGATGTTCTAAATAGGCATTCAATCATATTAGGAATTGAGGTCCTCAAGCCAGAAAAATATCCTCCTCTAAAAGAGAAAACTTATAGAGGAAAAGAATACAGTATGTGACTTCTGCCATTCAGAAATATCCTTTACTCTTAGAAAACGAACTGCTTGGAAAACAAGTTAGTTTAATATACATAGATAGCTTAGTATTTATTTGCAAGAGGTGGCATTCTTTTCATCAGATAGATATCAGACTGAGTTACTGAACCTTTATGTAATATAAATACCAAATAATGACCATCAACCTTGAGGCCTTTGATATAAAATGCCTTAGCCTGTTGCTCACATTTCATGATTTCCTTTACTCTAGTCACTACCGAAATACCATACTCAGCCCTTTTGAAAGTACTGACCTTATCCTTCTGGTCAGAACTCCTAACTAACTCAGCTGCAACTAGAAGTCACCTTCATGTGGAAACTTCTTTTCCTGATTATAAGAGCAAACTACAATGGCTTGATGTTGGAGTGATCTCTCATTCACACTACAAGAGGCTGCTCCAGTGAAAGTTGTGCTCCTGACACGTCAAACAGAAAGTCTGTTATGCAGCTATTATTTATTATTCATAGATGTTTGGGGATTATATACTGATTTTAGTATTTTATGCTAACTACACTACAGATTAAATAGGATTATTCAGACTTATTCATCAAACATGAACTGAATATTACTAGAGGCCAGAAAAATTTTTAGGCACTTGACTTCTAAGATGAATAACACACAGATCCCTCCAATATATGTAACTAATTCAAGAAATACTTATTGATCACCTGTTATGTGACAGCCACTATGTTATGTTAGGTGCAGGTAGAAGTACAAAGTACATCATTGCTCTCTAGTGGGAAGGATGACCCCATCTACAAAAAGTTATATTACAATGTGCAGGAAACAGAGGTTAACTAAAAATATATATTTTTGTGCAAACATAAATTTTAAGTTCCAGACTACGGATTTTATAAAATTTAGAAGATATAGTTTCACAAGAAGATACTGATTCACAAGTTCACAAGACAGTAACTGTCAATGGTCATACTCCCTGAATTAGATTGTGCATGTTGTCAACACTCATGCATTAATGGAGAGGTAAAGAGTAGTGGTAACCTCAAATGGCTGTTAATGTAAGAATAATTAACACCTGACATTGAAATGCATGTCTGAACTTTGTATGTAATATATGTGCATGGGTTTTGTTGTTGTGAGTAGAAGGCAGTGTAGCTTTCCATCTTCAGCCTTTATGAGAGATCTTCCTTGTTTAAATACAAATTAAGCTCCTAAAAATAATGCAAAACAATAGTCTGACAGAATTCCATTGATATGAACAAGATTCTATGTGGCCTTTCTTTATAATTGCACTTTGACTTCTGAATATCCAACAATGTCCCCTAACTCCTAATACAATTTATAAACAAGAAAAGCCTTAAATACTCTTGCATGTCATTTTACAAGTAATTTTACGTAATTTTTTGCAATTTTTTATTAATCAACATGTAGCTTTACTTTAGAAAGAACACAGATTTAAATAGTAGGGAATTATAGATAAATGTGTTTAAATGCAATTTAAAAATTTAATTTATATTCTATTTATTCCACCTAAGTTATGAGAATTACTCTGGTACTCACAGGTTAAACAAAGCAGGCAATTGTAATACGCACACCAACCACTAGATGCATTTCTATACAGTTATAACAGTGGCGCCCACAAGCAGACAGTCCCAGTTTGACATCTGGTAATGGAACAACTTGTTTTTTTTTTTTTTTTTACCAACATCTATTAATACTGATTAGGTGTCTAATAAACACAAACACAGTAATAGTTCTATGAGTTGTACAAAAGTAGATGTAGGTGCTGCCTTTAAGGAACTTCCAATCTAGGATTTTTTGTTTTTTGTTTTTTTTAAGTAACTAGGTATTTTATTTTTTAAGTAACTAAGTATTTTCAGGACATATGAAAAGAATATCAAAATACAATGGAATAATGATACAGCAGTATATATAAGTTTACTTCAGCAGTTGAATCATTTGACCATGGGCAAATCATTTCCATACTCTTGGGCTGTTTTCTCATTTGTAAAATGGCATACATAGACAGTATGATCTCCTTAGGTAGCTTCCAGATTTCACTGTCTGTGATTCTGTAGGATTCGCCAGGTAAAAATGAGTGTTATAGTCAATAATTGCTATCAAAGTTAAGAAAAATAGTTCCCTTGAGCCTGAAAGTATTGACAAAGGCTCTGTGGAGAAAGTGAATACATGGACTTCAACTTGGAAGGATAGACAGAAAGACACCCAGAGGAAAAATTGCCATGCTAAGCATGATTAAAATATAAAATTGATTAGGGCAAAGAGGTAAAATGAACATTAAGTACCTCTGTCTAAAAGGCTTTCTAAGCTCGTATGAAAAAAACTAGTTCTTCAAAATCACTGAAGATGAAAGAAGCAAGAAAATGATGCAACTATAATAATATTTTAAATTTTTATTGTGGGAGAAAGTAATAAATAAGAAAAGTTTTATATTATCACACACTAAAACACATCAGAAAACTGCAATAATTAAAATAGTACGGTATCAGTTAACAAAAATAGGAAGGCCAGAAACAGATCTGCACACACATGCACGCGTGCACACACACGCACACAACTACTATATGATAAAAGTCGACATGTCAAATAGATGTGAAAACAATGAATTTTTCAACATATGGTGCTAGAATAAATATAAAAATAATAAATTTAGATCTCATGCTGCTACAATTAAAACACCAGATATTAGACTTAAAAGTACAAATAAAAACAAATTCTGTATGAATTAGGGTCACCTAAAGAACCTCACAAAAATTCACATATCAGCAACCCATCCTAAAGATTCTTCCAGTAAGCCTGAAGTTGAATAGCAGAATCTTTTTTTTTTGAGGCGGAGTCTCGCTCTGTCGCCCGGACTGGAGTGCAGTGGCCAGATCTCAGCTCACTGCAAGCTCCGCCTCCCGGGTTTACGCCATTCTCCTGCCTCAGCCTCCCGAGTAGCTGGGACTACAGGCGCCCGCCACCTCGCCCGGCTAGTTTTTGTATTTTTAGTAGAGACGGAGTTTCACCGTGTTAGCCAGGATGGTCACGATCTCCTGACCTCGTGATCCGCCCGTCTCGGCCTCCCAAAGTGCTGGGATTACAGGCTTGAGCCACCGCGCCCGGCCCAGAATCTGAAATTTTAATGAACATCTCTAAGTGATTTTGATTCAGGTGTTCCAAGGAGACACATACTACAAAACAATGGCAGAGAGAAATAAGAAATATTCCAATAATGTGGCTAGTTAGGTATCCAGACTGAAATGCTTACTTTAAAAAAATGCTTGGAAAAAAGTAAAAAATTCTTCCTAAAAGCATCAAAGGGAAGCACAATAGGATTTATCAAATCAAAATCTAGGGAAAACCAAAAAATGAACTGACCAATGAAACTACTTTTTCCCAGAGGACATCTGCCAAACTTGGATAATTTTCGGGTTTTGTTTTATAATTTCTTTTAGTGTAAGGGTGTACCATGTACATAATAAATGTACCTCACAATCCCACACCTGGGAGGTGGAAGAAAAGATTCTTGGTGCTTAGCAGAGAAATACAGGAAAAAAAATCCTTAAAAAACCACAAACTGGCCAGATTTGCAATCCATATTAGCATTAACTGAGTGGACTTGACTGCATTGACCTTCTAGAGGCTGGGCAAAAATACATACAAATTCTACGTAGAAAAAACATGCCTTCATAGTAAACTTCAAATAATTCAAATGCATCATTTTTAAAGGAAGATGAGATTCCTAATTAAAAACCATTAAGCATACAAGAAAAAAAATGCCATAAGCAAAAACCAAAAGAAACATATGACAACAGAAAGTACTCACTAAATATTTCAGATATTGGAATTATCAAATAAAAAATATATAATAACTATCTTTACAGTTATAAAAGAATTTTTCTAACTTAAAAATAATAAAGGGAGCAAGCAATTGTATGAAAATGACATAGCTTAACTGAAATAAAATATACATTCTAGAAGTAAAAGCCATAGTAATTGAAATTTAAAACTCAAAGGATGGCCTTCACAACAGACTACATAGAGCTGAAGACAGAATAAAGTTAAAATATTTAGTAAAGCTAAAAAGAAATTATATATAATGTGGCATAGAGATAAAACATGGAAACTGAAATAATCATTAAGAGACATGGAAGAAAGAGCGAGGAAGGATAACATAAAGGAAATTGGGATTCTAGAAGAGGAGAGAGAGGGAATAAAGACAATACTAAAGAGACAACGGCTAAGATTCCTCAAGAAAAATCTACACATATTTGTGATTCAAGAAACCAAACGGCTCCAATGGCATAAAAATAAAACCTGAAACTAGGTGCAGCAGAACATAACTGCATAACATAAAAGTAAAGGCAAGGCCTTAAAAGCATCAGAAAAGATAAGACAGACTGCCTTCAAGAGAGAGAAAATTAATTTACAGATTAGATCTCAGAAGCAATAATCAAAGCCAGAACACCACGAAATGACATATTTAATATGCTAAGAACCCAGTTCTCTTCATCCTCCCCATCCCTGCCACTTACCCTTCCCGGTCTCTGTTCTCTGTCTTCCACTCTTTACCTCCATGTGGTCAACTTTTTTAGCTCCCACATACAAGTGAGAACATGCAGTATTTGTCTATCTGTGGCTGGCTTATTTCACTTAAGAGAATGACATCGAGTTCCATCCATGTTGCTGCAAATGACATGATTTCACTAGTTTTTATGGCTAAGTAGTATTCCATTCTGTATATGTACCACATTTTCTTTATCCATTCACCTGCTGATAAACACTTAGGTTAATTGCATATTTTTTGATTATGAATACTGCTGCAGTAAACAGGCAAGTGTAGGTATCTCTTTGATATATTGATTTCTTTACCTTTGGATAGATACCCAGTAGTGGATTGCTGGGTTGTATGGTGATTCTATGCTTAGTGTTTTTTTTTTCTTTCTTTCTCTTTCTCTTTTTTTTTTAATCTCCATACAGTTTTCTGGTGGCTATACTAGATTATGTTCACAACAGCATATAAGAGTTCCATTTTCCTTTTATCCTTGCCACGTCTGTTTTGTCTTTTTATTAATAGCCATTTTGAATGGGATAAGATTGGTTTTCATTTGCATTTCTCTGATGATTAGCGATGTTGAGCATTTTGCATATACCATTTGTATGTCTTATTTTGAGAAATGTCTGTTCAGGTCCTTTGCCCACTTTAAATGGGATTAATTGGAGTTTTGTTTTGTTTTGTTTTTTTCCTGTTGAGTTGTTTGAGTTCCTTTTATATTCTCAATATTAGTCCCCTGTCAGATAAATACTTTGCAAAAATTTTCTCCCATTCAACAAGTTGCTTATTCCCTCTGTTGATTGTTTCATTTGCTGTTCAGAAGCTTTTTATTTAATATAGCCCCATTTGTGTATTTTTGCTTTTGTTGCCTGTGCTTTTGAGGTCTTAGTCAAATTATTTGCCTAGACCAATGTCCAAGAGAGTTTTCTCCTGGATTTTCTTCTAGTAGTTTTATACTTTCAGGTCTCATATTTACATAAAATGTTTGCTTGTTGAATTGCTTAAGTTCCTTGTAGATTCTGGATATTAGACCTTTTTGGATGCACAGTTCACAAACCATTCTGTAGGTTGTCTGTTTACTCTGTTGATAGTTTCTTTTCCTGTGCAAAAGAAGATTTAAGTCTAATCCATCCTGAGTTAATTTTTGTATATGGTGAGAAATACGGGTCCAGTTTCATTCTTCTACATGTGGCTATCCAATTTTCACAGCACCATTTATTGAAGAGGATTATCTTTTCCCAGTGTAAGCTGTTTTCAGCTTTGTTGAAGATCAACTGGCTATGAAGATGTGGCTTTATTTCTGGGTTCTCCATTCTGTTCCATTGGTCTATGTTTTCACAACAATATAATGCAGTTTGAGTTACTACAGCCCTGTAATACATTTTGAAGTCAGGAAATGTGATGCCTCCAGCTTTGTTTAGGTCAGGGTTGCATTGGCTATTCAGGCTCTTTTTTGGTTTCATATACGTTTTAGGATTTTTTTTTTCCCTAATTCTGTGAAAAAATGGCATTGGCATTTTGATAGAGATTATGTTGAATGTACAGATTCCTTTAGGCGATATGATCATTTTAACAATATTAATTCTTCTGATCCATGAGTATAAAATATTTTTCCATTTGTTTGTGTCATCTGCATTTCTTTCATCAGTGTTTTGTAGGTTTCCTTGTAGTATCTATCCTCCTTGGTTCAATTTATTCCTATATATTTTACTTATTTTACCTAATGTAAATGGAATTGCTTTCTTTATTTCTTTCCTGGTTAGATCATTATTGATGTATAGAAAGGCTACTGATTTTTGTACACTGATTTTGTATCCTACTTCACTGAATTCATTCTTTAAGTTTCTCTAGATAGATATATCAGTAAAGAGGGGCATTTGACTTTTCGTTTCCCATTTGGATGCCTTTTTTATTTTTCACTTGCTTGATTGCTGTTACTAGGACCTCCAGTACTATGTCGAATAGGAGTGGTGAAAGTGAGCATCCTTGTCTTGTTCTAGCTTTTAGAGGAAAGGATTTCATCTTTTCTTCATTGAATATGATGTTTGCAGTAGATTTGACCTATATGGCCTTTATTATGTTAAGGTATGTTCCTTCTATGCCTAGTTTGTTGAGAGTTTCAATCATGAAGGGATGTTAAATTTTATCAAATGCCTTTTCTGCATCTATTGAGATGATCATACTGTTCTGTCTTTCATTCCGTTGATGTAATGTATCACATTTATTGATTTGCAAAGGTTGTGCCTTCCTTGCCATAAATCCAATGGACCATGTGTATTATATTTTTGAGGTACTGTTGAATTTGATTTGCTAGTTTTTTTTAATTGTTGTTCAATCTATCTTCACCAGGGATATTTGTCAGCAGTTTCCTTTTTTGGTTGAGTCCTTGTCTGATTTTCATATCAGGGTGATGCTGGCCTCGTGGAACGAATTAGGGAGAATTTCCTACCCTTGGATTTTCTGGAATAGCCTCAGGAGGATTGGTATTATTTCTGTCTTGTATGATTGTTAGAATTTGGCTGTGTATCCATCTGGTCCTAGGCTTTTCTTCGTAGGGAGAATTTTGATTACTGATTCAATCTCACTACTCATTACTGGTCTGTTCAGGTTTTCTATTTCTTCCTGATTCAATCTTGGTAAGTAGTATGTTCCCAGGAATTTATCCATTACTTCTAGGATTTCCTGTGTGTCAGCGTATAGTTGTCCATAATAATCTCCGATGATCTTGTGTATTTTTGTGATATCAGTTGTAATGTCTTTTTTTCATTTGTGATTTTATTTAGGTCTTTTCTTGGTTAGACTAGTTAGCAGTTTACAAATTTTGTGTATCTTTTCAAAGAAGCAGCTTTACATTTTATTGATCCCTTATGTTTGTTTTTATAGTCTCTGTTTAGTTCTGCTCTGATCTTTGCTAGTTTTTTTCTTCTGCTAATTTTCGATTTGGTTTGTTCTTGCTTTTCTAGTTCCTTGAGGTGCATTGCTAGATTGTTAAATTTTTATTTTTCTACGTTTTTAATGTAGGCATTTACTGCTATAAACTTCTCTCATCGCACTATTTTTGCTGAATATGTATGCTGTGTTTACATTTTCACTTCAATACATTTTTAAATTTACATCATATTTCTTCATTGACCCAGTGGTCATTCAGGAGCATGTTATTTAATTTCCATGTATTTTCAGAGTTTCCAATCTTCATCTTTGTATTGATTTCTAGTTTTATTCCAAAGTGGTCTAAAAAGAAAACTGATATTATTTCATTTTTTAACATTTGTTGATACTTATATAGTGGCCTAACATATGATCTATCCTGGAGAATGGTCCATGTGCTGATGAAAAGGATGTATATCCTTCAGTTGTTGGGTAGAATGTTTTGTAAATATCTGTTAGGTTTATTGGGTCTAAAGCCCTGTTTATATCCAATGTTTCTTTGTTGATTTTCTATCTAGATGATCTGTCTAAATACTGAGAGTGGAATGTTGAAACCCCCACTTTGATTGTATTGTCATCTATTTCTCTCTTTAGAATATCTGCTTTATGAATCAGGATGCTACAGTATGGAGTGCATATATATTTGAAGCTGCTGTATATTCTTGCTGGATTGTTCCATTTATCATTATATAATGACCTTCTTTGTCATTTTTATTTTCAACTGTTCTTGACTTAAATTCTCTTTCATCTGATATAGGTATAGCTATTCCTGCTCACTACTGTTTCCCATTTGTATGGAATATCTTCTTCCACCCCTTACTTTCAGTCTGTATGTGACTTTACTGTTAGGGTGAGTTTCTTATATGTAGCATAAAGTTGCATCATGTTTTTTAAAAAAATTCACTCAGTCATTTAATATATTTTAAGTGGAAAATAGAATCCATTTACATTCAAGGTTATTATTAATATGTGAAATAGAGGGCTTGAACAACACTATAAACCAACTGCACCTAAGACACATCTATTCAACACTGCCCAATAACAGTAGAATATACCTTTTTCTCAAGAACGCATAGAACATTCTCCAGGATAGATCATATGCTAGGCCATAAAACAAACATCAATAAACTTAAAAGTATGGCAATCATACAAAGCATGTTTTCCAACCACAATGGAAGAAAATTAGAAATCAATAAGAGAAATAAACAGGATATTAACAAGTATACAGAAAAGAAATAATTCACTTTTAACTAACCTATAGGTCAAAGAATAAATGACAAGGTTTATTAGAAATATTCTGAGATGAGTGAAAATAAAACCACAAAATACCAAAACATATAGCACTCAATGCCAAATCATAAACTAATATTTCAATGTAAGACATTAGAAAAAGAAAGCAAAGTAACCCTAAAATAAGTAGAAAGAAGGAAATAATAAAGATTTGAGCTGAAATTAATGAAATGAACAATAAAAAATGAATAGAGAAAATCAACAAAATCAAAAGCAGGTTCTCAGAAAAGCTCAAAAAATTGTCAAACCACCAAGAAAAGAGAAGACTCAAATTAAAATCAGAAATAAAAGAGAGGACATTACTATCAAGATCGGAATAACAGGGAACTTCCTCAACTTGATAAGGGCATGTACAAAAAGCCCACAGCTAACATTATACTTAATGGTGAAAGACTAAATCATTTCCCTATAAGACCAGGAACAAGACAAGAATGTCCACTCTGTCATTTCTTTTCCACGTAATCCTAGAGGTTCTATGTAGGGCAATTAGACAAGGAAATTAACAACCCATATGCAATTTTTTTCATTTTTAATTTTTTGTGGGTATATAGTAGGTTTATGTATTTATGGGGTGTGCAAGATGTTTTGATACAGGCACGCAATGTGAAATAATCACATCACAAACCATCCATATCGAAAAAAGAAAGCAAAGCCCTATCTCTTTGCATAAGACATAGTCTTTTTTTTTTTTTTTTTTTTTTTTTTTTTTGAGACGGAGTCTCGCTCTGTCGCCCAGGCTGGAGTGCAGTGGCCGGATCTCAGCTCACTGCAAGCTCCGCCTCCGGGTTTACGCCATTCTCCTGCCTCAGCCTCCCGAGTAGCTGGGACTACAGGCGCCCGCCACCACGCCCGGCTAGTTTTTTGTATTTTTTAGTAGAGACGGGGTTCACTGTGTTAGCCAGGATGGTCTCGATCTCCTGACCTCGTGATCCGCCCGTCTCGGCCTCCCAAAGTGCTGGGATTACAGGCTTGAGCCACCGCGCCCGGCCAAGACATAGTCTTATATGCAGAAAAATCCTATTAGAGCAAATAAATGAATTTAGCAAAGTCACATGGTACAAAATCAATATATAAAAATTAATTGTAGGCCAGGCGCAGTGGCTCATGCCTATAATCCTAGCACTTGCAGAGGCCGAGGCGGGCGGATCACGAGGTCAGGAGATGCAGACCACTCTGGCTAACACGGTGAAACCCCGTCTCTACTAAATAAATAGAAAAAATTAGCCGGGCGTGGTGGCATGTGCCTGTAGTCCCAGCTACTTGGGAGGCTGAGGCAGGAGAATGGTGTGAACCCGGGAGGCAGAGCTTGCAGTGAGCCGAGATCATGCCACTGCACTCCAGCCTGGGTGACAGAGGGAGACTCCGTCTCAAAAAAAAGAAAAGAAAAGAAAAGAAAATCAATTGTATTCCTATACACTAGCATGAAGTTAAGTGAAAAAATCCGTTTACAACTGCAAGAAAACAATAAAATTCTTAGGAGTAAACTTAAGAAATGAAATTTTTTTACTCTGAAAAACTACAAATTATTGTCGAAAGAATTTAGAGAAACCCTAACTAAATAAAAAATACCCCATGTTCACGGATCAGAAGACTTAATATTGCTAAGATGATAATGCTCCCCAAATTTTTCTGTACCTTCAAGGCAATCTTTATAAAAATTCCAACCACCCTCTTTGCAGAAATGGAAAAGCTGATCCTGAAACTGATACGAAATTCATATGTAATTGCAAGGAACCCCAAAGGCCAAAATAATATTGAAAGAACAAAGCTGAAATATTTACACTTCCCAATTTCAAAATCTGCTACAAACCTACAATAATCAAACCACTGTGGTACTGGCAGAAGGACAGAATTGAGATTACAAAAATAAACCCATACATCTATGGTGAATTGATTTTTGACAAAGGTGCCAAGGACATTCACTGAGGGAAGGAATAGTATTTCAACAAACACTGCTGGAACAACTGGGTACCTATATGCAAATGAGTAAACTTGGACCTCTTCCACACACTATACATAGAAACTAACTTAAAACGGATCAGGCCGGGAGCGGTGGCTCAAGCCTGTAATCCCAGCACTTTGGGAGGCCGAGACGGGCGGATCACGAGGTCAGGAGATCGAGACCATCCTGGCTAACACGGTGAAACCCCCTCTCTACTAAAAAATACAAAAAACTAGCCGGGCGAGGTGGCGGGCGCCTGTAGTCCCAGCTACTCGGGAGGCTGAGGCAGGAGAATGGCGTGAACCCGGGAGGCGGAGCTTGCAGTGAGCTGAGATCCGGCCACTGCAGTCCAGCCTGGGCGACAGAGCGAGACTCCGTCTCAAAAAAAAAAAAAAAAAAAACGGATCAAAGATTAAACACAAGAACTAAAACTATAAAACTCTTAGAAGAAAACACAGAAGTAAATATTCTTAGGCCGGGCAGGGTGGCTCACACTTGTAATCTCAGCACTTTGGGAGGCCGAGGCAGGTATATCACCTGAGGTCAGGAGTTCAAGACCAGCCTGGCCAACATGGTGAAATCCCATCTCTACTAAAAATACAAAAATTAGCTGGGCATGGTGGCATGTGCGTCTATAATTCCAGCTACTCAAGAGGCTGAGGCAGGAGAATTGCTTGAACCTGGGAGGTGGAGGTTGCAGTGAGCCGAGATTGTGCCAATGAACTCCAGCATGGGTAACAGAGTAAGACTCTGTCTCAAAAAAATAAAAAAAGTAAATATTCTTTACCTTTGTTTAGTCAAAGCCTTCTTAGATATGACACCAAAAGTACAAGTGATAAAAAAAGTTAAAAACAATTTTATCAAAATTGTAAAAGTTTGAGCTTCAAAGGATACTACCAAGAAAGTGAAAAGACAACCTATAGAATGGGAAAATGTATTTGTCAATCATATACCTTACAGGAGACTCATATCAAGAATATATAAAGAATTCTTATAACTTACTAGAAAGCAAATAATACAATTTAAAATGGGCAAAAGATTGAATAGACATTTTTCATATATATATCTTTGTATGGGCTTATGGTACATAAAATATGCTCAACATCATTAATAATCAGGGAAATGAAAGAAAATCAAAACCACAATGAAATAAAACTTCATGCACACTAGATAGCTGTAATCAAGACAGACAATAACAAGTATTATTGAGGATATGGAGAAACTGAAACTCTCCTACATTGCTAGTGGGGATGCAAAATGGAGTAACCACTTTATAAAAGTCTGGCAGTTCCTAAACAAAGGAAACATATGATCCAGCAATTCCACTCCTAGGTATAAAATAGAAACATATCTATGCAAAAATATGTACATGAATGTTCATAGCATCATTACTTATAAGAGTCAAAAAAGTATAAAACAACCTAAATGTCCATGAAAAAATGAACTGAAAAACAAAATGTAGTATATGCATACAATATATATTATTTGGCAATAAAGAGGAATGAAGTACTGATTTATGCTACAACATGGATTAACCTTGAAAACATTATACTAAGTGAAAGAAGCCAGATAAAAAAATACCACATGTTGCATGTAGAATGATGGTTTCCTAGGGCTGGGGGGCTGGGCTGCCATGGAACGTGACAGCTAAGAGACATGAGGCTTCTTTTTGGGTTGATAAAAAATCTTCTAAAACTGATTTTGGTGATGCTTGCCTGACTGTAAATATTCTAGAATTACTGAAAACTTCAAATGGGTAAAATGTATGTTATATAAATTATATCTCAATGAAGCTGTCAAAAAAAATCAGTGCAATGAAGTAAAAAGTGGGAAGACCATTCTGTCAAGAACCATGAAGGGACTGAGACTTTTCTCTGCTTGAAAGTTAACAAGTTAGCCTTGCCATAGTTTTATAGACACCGGCAAAAGTTACAAGACTTCTTAACCAGAGACAACAACTAATTTATTATTTACAGTAATAGCCTGGGTTTCCCGAGCCCCAATTCCCACAAGGTGATGTAAACCAGACAAGGTGATGCCTTCACACGCAGTGCAAAAGGTTATAGAAGAAAAACTGGGTGTTCAGGGAATCCATATATTAAGAGTGGGCAGTAAACTTGCTTTACCTTTGCCCGGAGATACTTTTAATATCCTTATTGTACTAGAAGGTAAAAA
This sequence comes from Trachypithecus francoisi, assembly GCF_009764315.1. Lineage (NCBI taxonomy): Eukaryota > Metazoa > Chordata > Mammalia > Primates > Cercopithecidae > Trachypithecus > Trachypithecus francoisi. The sequence goes on from NW_022681471.1 coordinate 43,962,404, forward strand.
AAAAACCTGGCCTTTCCTCCAAAGTGAGATACTATCTCTATTTTCCAAGTCATTCATTATAACACATCCTTGAAAAGAGAGGTCAGAACAATGACAATGTCCCTCTTCTCAGGATGTACAGAGACACGAAAGATCCGTGGAAAATTTTCTTCCAATGCATTCTAGATACTCAAATTTGTAAGAGAATAAATAAATGCAGTACATGAACAGCTATGAAAGACTTTTTAGGACCATTAGGGAAATTTGTTTACGACTTGAATATTAAATAACACTGTAAGATTGCTGTTGATTTTCTTACGTGTGATAATGATGTCATGTTTATGTTTTCTTAGGTGAGGCAAGATGCATGCTGAGGTATTTATGCATATAAAGTGTCTGATTTCTGCAACTTACTTTTAAATGGCATAGCAAAATGTGTATAAACACACACTTACATAATCATTAAACAAATGCACATACATAGATACTATGGAAAGCAAGAGACAAACAATATGGCAAAATGCTAACAAGTGTTGAATCCAGATGAATATACAATGGTGTTCATTATATTTTCATTAAATTTTTTGAAAATCTGGTTACTAAAAAGTTAGGTAAGTATATTGAGAAAATTCTAGAGACAAATACCTTCAGACTTCAAAAACAGAGGCAAATTTCAACATTTGAGCCATTCATCGGAGATATCAAAAACATACAGTTACACAGAAAGGTTGAAATTTAAAATTTTAAAGTTATACACAAATAATAACCAAAATAAGCTAGTATAGCTGTATTAATTTCAGTCAAAGTAGATTTTGAGGCATAAGTGTTGCGAAAGCTAAAACAAGGCCACTTCAGAATGATAAAAGGTTTGGTTCCCAAGGAAGATACTAAAATAAAGCCCTCAAATTGAAATAAACAAATCCACAGTCATAGTTGGAGATTTTAAACAGACCTCTAATGGCTGATTGAACATGTAAAGAAAATAAATTGTAAAAATGTAGAAAGATTTGAACATGACTAACAAATGAGTTCCAATGGACATATATAATACAGTGCATCATGAAATGAAAGACACACATTTATATCAGGCACATCCTGGATATTTATAAAAACTAACCATATACTGGGCCTTAAGGCGTGTCTAAACAAATCTCGAAGGATGGAATTTGTACAGAACATGATCTCTAACCATAATGTAATTAAGCTAGAACCAAAAACATTAAATCTAACCAAACTCTTCCAGATAACAGAAGAGGAGAGATAAACCTAGCATAACAATTGTATCAAACCTAAGCAGAACGGAGTCTGAAAGAAAAATTACAGGACAGTCTTACCAGTGAATATAGATGCAAAAACATTAAATAAAATATGACAAAGTTGGATTTAACCTAGGGCCTCGTCATTACTGAAAGAAAAGAAAAAGTTTATTTTAAAAAAGAAACAAAAATGTTATTCCCAGGTGATATGATTGCATACAGAGAAAATTCAAAAGAATCTACAAAGAAATTAGAATTAGTGAATTTTAGCAAAGTTGCTGGATATGAAACCAATATGTTAGAGTGAATTATATTTTTATGTACCATAAACAAAATCAGAAAATAAAAAAAGACCACTGACAATTTGGTTCCCAGCGTAATCTCTCAGGGAAAAAGTGAGGAAAGTGGATATCATGGAGCATTAAGAAAAACCCAAATAGTATAAGAAATGCATTACAGGAATAAAAGAAATGTAATTAGAAACTATAGGAAAAAGATTTAAAAAAAGATAGAGTATTTATTACTTGACATACAATAAGCACATATTATAATATGTACATATTCAAAATAATGTAAACATTGCTTACTGATTTAATTTAAAACAGAGTAACATATTAAGAGGAGATAGTAGAAGAAAGATAGGGGAAGTAGCACAAAGAGTACCTCATCTATCATAGCACGAGTTAATAAAAAATGTTGATAAAGCAAAAATTATTTGCAACGTTTGCCCTAGAAAAACTGATCTAGGAGTCAAAAGGGATGAGGAAAGTAACAGATTTTTTCAGTACTACTTGTACTTTTTAAATTCCATGTATACATATAAAACTATGCCATATTACCATGCAACGGCCACTCCCATGAGTCTCATAAACTTGTAGACGATATTCCTTTAACATTTCAAAACAGAAGATATCTGCAACCTGGCTACCCTTAACACAAAACCCCTATTTTGTTTTTGTGGACTGATCATTCTTTAGTCGTCCACAGATAAAAGTTTTAGGTATCTTTGTTATACCCCTTTATTGATATCCTATCACAATCCATAAACAATCTTGTTATTTCTTCCTAACAAATGCTATCAATAAAAGAATGCTAGTGGAGTTGAAAGAGGTATTCGAAATTAATCTATTTCCATCATTTTATAAACGAAGAAATAGAGAGCCAATGACAAGAGCCAGAGCTAGAATCATTTTCTTAACTTTTTCAATATTTGAACTGATTCCCATTTGCTTTCAAATTTTGACCAAAAGCCATGATATTTTGCCAGATTTCCTGTGAAGATGAAACGTTTTCTTTCGCTGTCATAAGTGTCTTTCTTAAAAAATAAATTAGAGATGAACACATTAATCAGTTGGAAAGCCTTTTAACCAGAGCAGCATCTGCCACTTTCTACAAACTCAGACTAAAAATATTAGAGAAGACTCATTAAAATATGATGACTACAACATGTAATTTGTCAATACTGATGTAGTTAATGATTTTCCTTGATTTAAAAGAATGCATTTTTTAAGATAACCAAAGAATAAAATATGCTTATTTAGTTTTTGAGATCCCACATGCTTTTTTCCCCCTAATGTGAGAGTTAAGAAAGGTTGCAGAAAGGTGAGAGGCCTAAAAAAAAGTTACCAGACTTTGAAATATGCCAGAGTTTAAGGCTTCTCATAAACTCACATTGATAAAAAGTGAGCCCAAAGGTTCAAAGACATCAGCTAACAGACAACAGAGCTATTCTGGCATCCAGTCTGAACAAATTACCAACTGCTTCTTTACCAGTAGTTTAACCTTAAAAATCCAGAGAAAAGTTCATGAGATTAGCCTCTGTAACTTTATGTTTTGGATGGGGAAGCTATGCCTACAGCTCATTTAGGGTAAATTTTTATTTACAAGTACTTTTGGATACCATTTGGAAATATGTGAAATGGGACCTTTTAGAAATCATTACCTTATTAGATAATTTTAATGGTATTTGGGTAAATGAGATTTCTATATTAGAAAATTACCCTAAATCAGAATGACATTCCTAAGAGTAGATTCTGTGACTGGCAGATAGGAAAGAAACCAAGTGTATACTATTTTATTCAATAACAACTTTTCCCCAAGTTTTAGGCACCAATGACAATAAATGAAATTTGATAACTTTATTTTATTTAATGTTGGCTCTGCATAGTTCATGTGGGGTATACGGAGATTGTTAAATATCTCCCCAGAAGAACTTTAAAACCCAATGAGGGCATTTAGAGAAATAAACAAGTTAGTATTTATTAGATAGAATGAGATAAATGGTATAAGACAAACAAAATATTATGAGTATTCAAAAGAGGAAAAAAATGCTTAGAAAACTGGTGGTAAGGAAAATAAGATGTATTTTTTTTCACATGCTACTGAATTAGATTTTTCTGTAGCATGCATTCCCAAAGTTTTGAAGTGGAACAAGCAATGTTTGAAGGAAATAACAATTTGTATCTGTTAATCATCTAAATTGGAAAATAAACATGTAAGTAAGGATCACAGCATAGAATTAGCAGTTTTCCAGTCTTCGGCTCTACATGATGTATGATATCCACCTAAAATATTTCTAGCCATTCAGTCTCACCTTATTAACACCCCCAGTGATGAGGAACTCACAAGGCAGCCAGACGATAGTACTGACATTTAAGACATTTCCGCAATACACATTTAACCTGCTTATGTCCTTGATAAAGAAAATTCAACAATGCAGACTCAAATGAGTAACAGATTAAAATAATCTTAAAGTAAAATCAACTCAAGAAATCATTTAATAATGTTTCTTAAAAGCTACAATAGAAGTAGCAAAGAAACATTTAATTTCCCTATTCAAACTGAGAGCAGTTATTTTACTTTGGGGATGGGGAGAGATGGACAGTGCTTATAGCTAAATTTCTTCTGCTGTCATGATTGTTACTCATTTATAATATGAAACCTCGGCAAGAAAATCTTGAGATATGTATGTTTTCAAAAATAAAATGAAACATATATTCTCAAGTTATAGTATTATATCTAACCTGACACATAAGGAAGTATATACATGGGATCGATGTGTTAAGAAGCTTGAGTTAAAAGCATTGCAAACAACAAAAATGATGACGAACATTTGCATATTTCTTTGCAATTTATAAATAATATGACATATACTTCTCTGGTCCTCTCAGTAATAATGCTGTGATGTATGCAGGAATATTTATCTATGTTTTCAGATATAGAAACTGAGGTTTAGAAGGCTTAAATGAATATTTAGATTAGAATAGCACACTAGGCTAACACTTGAACTCCATCTTTTGCCTTCAAATGTCACGTTCCTTCCATTACTAACTAATTTCATTGGAAGAAATTATCCAAGACTTCCAACTAAAAATTAGTGATTGAGAATGGTGAGGAAAAAACATGAGTAACATAAAATCATCAGATTTTAAGCTAGAATTTCTTTCTGGATGTTATGAAAATGTCCAATATCATTTAGAATGATTTACTTCCAGATAAATGAGTTAACCAACAGATATAGCCTCACTGTAAAAAGAAAATTGGGAAATAATATGAACCTTAATTTTACAGTAAGAATATCTTTATTGATGGCCCATTGACAGTACTGCAGCTTTCCATTCTACCAGGCATGTACAGACATATCCTGTGTTTCATTATCTTTCTCAGGATTGCAGTAAAGCTGTTCCATAAACGTAAACAGATTAACACAAGTTGAACTTAACTGTAGTTATTTCTTTTAACTTGGCCTTGGAAAAGTACTAACATCACAGATAAAAGAAGCAAACCAAAAGACCACAGTACCATGATAATAAGAATAAAAACTTCAGAGTTGTGCTGAGCAAAATATGTCTGGAATGTCTCCTATGAGGCAGTCAAAACCTGTGTTCTAAGTGCATTTAAGACTCAGTAAGTCTAACTCCAGGGCTCTATGCCAGTGTAAAAATGCACTAACATGCCGTAGGCATCCCTGTTGCCTGCTGACAGGCAGTAAGAAGAAATTGGTTTTTGCCTTTACACCAAGTGGACCAACCATTTCCTGTGCATTTCTGACAGAATTACTGGTTGATCATCAAAGCAGGTGGAACTCACAACAGCTAATACGATCTTTACCTCACAGGCAGCAAAGAAGAAGCTCTGCTACCATTTTCAGTAAAGCAAGTGTTCTGCATGAAAGCTTCCATGGTATTTTACAACATGAGCAGAAATCAGGAAAACCATAGTTTAATAGGATCACAAAAATAAGGAATGCTACAGTTCTGGCTGTTTCATTTGTAACCAACAGAAAAAAAAATGCAGTCTTAATAATTTTTTTATTATCGAACACTGATTACATAAAATCACATACCAATGGTGGGAAAAAATGTACCACTGCCACCACGGACCTTCCCAAATCTCAAAAGCTCCAGTTCTATGCAACAGGCTAGTGATTAATATTTAGAAAACGTATGACTCCCTCAAATATTAAAGCTAACAGTGTTTTCTCAATACTTGTCACTCAAATATAGCAATTATTTCCAAAGTAACTTCTATTTATATACTACTCAAAATCTACTGTCACTTTATGCTTTTGTCATGCCAAAAAAATCTGTCCTTTAATTAGCTCCATCTTACAGAAATCAGTGGAAGCATGGGTGAGGAAGAGATTTAATAAACAGGTCTGGAAGATGGAGGTGCAGAATTCTTTACAGGCAGAAAGAATCCAGGATATGTCTTATATGCCTATGGTCAATCAATGAGCTTTGATCTTAAAAACAGCAACAACCTGGCAATTTGCTGCTTCGCCACTTGTTGACATGAGATTATACTTGATTTTTATCATCAACCTCTTTCTTATTAGCATAAATTATTCCTGCCAAGATGGAGGCCTCAGGACTAACCACAACAGTGGGAAACTGTGATCCAAGCAGCTACCCTCTCTCTTCTAAGTTTCCCCTCAAAAAGACAGGACCACGGGAAACACACAAGGGCAAAATGTTCCACAAACCTGTGTGGAAAAGTGAACTTGGAAATGTTGAGGCCATGGGAATGTGATGCTCAAATCTGTGCAAGGGTCATGGTTAACTGACAGCCTAAGGTTCTGGACTCTTCTAGATCGACTCTCATGGCTGCCCTAAGCCCATGCTTCAGCCAGGCTACTCCCCAAGCAATGACTGAGCACAGAGGAATACTAGTACAGACCCATTCCTGTAGATCAAGTGACTCCACTAACAGATGACTTTAGCTCAATGACTATCCATTGGCCTGGCCAAAACTATTAGATCCTGCACTTCAGTCTGACACACTTTCTACTCAGCCCTTCCTTTCTCTTCTCTTTGTACAGATGTCAGACCTGCAATGCAATCCTACTTATTACTGCTTCTCTGCAGTTTATGGCACTTGTAGAATTAACAAAGTTGTTAAAATCGAGTTGCCTACTGAAGGCTCTAATAGTCTCAGAAAAAGGGACAATCATATCAAAAAAGATAAAAGAATACCAGATAAAATCTGTAAAGTAAACCATACAAAACGTGAATCACCATTTCAAAGAAGCTTCCATGATTTAGAGTATAAACAGATGCCCAAGTATATGTAAGTCAACGATTTTTTCAAGAAAGTGTTATTGATCCACTTAAAACAGTGTTGTTTCTTGAACACATCCTAAATGAGATAGCCAGTTCTTTTAAATTATGTTCATATTTACTTCAATACCATATCATGTAGACAATTACTCTCAAGGAATATAAAGTCTGCATTGTCATTGATATTCAATTTAAGGAACTAAACTATAACTTTTTGCCTAACACCAACATGATGATATCATGTGCAATGTTATCACATTTGCAGTAATTCCATGCATACAA